>NC_091443.1:54485268-54859787 GCF_964237555.1 Oryctolagus cuniculus
GATTTCGTTGTTTCTTACTGCAGTATAGTATTCTAAAGAGTACATATCCCATAATTTCTTTATCCAGTCTACTGTTGATGGGCATTTAGGTTGGTTCCAGGTCTTAGCTATTGTGAATTGTGCTGCAATAAACATTAGGCTGCAGACCGCTTTTTTGTTTGCCAATTTAAATTCCTTTGGG
Source organism: Oryctolagus cuniculus (assembly GCF_964237555.1). Lineage (NCBI taxonomy): Eukaryota > Metazoa > Chordata > Mammalia > Lagomorpha > Leporidae > Oryctolagus > Oryctolagus cuniculus. Next base: position 54,485,450 of record NC_091443.1, read on the forward strand.
TAAATTCCAAGGAGTGGGATGGCTGGGTCGAACGGTAGGGTTATCTTCAGGTTTCTGAGGAATCTCCAGACTGATTTCCATAGTGGCTTGACCAGTTTGCATTCCCACCAACAGTGGGTTAGTGTCCCTTTTTCCCCACATCTTCGCCAGCATCTGTTGTTGGTAGATTTCTGAATGTGAGATTTCTGAAAGTCAGAGTTACACAGAGCGAGGAGAGGGAAAAGAGAGAGAGAGAGAGCGAGTGAGAGGTCTTCCATCCAATGGTTCACTCCCCAATTGCTGTAATGGCTGAAGCTGTGCCGATCTGAAGCCCGGAGCTGGGAGCCCCGTCCAGGTCTCTCACATGGGTACAGGGGCCCAATAGTGGCTGTCTTAGTTTAAATTTCCACCAAGTCTACTAGGATTTCCTTTTCTCTATAAGCTTGGCAGCACTTTTTTTTTTTTTAAAATAATATCCATTCTAAGTGGAGTGAAATAATATATCATTATCATTTTCGTTTGCATTTCTCTGATGACTAGCAATACCGAGAATTTTCTTAAGGGTTTGTTGGCCATTTGTATTTCAAGGTGTAGCTTTTGTCTGTTAAAAGCAAATTATGCTGAAGTTACATTTTACCCAAATGTATCGTGTATTTTGATTAAAGTAGGCTTATATTTGCTCCTGCTTCATATTTTTTTTTTTTTTTACAGGCAGAGTGGACAGTGAGAGAGAGAGAGAGAGACAGAGAGAAAGGTTTCCCTTTGCCGTTGGTTCACCCTCCAATGGCCGCTGCAGCCGGAGCGCTTCGGCCAGCACACTGCACCTATCCGAAGGCAGGAGCCAGGAGCCAGGAGCCAGGTGCTTCCCCTGGCCTCCCATGGGGTGCAGGGCCCAAGCACTTGCGCCATCTTCCACTGCACTTCCGGGCCACAGCAGAGAGCTGGCCTGGAAGAGGGGCAACCCGGGACAGAATCTGGCGCCCCGACCGGGACTAGAACCCCGTGTGCCGGCGCCGCTAGGCGGAGGATTAGCCTATTGAACTGCGGCGCCGGCCTGCTCCTGCTTCATATTAAGAGGTCTTCTCCCAAAGTTCTTAAATGTAAAACTGGATCATTTGTGCTAATCGTGGAGGCATGAGAGGTGAGATGAAAATATGCAGAGAAAACAAGCACATGGAGCCAAAAAAAAAAAAAAAAAAAATCTTAGGGGGCATGCTCAACAGAATTTTAAAGGAAGGCTACGCTTGTGAATAGGGCAAGTGTGATATGAGCCATTTCTTAGGCCACTGTAGCAAGTCTGATGGTCATAAACACAAATACCTGCAGGATCCAGACAGGTGGCCTCACTGAGTGGACAGGATGAGGGTGAGGAGGGAGGAGTGGAGGCAGGGAAGACTCCTGAGCTGGTGTCCCCTGCCACAGAGGTGGCCACTGCTCAGCTCTAAGTGAGAGGCTACAGTGACGGAGTCTCAGTGTGGCAGTCACCATCACACGATTTTGTAAGATGAGACAGGAATATCAATTTCATGTGGGCTTCTTAAATTGACATCCAAACCACATATTATAAGTGACACTATAAATGCCACTCAGGACTGATTTTTCTGAGCCGCATACACCCCTGTGACTGAATTATATGTTTTTGCATCATATTATAGACACAGGAGTATAGCTATCAAGTGCACAGAGGGGATATTTTGTGTTTAATTTATCTTCACATCTTCACCCCTTATAAAAATGACTTCTAAACAATATACATGAAAAAAAAAAAGACTTGTAGAACACCGTAAGCTCTACATTGAATCCTGACCCAGGTCAATGTTGTATCCACATTTTCTTAAAATATTGGTGGTCAAATATTGCATTTGCAGATGACAGCAATATAAAATGTAAAATGTCAATTAACCTGTTGGAAAATTGTGTGGAAAAATGTATACCATTCAAAGGTCTAATTCCAGTTTCCTAAACTAGAAGGTAGACCCAAGATTTACCATCTCTTAGCGCGCAGTCTCAACCCTCCAACCTCCCACTGACCTTCCCCACTCTATACAATTCCCCACACCATCCCCTTGCACTGGACAGCTCACATACTCCTTAAAGTCCCTGAAAACCCTGTCTACCTTTTATGATGGCCAGTTCAAGGGGACCTTTCTTCTGGAAGTTCTCCTTGTCCAGCCAGCCCAAGTAAGTTCCTTTATCCTTGGTGCTCACAAAACCTTGTGCATACACTGGACTGGTGTTTGGCCTAGCGCTTAAGATGCTGGTTAACACACACACATCCCATGTCAGGGTGTCTGAGTTTGATACATAGCGGTGGCTTCTGAATTCAGCTTCCTGTTAATGCAGACCTTGAGAGGCATTCTCTCTCTCTCTCTCTCTCTCTCTCTCTCTTTCCAGCTCACAACCTCTCAAACAAAAATAAATAAAGAAACATCTATCAAATTGGTAAAAATTGTTTTAAAAATATTCACACAGGGGGCCAGTGCTGTGGCACAGCGGGTTAAAGCCCTGGCCTGAAGCACTGACATCCCATATGGATGCCGGTTCTAGTCCCAGCTGCTCCTCTTCCAATCCAGTTCTCTGTTATGGCCTGGGAAAGCAGTAGAAGATGGCCCAAGTCCTTGGACCCCTGCACCTGTGTGGGAGACCTGGAGGAAGCTCTTGGTTCCTGGCTTCAGATCGGTGCAGCTCTGGCCGTTGTGGCCATCTGGGGAGTGAACCAGCGGATGGAGGGCTTCTCTCTCTGTCTCTACCACTCTCTGTAATTCTTTCTTGCAAATAAGTAAAAATAAATCTTTAAAAAAAGGAGGTATTTAAAAAATATTCACACAGTAGTATTATCCCTGTCACACTGAGATAAAATTACGTGTCTATAACTGTTTCCCCCTGCTTCTCTGAGGAGCAAGAAATAACATAGGTTTCATGTATCCAGCTACACTCATGACTTTCATACCTCTAGGAACACAGCACACTACCCATAAGTTCGATTTTTTGTAAATCTAGATTCATTCTTCTGTAATATCACACAGTGAAACTGAATAGGAAAGAGCACAGCCACCCCAACACTGACGACTTGGTAGAAAACAGCACAGAGAACTGAGCCCAGGGTGGACCTGCACTCGACTCCGCAGGTCTCTCCTCTGGCAGATTTCACAAAATGACTTTCCTCTGGACGCTCCCAGTCATGTGATTTTACAGAAAATAGAAGCAATATTGGAGGCCAGACTTAAGCAGGACAAAGTGAATGAAATGCAAGTGGAACAGGAAAAAATCACCTTGAAGATGTGTTCAAAGATGATTTATTATCTGCAGAATTTTGAGCACAAGCGAATTCATAGCTCAAGTTTCCAGCCAGAATGGTGAGGAGGTGGAGAACATCTGTGTGGGGGGAGCAGGATGTTACCAACATTGAAGCAGAAGGTGAATTCCGCTGTCACCCGCCGCCTGCCCCAGCTCCCTCTGTTCTGAGTCCTGGGCCAGCCACGAGGAGCTCGGTCTTTCACTACTCTGCCCAGTTACAGGCTGTGTTCATTCTGCAGGCAGTGTATAGTTTTCATCTACAGAGTTCAGATGCAACAGACAAAACTCTGTCCTACACAGGGTGACTTGGAATTAAATTCCTTATAGCAGAAGGAATAGTGCTGTCCTTGGATGTCTGTTGGGGGCCAACTGACAAACAAAAAGACTGATTGCACGAGTGGGACATAAGCCAATCTGTGGGTTTCTGCATCGGCAAGACTCAGACACCTGCTTGCTCTGCCAGCCCCACCCCCAGGCTGCTCCATATTTACAGTCCCATGTGGGGGGAAGCAGCTGCCCTTGAGCCTCAGGACAACCACTGGGTCTGTTCTCACAGGAGCTTCTGCACAGAGACTGGGTAAGTTACTGGGACAAGGAGGGGAGCCACAGGCCAGCAACTGAGGGAAGGGTGAGCTGAAGTCAGTGCCCAGGAGACGTGGTACACGTTGGGGATGGGAAGGGAATTGGATATATGACCCAGAGTGACAGCAGAGGGGCCTACAGCATGAGCCACAAAGAATGTGTCATAGCTAGGCCAGGATCCGCATGGTCACTTCTCTCTTCTTACGGGAAACATGGCTTCAAAGCTGGACAATTTCCAACTATGTCTCTTGCTGTTGCTGGGGATCTTAGGAACAGCTGTGTCATTCCAGGCCATCCCTCCTAATTTAACCCCAGCTCAGTGGTTTGCAATTCAGCACATAAAAATGGCCAACAGCATTGTATGTGGCAGTGCAATGCGGGCAGTAAACAGTTACACAGGACACTGCAAAGGCAAGAACACTTTTCTTAATATAACTTTCAGTGATGCCGTGGGTACTTGTGTTCACACCCCAAATATGCGCTGCCTGAGAAGCTCCAGGACAAATTGCCATCAGAGCTCACGCCGGGTACCTTTGACAGACTGTATCCTGACCAGAAATGCAAAGAACTACAGGCTTTGCACATATAGAAAGTTAACAAAAAATAAATCCTATGTAATTGCTTGTGCCCACAAATCTCCGAACGATTCTCCTGTATTCCCAATAGTTCCAGTTCACTTAGATGGGACAGTGTAGTTCCTGTGCCACCCCTCATCTGCCAAGCTCCACGATAGCCCGAATCCCATCCCGCCACCCTGGATAGCACCGTCTGTCCTCATCACCACTCCCCAACCCCCTTCAAGCTTTGCTGAGCTGAAATGCCTGTGGACTGTTCAATAAACTGTGTGGAATCATCTAGATCTTATGTGTCTCTCTCTGTCACTCTGATGTCAGGCACAATCTGACCCAGAGACACTTCTATTACTCCGCACTAAGAGTCTGGGGGACAGTGAGCTGCAAGAATGAGATTCTGCGTGAGGAAGCAGCACAGACTTCTTCCTCTCCTGCCTGAAGCTAAGCTGCAGGCCCCACTGATGACTGCCTACTGACAAAGACCTTGTGCTTAGCAAACTGTACTCGGGCATCTCTGGACCCTCTTCATAACCAAGCCCTTACTGGGCTTCAGAGTCCTTCCTCGTGGAGTCCGATGTTAATAGGAACCCTCCTAACTCAGTTTCTCCTGAATCTCTCACCCTTGATACCTCATCAAGTTTCTCTTCCCCACTTACTCCATGTGGTATCAGATCACCCTTGGGAGCCTAAATTTTATGTGTTGCACTAAAATAAATTTAGCTTAATTCCACCTTTCCGTTTTTTTAAGTAGCTTCATGCAAGACGACTTCCGCTCCAGTCCCCAACAAGATGTTCTCTATGTCTGTCTGAGGCCTCACTGGCACGGCTTTTACAGTGCGCATTTCCAGCAGTATGCTGGTCACCACCTGGGAAATGCCTCTGTTCCACTCTCCCTAGCTTTTCCTGCTTTCTGACCCTCGCCAGATCGCCCTTAGCATTCCACTTACGGGCTTGTGGATTTGCACAAGGACATGGGTTTGGGAAACCCCTGTGCTCTAAAGAATCCACTGACTTTAGGACATGCCATGAACTCACGCTTCCAACTCTCTTGCAGTAACAGAAGGACAGGTTGGGTATCGCAAAGCTGAAGTCAATGTCCTGTGAAGAAATGGGCAGCTTCCGCCCCTCAGTTTCCAGATGCTGTGTGCCTTCCCACTCAGGGCTGCACCATCTCAGTCCCCAGACACCAGGGATCAGTCACCCACCTGCCCCAGCCCTCGCTACCACATGTCCTCATCCACCCTCCTGTCACTCGTCCATCCGTTCATCCATCTCCAGACGTCTATTAAGCAGATTCTGTGTTCCAGATGCAGTGCTAAGGGGGTAATGATGCAAATGAGCAGACGTGTTCCTACTCTCCTGCTGCCACATTGTGGGCTGTGATAAGAATAAAGACACAGGGTTGGCTGTGGTGCCAGCATCCCATATGGGCGCTGGTTCAAGTCCTGGCTGCTCCATTTCCGATCCAACTCTCTGCTAATGGCCTGGAAAAGCAATGTAATATGGTCCAAGTGCTTGGGCCCCCACACCCATGTGGGAGACCCAGAAGAAGCTCCTGGCTCCTGGCTCCTGGCTCCCCCGGATCAGCCCAGCTCTGGCTATTGCAGCCATTTGTGGAGTGAACCAGTGGTGGCATCGCTCTCTCTCTCTCTCTTTCTCTCCCCGCCCTCCTTTCTACCCTCTCAGTCTTTAAAATAAAATAAGAAAAAAAAAACACCTGAATTGTTTATAAAAATCAATTCATGAATTGGGAAGCCCCAAACACTAAAGAGATTTAGTATTCCAAGGACAAAACATCAAAGACAAGTAGTTATAGAGAAAATGTGGAAGTGAAATAGAGAGTATGTGATGGGTTGCAGTTACAAACTGCCTTAGCAAAAAGCTTCTAGGCATGCAATCCTATCACACACAAGCTGGCTACTCTGGATTGACTGAGGTTGTGTGTGCTTCTAACACAGCCTCTTACCAGAATGGACCCAAGCTAAGTTTCACTTTCACTGGCTGCTTAAGACCAGCAAAAACTTAAAATAGCAAGGCTGTTTTTGAGGCCTAGTTGATTTTGTCTGCTCAGGAGTTATTTAGGCCAGCTGTGCATTTTAGCTTTGCTTTAAAAGTACTGATCAGGTCAGCCTTATAACCACAATAAACTTGTTACATTTACAATGACAAGATGTTAGAGATGTTATAAAATATACGTGGACTAATTTTACTGGCAGGTGTAGGATACCACTTAAGGATCAAGTTCCAGTGTCCTAGTCTAGAAACCGGGGTGGAGAGGACCATTTCCTACTACGCAGTCCCTCCCCCGTCCTTGTTAAACTTCCTGTTCTGCACAGGTGCAGCACTCGGATGAGTACTCTTTTGACAGGGCAGGTCCTTTGGGAGTGCCTAACTCGGAAGGGAACAGAGGTGCAGCATCGTCGATTCTGCCCCCTGACTTTGGCCCAGAGAACCCTGGCCCTCAGAGATGGTGATTCCATCCAGAAGCACTCCAGGGTGACTGAAGCATTGCTCTTGTTAGACTACAACAGCAGTCACGTTTCAGCCTCTGCTCTGGGGATGCCGGAAATGTTTCTGCACCTCCAGATTTGTCTGCTGACTGGGGTATTGTAAATGTGTGCGTACTTGGAAAATTGCAGAGCTCGACAGGACCCCCCGGTTTGAGGTAAACTAAGGCATGGAATAAGAATGTCTGTCCTTATGGTTTAATGAAAATAGATGAACCAAGCACTCCTTACCATAGTATGATAGGTGATGATGATGATGCATACAGCGATACAGAAACCACTGAAGCCATGACTCCAGACACCTTAGCTAAGAAATTGGCTGCGGCTGAAGGCTCAGAGCCAAAGTATCGGATTCGGGAACAGGAAAGCAGTGGAGAGGAGGATAGTGACCTCTCACCCGAAGAACGAGAAAAAAAGCGACAATTTGAAATGAAAAGGAAGCTTCACTACAATGAAGGACTAAATATTAAATTAGCTAGACAGTTAATTTCGAAAGACCTACATGATGATGAGGAAGATGAAGAAATGTCAGAGACTGCAGATGGAGAAAGCATGAATACAGAAGAATCAAATCAAGGATCTACTCCAAGTGACCAGCGACAAAACAAATCACAGAGTTCATAGAAGAGAGTTCTTCAGCCTTGCAGTTGTTTGTCAAATACAAACCCTGTTACTATGATACACTGCTTCTTGTTCTCCATAATTCATGACTTGAGTACCAAAATACATACCAGTTACTATATATTGCCAAGAATTAAATGATAACCTTAGAGACCGATTAGATGGAAAATGCCTAACTGATACATATATTCTTGTGCCTAATCCTACACCACAAATACAGCGTAATGTCATCAGTCCAAAACTGCATTACTTTTGTAAGAACACTGGTTAATTTGTATAAGATATTATATAGCTTTTTATGCTTTAGAGGTTAAACAATGTCTTTTGGAGGAGAAGGGGAACTAATTTATTTTCGTCACTTCTAGATATAGTAGCTCTTATGAAAAGTTTGTTGTGTTTATGTGTGTGTGTGTGTGTGTGTTTGATCAAAAGTCAATTGGAGTAACAGAATATAAGGACTGATGAATATTCAGGCTGAAAATATTTTAATCCTGGTCTTCAACTTGATTTTTCTCTTTATTTGAAAAGGATTGTAACTGTGGGGTTTTCTGGTCTATTAATTTTAAAATTCCTATTGAGTTTCTTTGTATCTGCAAAGAAAGGACTAAACTTTTTCTCATCAAAATTAACCTTTTTCCACAAATAAATTATCTACTTAAATGGATACTAACATCTGTTGTCACTGGGCGTTCTGGTTTTGGTTTTGGTTTTTTGTACACTGGGCAGACTGTCAGTTTTCTGAGTACATATAATTGTAACGTAGCCATCTCTGCATTCCCTTCATATTCCTGTCTTAACCTCCTGCTTGTGTTTCTTACTCTTTTTCACACACATATACAAAATCCTTTAGTTCTTAAAGGATTGTGAAGATTATCATGACGTTAGGGACTCTTCTTTCTCTTACATCTTCTGTCGTTTGCTTTTATGAAATTCTTAACCATCAATGCCTATTAGTTATTCTAATATGTGAAGAAAATAGATTGAGTAGCGGCAGTACTGTAGGCAGGAAATACAGTTCAACTGCTGAATTTCTCCACCCCTATAATTTACAGCTTGCTAATGGAATTACTGTTAGTTTGTTTGACTTAATTAGACCTTTGAAAACAACTGAGGTTTTGCATGATGAGAGACTTGTATGTAACCAGTGATAAGATTCTTCCTGAATGTACAGACAGAAGTAAGCCTGAACACTTCTTAATTTAAGAACTTTAAATAGTCCCTGCTTTAAGGGAATATGATGATGTATACTATAACAAATGTACTTTATTCTTCTAACAAAAAAAAAAAAAAAAAGAATGTCTGTCCTTTACACAGACATGAAAGAGCAGATGGAGGAGGCTGGAGGTAGCAAAGTGGGAATCATTTGTCCAACAAAGAAATGCCACTTCAGTCAAATGCCACTTTGAGTCCCTGTTGCTCCACTTCCGATCCAGCTCTCTGCTGTGGCCTGGGAAAGCAGTGGAGGATGGCCCAAGTGCTTGGGCCCCTGCAGCCGCGTGGGAGACCCTGAAGAAACTCCTGACTCCTGGCTTCAGATCAGTGCAGCTCTGGCCATTGTGGCTATTTGGGGAGTGAACCAGTGGATGGAAGACCTCTCTCTGTATCTACCTCTCTCTGTAACTCTGTCTTTAAAATAAATAAAAAATAAATCTTGAAAAAGAAGAAAAGAAATTTCACTTCTCTAAAGGCAGGAGAGAACTTCTACTTTGCTTATGGTCTTGTCTAAATGCTGCCGGAGTTTGTGGATTCAAAAGGCTTTCACAGCCTAGGCAGCTCATGTCAAGAGCCTTGGGTGGTCACTGACATCATACATAAGAGTATTAATTGTTCTGTTGAAATATTTACTTAATTTATACTAAATTGATCTTCTGTATATAAAGATAATTGAAAATGAATCTTGATGTGAATGGAATGGGAGAGGGAGCGGGAGATGGGAGGGTTGTGGGTGGGAGGGAAGTTATGGGGGAAGCCATTGTAATCCATAAACTGTACTTTGGAAATTTATATTTGTTAAATAAAAGTTAAAAAAAGAGTGTTAATTGTTAAAATTAACAACAGGAGACACTGGGCGCTAGCTCCCCATGCAGGACATTCTGTCCTCAACGAGTTGTATTATGAGAGTTAACTGTAAAATTAGTTCTCAGCTTTGTGTGTGTGTGTGTGCAAATTATTGAAATCTTTACTTAGAGTTGGTCTAAAGAGTTGTACAAAGTTAATAGAACATGAGTCTTAATGGAGAATGGGACTGGGAATGGGAGAGGGAGGAGGAAGAGTGAGAGTGTGGGTGGGAGGGCACATATGGTGGGAGGAATCACTGTATTCCTAAATTTGTACTTATGAAATTTGTATTCCTTAAAAAATAAAAGTAAATAAATTTAAGAAGAACACTTTATTGAGATATGACTTAATAACAAGTTGTACAAATATTATACAACTTGATGTGTTTAGAGATAAGTAAATGAATGCAGCCATAAATCATCACCACAATGTATGCCAGAACCTAGCCCTCACCTTCAAAAGCCTCCTCTCACACTCATCATTATTCCTAATTTTTGGTAAGAACACTTGCCATAAGGTTTACCTTTTCAGCAGAATTTTAGGTGCAGTATAGTATTAATCATAGGCACTATGCCGTACAGTGGATTTCTAGGACTTACTCATCTTGTTTAACAAAAATATTGTTGCTTTTGACCTACCTTCCTTGTTTATCTTCCCCCTAATGCAGGAAATCACCACTCCACTCTCTGCTTCTGTGAGCTTGACTACTTCACATTCATTACATATGTAGTGCTTGTCCTGTGTCTGGCTGATTTCACAAGGTATAACATCCTTTTTGGTGCTGCAGATGGTAGAATTCCCTTTATTTTTAGGGTTGGATAATATTCTATAGTATGTATATATCACATTAAAAATCTACTCCTCCAACAATGGGTATTTGAGTGGCTTCCTTGTCTTGACTGTTATGAATAATGCTGCAATGAATTTGGGACTGCAGGTTTCTATTGAATATATGTATTTCAATTGTTTTGGATATATATCCAGGAGTGGGATTGCTAGATCACTCAGTGGTTTTGTTTTTGAGAAACCTACATCTGTTTTTGAAAGTGGCTGAGCCAATTTATATTTTCACCAACGATGTATAAAGCTTCTCTTCTCTCCACATTCTCATCAAGGTTTGTTATCTTTTATTTTATGTATATTAGCCATCTTACCAGGTTTGAGGTGATATCTCATTGCAGTTTTTAATCTGCATTTCTCTGATGAAAAACTCACCCTTTAAAGTACAAAATTCAGTAGTTTGTGGAGTAATCATATACTATCTATTTCCAGAACATTTTATTTTATTTTTACTTATTTTTTTAAAGATTTATTTATTTTTCTTTGAAAGGCAGAGTTACAGAGAGGCATAGCAGAGAGGGAGATAGGCCAGAGCTGAGTCTATCTGAAGCCAGGAGCGAGGAGCCTCCTCTGGGTCCCCCATGTAGGTGCAGAGGCCCAAGGACTTGGGCCATCCTCTACTGCTTTCCCAGGCTATAGCAGAGAGCTGGATGGGAAGTGGAGCAGCTGAGACTTGAACCAGCCCCCTTTTGGGATGCTGGCACTGCAGGCGGCGGCTTTATCTGCTGTGCCACAGTGCTGGCCCTCGGAACACTTTTAATCACCCTTCCCCAAAGAAACTAGGAAATTATTAGCAGCAATCCCTCATGTTCTCGTTCCCTTAACCCTTGTAAACTACTTATTTACTTTTTTTTTTTTTGTATTTAAGAATTTGCATATTCTGGAGTTTTATGTATGTGGGGAGAACAAGGGCATGAGACAGCACTGCCATCCACTGGTTCACTCGCCAAGTGCCCACAGTGACTGGTAAATCCTGTGGATATCCCTATCCTTGCACCATTTGTCCAACACTCTTTGGGGCAATTAATTTAGAAGTACTTTTCATAATTAAAAATGTGCTTTTCGGTGACTCGGAAATCTTTTCTCCAACTTATAGAGCATCAAAGTGCATGTTTGAAAACATATTCAAGGGCCTTAATTGCAGCATTACAATGTTTTATTGAGTTTAAAATTACTTTTTTAGTTGATGTGTATTGAGTTGCCAGTGACAATTCTAAATGCTTTACAAGTATGGATTCCGAAGAATGTAAGAACTCTAATACATTATTATTACCCCATTTTACAGATGAAATAATGGAAGTTCATATCATTCAAGCAACTTGACCAGGATCAGATAGCAGGACAAGTGAAGATGTATTAAGCATGACTCCAAAGTTTGCACCCTCACCAGTTCCTTTATGGTTGTCAAGTTCTATAATCTATCTATCTATCTATCTATCTATCTATCTATCTATCATCTACCTACCTTAGCTTTTAAATACATTATCTTTAAATTTATAGGTTTGGGGGCCAGCACTGTGGTGTAGCGAGTTAAAGCCGCTGCCTGCAGTGTCAGCATCCCATATGTGCGCTGGTTCGAGTCCTGACTGCTCTACTTCTGATCCAGCTCTCTGCTATGGCCTGGGAAAGCAGTAGAAGACGGCCCAAGTGCTTGGACCTCTGCACCTATGTGGGAGACCTGGAAGAATCTCCTGGCTCCTGGCTTTGGATTGGCATAGCTCTGTCCATCGTGGCTGAATGGGGAGTGAACCAGCAGATGAAAGACCTCTCGCCGGCGCTGCGGCTCACTAGGCTAATCCTCCACCTTGTGGTGCCGGCACACCGGGTTCTAGTCCCGGTCGGGGCGCTGGGTTCTGTCCCGGTTGCCCCTCTTCCAGGCCAGCTCTCTGCTATGGCCAGGGAGTGCAGTGGAGGATGGCCCGAGTGCTTGGGCCCTGCACCCCATGGGAGACCAGGATAAGTACCTGGTTCCTGCCATTGGATCAGTGCGGTGTGCCGGCTGCAGCGCACCGGCCACGGTGGCCAGTGGAGGGTGAACCAACGGCAAAGGAAGACCTTTCTCTCTCTCTCTCTCTCACTGTCCACTCTGCCTGTCAAAAAAAAAAGACCTCTCTCTCTCTCTCTCTCTCTCTGTGTCTCTCTTTCTCTCTCTGTATAACCATGACTTTCAAGTAAATAAATAAATTTAAAAAATAAATATATAGGCTTCGATGAGTATGGGAAAAGTCTTAGATAACCAGAAACATATCCATAGTCATATTTGAAAGACAAGAAATAGAAGGGATTAAACATGTGCTCAGAATCTCCTATATGTCTCTTATTGTGCTATTGTCTTTACATAAATAATTGAATCTAATCTTGATGACATTCTTACAAGCCATAAATTATAATCATTTTACAAGGTGAGAATTTAAGTGTGAACTACATTTCTCAAATTGCAAAGCTGAAAATGACATGAGATTCTCCAGACTGAATGAATAGCCCAGAAAATGAGCTAAGATCATAGTAGAATAAAACTACTGGCCTGACTAGATCTGAGGATTCTTGTGGGAAGTGATATAAAAAATTTTAGGGGCTGTTGCTGTGGTGTGGTAGGTTGATCCTCCTCCTGTGGTTGATCCTCCTATTCCTGGCTGCTCTTCTTCCAATACAGCTCTCTGCTATGGCCTGGGAAAGCAGTAGAGGATGGCCCAAGTCCTTGTGCCCCTGCACACATGTGGCAGACCTGGGAGAAGCTCCTGGCTCCTGGTTGGATCAGCGCAGCTCCAGCCATTAGGGGAGTGAACCAGCGGAAGGAAGACCTCTCTCTCTGTCTCCTCTCCCTTTCACTGTCTCTAACTCTACCTCTCAAATAAATAAATAAATAAATTCATTAAAAAATGGGTTTCATGGTGACATATTATGAAAGATATTGAATGCCAGACAGAAGAATTTAGATGTATTGACTCCAGGGAAAAGAGAGAAATATTGGTGGAAATGGTAGTGAAGATGAAAAATCTACCATTTTTATACACTTCTGATTGCTTGAATTTGTGATAACAGTTGCATGAGTAAGCTAAAAAGTTGAGATAAAAATATTTAAAACAGATTTTAAGGCCACACTGTACGCTGATATTGCTTGTCGATACCCATCAGGCAAAGGCTACTAGGAAGGCACCTACAGCTGAATGACCATGGGCTTGCTGTCGTGCTGCAAGGAGGGAGATCTGTGATGAGGAATCACGGCAGCAGGGAATCAGCATTGCATTGACATGTCTTCATTTCAATAAGGACAACTTTATAAAGACTTCCCTGGGTGTTAATGACAAGGAGTCAACACCAAAAATATATTTGATCTGGGCATACTTCCTGTAAAATATATGACCCCTAACTACTCAGACTGAGAAGTCAAAGACCCCAGAAAGAACTGATGTATCTCCACCTTGTTATTCAATAGAATTTGTAAGTATGGCACATATTCTGGCTCATGATTTTTGACAAACTCTCATTCCAAACAGGACATTTCTCAGGGCAAGTTTCATGTCCTTATTACGAAGACTATAGATCAAGGGATTACAGAGAGGAGTCATTACCGAATATACCAGCGTGAGGATCTTCTGCGTCAAAGTCGGGATGCCGTATGTGGGACTCACATACATGACCATGACTGTTCCGTAGAAAACAGACACCACAAGCAGATGAGAACCACAGGTAGAAAAGGCCTTTCGCCGGCCATCTGCAGAAGGTACCCGAATAACAGCTCTGAGCAACAGGACGTAGGAACAAAGAATGTACGAAACAGTGCAAAAGAGTACAAGGGAGCTCTGTGTATAAAAAACAGTTTCAGTAACGGGAGCGGGAGCACAAGACAGGGCCATCAGTGGGTCCATGTCACACAGGAAGTGGTCAATGATGTTAGGACCACAGAAGGGAAGTCGGGAGATAAAGAAAATGGGGACTGGGTATCCAAGGAATCCAATGAGCCAACAGCAAGACACCAGCATGCCACAGAGCCTCCCAGTCATGATGGTAGGGTAGTGCAGTGGGCGGCAGACGGCCAGGTATCGATCATAAGCCATAACTGCCAGGAAGAGGCATTCCGTTGTGCCCAGTGAAAAGAAGAAATAGAACTGGAGGAAGCACGCAGAAAACGAGATGGCCTTGGTCTTGGAGAGAATGTTGGCCAGCATGTTAGGAACCGTGGAGGAAACGTACCAGATCTCCAGGAAGGCAAAGTTTCCGAGCAGCGAGTACATGGGGGTGTGCAGTCGTGCATCGCATCTCACTGCACAGATGATCAAGCCATTTCCCAGCAAGGTCAAGATGTAAACCACCAAGAGCAGCGAGAAGAGGAAAATCTGTATCTTCCAGCAGCCGGGGAATCCCAGGAGAACAAACTCCGTCACCAGCTGTGTTGCTGACCTGTTCATGGGGCTTAGATCAAGGAAGAAGAAAGGCGTGTGCATAACTCAGGTTTCCTCACTTGCTACACAGCTTAATGACTTTACTGAGGGGCAGACTTGTGCTATACAGAAGAATAAATGAGATATTCTGAGACCACATGGGAACAAATCCTACCAAAACTTGAGCTGACTATAGTTCAAAACCTCAGTATTATTTGGTAGAATGCAGCTAGAATTTTCTATACCCAGCACAAATTGATAAATTTGTTTTCTTATTCCCCTCTATGATTCTAAAGAAGACATTTTTAACTTTTCATTTGTTTTTACAGGGCTCATTATGGGTTGTCATGCACAAAGTCATCCATTTTCTCTTAGTCCAACTTGTTAAAAAAAGCCTTATTAGCAGTGTCAAAAAGTTCATAAGGGGCTGGTGCTGTGGCATACCTGGTAAAGCCGACACCTGCAGTGCTAGCATCCCATATGGGCACTAGTGGAGTCCTGGCTGCTCCACTTCCGATCCAGCTCTCTGTTTTGGGCTGGGATAGCAGTAGAAGATGGCCCAAGTCCTTGGGCCCCTGCACCCATGTGGGAGACACAGAAGAAGCTCCTGGCTCCTGACTTTGGATTGGGCCAGCTCTGGCAATTGCAGCCATTTGGGGAGTGAACCAGCAGATGGAAGACCTCTCTCTCTGCCTCTGTCTCTCTGTAATTCTGCCTTTCAAATAAATGAATAAATCTTAAAAAAAATTCATGAAAAACACACACTATGAAACAACTATGCATGGATTTCAATTTATTTTGCGCAAAGCAGAATTAAAATTTTACTTCCATTTTTAATCAATTTAACTTTTTACTTCTAGTTTTACATAAATGTTTTGTAATAGCCTTGTGTCTTAAAAATAACTGAATTGAGGTTTGATTAAAACTTTGACAACCCCCCAAAATCAGTTGCACTGCCACATGATGAAACCTGATATCAGGAAACTGGCATTTCAGGAAAAGTCCGACTAACTGAACTAATTGTTACAGCCATAAATCCATCCAAAACACAGGACTGCTGCTCACGCTGAGTGCTCCCTTTCAGGATTTTCTTTATAATCTCACTCTAGGCATTTGAGTGCTACCTAAAAAACCCTGACTATACCAAGTGTCTTTATAAAGAGTGAGAATAATATTGTAAAAATTCTCTATTCATGTTTATTTTCCTATTTTTACACATGCTGTACAAAAGAACTTTTACTTTTAAAATAAAAGCCTTATTGAGTTATAATTCAGATATAATAGAATTCACCCTTAAAGAATGCACAATTTAGTAGTATTTAGTATCTTGTTTGTACGTAGCACATTATTTAATTCCAGGAACAAATATAACTTAAAACATAGTTCTCTAACACTTATTCCACCCAAAATGCACTAGAGTAGTAAAATTAAGCTAATTGTCAATTTCTTATCTGTTCTAGTAAAATCTTTTCAATTCAAATTTTATTTAAAGGAAATAAAAGATCATGCTTTTTAATTTTAAAATATTTTATTTATTTATTTGAGAGGTAGAGTTACAGAGAGAGAGAGGGAGAGACAGAGGGAGAGAGGTCTTCCATCCTCTGGTTCACTCCCCTGATGGCCACAACAGCCAGAGCTGGGTTGATCCAAAGCCAGGACGCAGGAGCTTCTTCTGGTCTTCCTTGTGGGTGCAGAGGTTCAAGTACTTGGACCATCTTCCCCTGCTTTCTCAGTCCATAGCAGAGTGCTGGATCAGAAGTGGAGCAGCTGGGACTCGAACCAGAGCTCGTAGGGAATGCTGGCGCCACAGGTGGGGCTTAGCCCCATATGGGGCAGCGTCAGCCCCAGAACAAAGGGTTTGTCTAATTAGTGATGAAACAAGTGGAGGTGCCTGGTGTTGTGGCGTAGCAGGTCAAGTTGCCTCCTGAATTGCCTGCATCCCATATGGGCACTGGTTCATATCCTGGCTGCCCCACTTCTGATCCAGCTCCCTGCCAATGGTCTGGGAAAAACAGTGGAGGATGGCCCAGGTGTTTGCACACCTGTCACCTATGTAGGAGACCTGGAAGAAGCTCTTGGCTCTTGTTTTTGGTGTAGCCCAGAGCCGCCATTGTGGCCATCTGGGGAGTGAACCAGCAGATGGAAGATCTCTGTAGCTCTGACTTTCAAATAAATAAATTTTAAAAAAGAAGAAAATAAAAGAAAACTAGAAACTAAAGGACATTGAAGAATAAAACAAGTGAAATGATTTCCTAAAGGGATCTGGAATCAAATGGGTTGAAATTGCAATTTTGTCTGTTAGAATTAATTTTAATAATTGAAAAGAAAGACTGGGCACTTTCAAATATTGGGTTAGCGCTTTTTAACAAAGGAATCATAAAAAAGATGATTTTGAATATCCAAATTCTAAAGCTGTGGTGAATTCAGAAGACACTTATTGACCAACTTCCTTTACTCAATAGGTAATTCCCAGAGTGTTATTTATGAAGTGTTTATAAACCACTTTCTCTGCTTCAGGTGAGGAGCTAAGTCCAGGCTGACAGATTTAAACCAGGCAGCAGAATCAGGAGGTCCAGCTTTCTGTCCCTATTCTAAGAAATGGACCGGGCCTTCGTTCTGAATAGCAGTCCAGGACACTCTGTTAAACACTGACAATTTCATATCACATTTCATCTTTTCTACCACCATAACCTGTATCAGATTTATTAGCAGTAACATTATTTTTTTTTCTGATGTCTTTGGAGAAACATTTTGAGTGACCAAAATGGAAATCTTGTGAGGCAAGTCGAAGTAATCGCTTCTCAGGGTTTTCGCATTGATTAAATGAATTGAGTTCACTTAATTCTGCATAACCACATCATCCACAGCTTCTAAAATTAACTTTCTGGGTATAATTAGGTTATCAGTGGGGAATATTCACTATCTGATGTGTTCATTCCACTGTTTCTCATGCTTTTGAGATTCATAAATCATTTCAATCACAGATCTAGGGAATCAGTTCTTTTCACAAATGCATTTTCAGTGCAAAATCGACCAACCAAATGGCCAACTAACCAATCAGTCAACCAATAAGCCCACCTATCCATCAGCCAAGGTGTGACAGCTCGATTAAATAGCCTTCAACAAATGTCCCTCCCTCAGTATAGTATCTTTTCAGGTAACCTGAGACGCGGACCCTCTCACCCTGCTACTCCTTTAAAGTGAGACTGTTTTTGAAAAAAATCATCTGTGATAATCATAAGATCATAAAGTTGGAAGCAATAGTGCAGATAATCTATTCTAACTGGTATTTTACAACTGGCTTAGAGAGGGGGCATGACTTTTCATCCATTGGCTATATGTCCTGTATTCATATGTGGGACTTTCACACCAAACTTCAAAGGTACTTTTTAATGGAATTAAAAGAGAAGTTCAGAGGTTGGAGTTTTGGCACACCTGTGACACCAGCATCCTATGTGGGTGCTGGTTTGTGTCCTGGTTCTCCATTTCCAATCCAGCTCCTTGATTTCCTGGCTTGGGAAAAGCAGCGGGAGGTGGCCCAAGTGTTTGAGCTCCTGCCACCCAAGTGGGAGATCTGGGTGAAGTTCCTGGCTCCTGGCTTTCGCCTTCCCCAAGCATGGCCATTGTGGCCATTTGGGGAGTGAACTAGTGAATGCAAGATCTCTCTCTGTCTCTCTGTAACTCTGACCTTCAAAATCTTTAAAAAAGATAAGCTCATTGTCATGGAAACATTTTGAAATTCACACAAAGTTCTGTCATAATATGCATTTCCATGAAGTTTTTGAAGATCTTTTATGTACATAGATTTAAAAACATTTTCACACCAAAATAAACTTAATTCCAATATATTTGTACTTTTTGAATTATCTTTGTGCTATACTGTCTATTTGAGTCTTCCCCGAGATACAGTGACTAATCAATTTCTAAAAGACACTCTCTTAATACAACACAGAAGTGGCTGTCACGTGGACCGCCAGTCCTTTTCTCTTACGTTGATGGTTTCCTAGCTCAGCTTGGAGAGGGTGATGGGCACAGTGGAGTTGAACATATCCTTAGCACCGAGCAGCTCCTCCTCACTGGCCGGAAGAGGATTCCAGGCGAGGGCGTTATATGTGGACTCTTGCACTTCCTTCATTTCCAGAGACCCCAGGGACTTGTTTCCTAGGTGTTTGCTGAGACCTTGAACATGCAAATGGATATGAATCTGTTTCCACATGGGGATTACTGTAAAACTCTCTCTCTCTCCAAGTAAAATTAGTGGCTTCCTCGAGTTTGCCCTGGAGTGCATTTTCTTTCCTGCCCTTGGGACTCTACCAGAGTTTAGTGTGTTAGCATTAAATATATTCACTCTAGTATACTGGCCATTGTTAAGGAAACAGAGGAGTTAAGGGCAAATACCATACAAATTTCAAGTTTCCCATTGCAAAGAGATTGCCCTCTATCAAGAAATTACTCTCTGTGGGTATGGGTGAAATGAATTATATTTTTACCTAGGACTTTAATTCTGAAGTGGAGAAATATTTATGAACAAAGCTTTCTTCTTTAGCTTAAATGAAATACGCCAATAGGGAGAAACAGCAATGTGTATTTTTCATTTAAAAATCAAATCACTACACTTTCTTGAAGTCTTTCAATGTAATGACCAGGTGGTTGTTTCTGGCTAAGAGTTGCCTTGAGTGAGGAATTTCAAGACTGTCTATATACATAAGTCATTTTATCAGGGCCAGCACTGTGGTGAAGTAGGTAAAGCCACTACCTGCAGTGCCAGCATCTCATATGGGCATCAATTTGAGTCCTGGCTGCTCCACTTCTGATCCAGATCTCTGCCATGACCTGGGAAAGCAGTAGAAGATGGCCCAAGTCCTTGGGGCGCTGCACTGATGTGGGAAACCCTGAAGAAGCTCCTGGTTCCTGGCTTCGGATTGGCAGAGCTCCTATCATTATGGTCATCTGGGGGAGTGAACCAGCAATGGAAGACCTCTCTCTCTCTCTCTCTCTCTGCCTCTCTGTAATGCTCCCTTTCACATAAATGAATAAATCTTAAATCTTAAAAAAAAGTAATTTTATCAAATAAATCAAATTGTCTGTTTCTACTCTGATTTCACTTTCTAAAAATGGCAAATTTGGAACCAGTTCAAATGTAAGGATCAATTTAGTCTTAATTTTTTTTATTTGTTTGAAGTGGAGACAGAAAGAGAGAGAGAGAGAGAGAGAGAGAAGGAGAGAGGTATCTGCCATCCACTGGATCACTTTTCAAATGCCTGCTATAGCTGGCACTAAGCTAAGCTGAATCTGGGAGTGGGTGGCAGGGACAATAATATTTCAGGAATCCCCACTGCTTCTTTGGCAGGAAGCTGCAACTGGGAGCAGACTTGGCACGTAAACCCAGGCACTTAAATATGGGATGCAGGTATCTTAAGCGGTTTCTCAACTGCTTTCCCAAATACCCACCTCTAGCTGAAATATTTTTTAAATTGGTCTTCTGTTTATTCTAAAAAATAGCAATTTCTTCTTAGGGTCCTCTTAATCTATCTTTAAAAGATAACTTAGGACAGCAGCTATGCTTACCACTATACTATCAACGCCTCCTGTAGAGTTAAGTTTACAATCATTTAGTAAACTGAAAGTAAATCTTTGTAAAGATTAAGAGTGGGAACAGAAGAGGGAGGAGGGAGAAGGGTTTTAGCATGGGTGGGAGTGGGGAGGTGGTAAGTATCACTATGTTCCTAAATCTGTATATAACTTCAATAAAATAAACAAGAGAAAAAGACAAGAGAGCTTAGGGAAAGGGATAGTGATGCGCAAGGAGAAATTTTTACTGTTAGCAGTAAATGAAATTGATTTTTTTTCCCATTTTTTAAAGGTTTATTTATTTGAAAAGCAGAGTTACAGAGAGAGAGAGAGAGAGAGAGAGAGAGAGATCTTCCATCCATTGGTTCATTCCCCCAGTGACTGCAACAGTCAGTGCTGGGCCAGGCCAAAGCCAGGATCCAAGAAGTGCATCTGTGTCTTCCATCTCAAGCACTTGGGGTATCTCCCACCTCCTTCTGAGGAGCATTAGCTAGGGGCTGGATTGGGATGGTGCAGCCAGGACTCCAACCTGTGCTCTGATTTGGGATGTTGGCATCACAGGCATTAACTTTGGTCTTATTTCTTACCTCCCCTTGTATACTCTTGATGAAAATGATGAAGTAAGATTTGTGAAACTGGAGTCACAATCTCTTATGAATCCAAGAAATGATGCGTTGGCAAGAATCTAGGACAACAAGCATTTTGTTGTCTATCTTTTTATTTGAAAGGCAGACAGACAATTAGACACACACACACACAAACACATTCACACACACACGGGACATGGTTGAGGGGTGGAGAGAGAGAGAGACAGAGACCTTCCAACACCTGGTTTATACTTCAAATACTTGCAACAACTAGGGTTGGGCCAGTTTGGGCAAGGCTGGGTCAGCGTTTCAGAAATTCAGTCCAGGTATCCCATGTGGATGGTGGGGACCCAATTACTTGAGACATAATCCATTACCTGCGAGAGTGCACATTATCATGAAGCTGAAATAAGAAATGGAGCTGAGTCTCAGACCCAGGCATTGTGATAAAGGATATGAGACTCCCAAGTGGTCTATTAACTGCTGCATAAAAACTCACCTCCTAGATATCTTATTAACAATATCATAGTCATATAAACAACCAATTTGATTCATATCACTTAACAAAGCTGCACAGATAGAGTTTGCACAATAGAAAATCAAAATCTTCCTGGAAGTAGATATTAAGATTCTACAGATGATTTTAACCCTGTGTTGGGAGTCAGTCTGTTCCTTTGAATACAATTTTTTTTTACTTTTATTTAATGAATATAAATTTCCAAAGTACAGCTTATGGATTACAATGGCTTCCCTCCCCCCATAACTTCCCTCCCACCCACAACCTTCCCTTCTCCCGCTCCCTCTCCCCTTCCATTCACATCAAGATTCATTTTCAATTCTCTTTTGAATACAATTTTGAAAGTAGAACTCATCACAATATGATCAGGTACATAATGAGTTTTGTTTTGCATAAAAAGACTGTGATGGCTATGAGTATTCTTCCTCTTACAGAAAGACAGTCATTAGTTTATGAACAATGTATTCATAAACTTTGGAAAATCCTCATTCCAAAAAGAATGTGATGGAGGGCATTTTTCATGTCCTTATTGCGTAGGCTATAGATGAATGGGTTTAAGACTGGTGTCACCACAGCATATATCAACGTGATGATCTTATGCATTGCAACTGAATTGCCAGATGTGGGACTCACATACATCACCATTATGGTTCCATAGAACAGAGACACCACCACCAAGTGGGATCCACAGGTGGAGAAGGCCTTTCGTTGTCCAGCTGAAGAAGGAACCTGGAGCACTGCTCTGAGCACCAGCATATAGGACCCAAGGATGTACAGAACAGTGAGAATGATGATAAGAGTGCTCACAGAATGGAATACACACTCTACGATGGGTGCAGGGCCACAGGATAAAGCCATCAGCGGTTCCACATCACATAGGAAGTGATCAATGATGTTGGGACCACAGAAGGGTAGTTGAGAAATTAAGAAAATAGGAACTGAATGTGCAACGAAACCCATGAACCAACAAAGAGCTATCAAAAGGCTGCAGCGCTGGCCGGTCATGATGGTGGGGTAGTGCAGGGGGCGGCAGATGGCCAGGTACCGATCATAAGCCATGACGCAGAGGAAGAAGCATTCAGTTGTGCCCAAGGAAAAAAAGAAGTAAAACTGGGTGAAGCATCCGGAGAAGGAGATGGTCTTAGTGTTGGAGAGAAAATTGACCAGCATGGTGGGAACTGTGCAGGTCACATACCAGATCTCTAGGAAGGAGAAGTTAGCCAGGAGCATGTACATAGGGGTATGGAGTCGGTGGTCCCACCTCACAGCACAAATGATGGCCATGTTCCCAGTCAGAGTCAGGACGTAGATCAACAAAATCACTGAGAAAAAGATGATCTGCATTTCCCAGGGACCAGGAAAGCCCAGCATGACAAAGTACGTCACAGTAGACATCCCTGATTTATTCATGATACCCACACTGTGGAGAGAAGACAGGAGATAGTAACAATACGCTTGGCTGCTGAAGCTTCTCGAATCTTTTCTTGGGGGAGAGTTTAACTCATGGAAGCAAATGAATGAATGCTCTAAAACAAGTTTTGGCCAAATCCTGCACTATTCTGAATGAGTCATTGATCTATAGCTGTACATTCTGGGTTGAACTTTCTGTGGCCATGAGCAAAAGTTGGTCAGATTTTATCTTCTTTTGGGATCAAGAAATCTTGAAATAGAACAAAATGGTCTGCTTTATATCTAATTTGTTTTTGTGAAAACTGTTCATAAATAGCAATTAGTTAGTGCTATTCACCTCAAAATGCAGACATACATGCCATCATTTGTTAATGTAAAACTTTTATTTAATACTATAAATTTTGAAAGTACAACTTTTGGATTATAGCAGTTCTTACCCATAACCACCCTCCCACCCACAGGCCATCCCATCTCCTGCTACCTCTCCCATCCCATTCTTAAGATTCATTTTTAATTATCTTCACATACAGAGGATCAACTTAATATATACTAAGTATAGATTTCAACAGTTTGCATCCACACAGACATACAAAGTATAAAGTACTGTTTGAAGATTGGTTTTACCATTAATTCTCATAGTACAACACATTAAGGACAGACGTCCTACATGGGGAGCACGTGCACAGTGACTCCTGTTGTTGAGTTAATAATTGACACTCTTATTTATGACGTCAGTAATCACCTGAGGCTCTTGTCATTAGCTGCCAAGGCTATGGAAGCCTATTGATTTACAAACTCCGACCTTTTTTAGATAAGGCCATAATCACAGTGGAAGTTCTCCTCTTCCTTCAGAGAAAGGTACCTCCTTCTTTGATGGCCTGTTCTTTCCACTGGGATCTCACTCACAGAGATCTTTCATGTAGGCCTTTTTTTTTTTTTTTGCCACACTGTCTTGGCTTTTCATGCCTGAGAGACTCTCATGGGCTTTTTAGCCAGATCTGAATGCCTTAAGGTCTGATTCTGAGGCCAGAGTGCTGTTTAGGGCATTTGTCATTCTATGAGTCTGCTGTGTGGCTCGCTTCCCATGTTGGGTTGTTCCCTCTTTTTAATTCTATCAATTATTATTAGCAGATACTGCTTTTATTTATGTGATCCCTTTGACACTTAATCCTATCTTTATGATCAGTTATGAACTTAAACTGATCACTTTAACTAGTAAGGTGTATGCCATCATTTTTAATAGTTTTGGATCTGAGACTTTTGAGACTTTTTTCAGAGTTTAATTGTTGGTGCCTTGCTAGTATTTTGGATTCTTCCTGGAGCAATTTCCATTAGAATAATTGATTTTCTATCAATTTTGTTTGTGAGACAAGGATATTCAGGTTATGAAATTGTTTACAGATTTGCATTTTGGATAACATATACCGTATACTGGAGATTAAAATTGCAATTGCAAGAGATTCTCTCTTAAAGCTCTTTTTACTGGACCCAGAACTTTTTCTTAAATTCACAGTTTGAAAGATTTTACATGTCCATTTAAAAAATTGCATTCAATATTCAAGATGATCAGATACAAGAAACTCAATCCCTCCTTTTTCCTGGTAGAACACTGTCACCAAAGAACATGTGAATGTATACACGTGTGCACACACACAAACATGCACATACACATCGACCCAGACCCCCTCAGTGAAAAGAGTGCAGTGACAGCTGTAACATATTGGAATATGCAGAAAATTCTTACCAAGATACCTTTAAACTTTTTGATTAAGAGGTGAATTAGTCTTAGTTTTTCTGATAGAAGTGGTATCTTTATAGCATTCATTGAACAGAATGAAATAGAAAAATCCCTCTGTTTAGTGAGTTACATTAAATTGGTAGATAAATTATGATTTGGCAGCTACTCTAGGTTCAAATAATTAGTAAGGCACAAAGTGAACTATGGTTCTACCTATATAGATGCAACAGAACCTTCCTACTGATCTGCTTATGTCAAAGCAGATTGTAATTTGATGGGGAAAAAAATCAAGAAGAGAAAGAAGTGGAATAATGAAGGTTAATGATTTTATTTTATTTTTTAAAGATTTATTTATTTACTTCAGAGGCATAATTAGAGAGAGAGACACACAGAGAGAAGGAGAGAGAGAGAGAGAGAGAGAGAGAGGTCTTCCATCTGCTGGTTCATTCCACAACTGGCTGCTATAGTCAGAACTGGGCCGATCTGAAGCCAGGAGCTAAGAGCTTCCTCTAGGTCTCCCACATGAGTGCAGGGGCCCAAGTATCTAGACCATCTTCCAGTACCTTCCCAGGCCATCAGCAGGGAACTGGATTGGAAATGGAGCAGCAGGGACTCAAACTGGTGCTCATATAGGATGCCAGTGCCACAGGCGGATGCTTAACCTGCTGTGTCACAGCACCGGCCCCAGTGATTTTCATTTTTAAATGAAAGAGCCAAACTAACTTGCATTGATGGTCATTTTGGTGAGATGTTCTAAAAGGATGTTTCCTCACTGTGGGAGGGAATGCTACACATTCTCTGTCTTTCCAAACAAGAAACCTCTTTCCTCACCAGCACAAGAAAGTGGAGCTGCAGAGAGCAGCCACTTACCCTTGGAGTACAGCAGCAGCAACGATGAGTGGGAAGTCAGATTCACAGATTTTGACTCTGAATCAACATGCACAAGGCCAAGATTCATTTTTTGCATTTGAGAACACCAATGCTGGCATTAAAAACAAGCAAGCCACCAAACATTCTTGCAGAGAAACTTTAACTGCAGAGAAATCATGGTAAATGGATTTTACAGATAATTTGCTATGGTTTCATGAAGATAAAGATTGCTAACAGCTTCACTGCTAAGTTCTATGTGAGATATTAGTCTTTATAAATAATGATTTGATTTTATCTTTTCTTCTGTAGAACCTTTAGAACATTAATGATTTGAAAGGATGAGGGAGACAGAGAGTGAGACAGATCTTCCATCCTCTGGTTCATTCCTCAGAGCCTGCTACTGATAGAGCTGGAGCATACCAAACCAGGGAGCCCAGGACTTGATCCTGATTTCCTACCTGGGTAACGGGGGCCCAAAGAGATGAGCCATCACCTGCTGCACCCCAGGGTGTGCGTTAGCAGGAAGCTAGAATCAGAAACAGAGGAGCTGGGACTCAAACCAGGTACTCTGGTATGGCATGTGGGCATCCCACACAGCATCCTAACTACTGCATTAGACACCCATTCCATCTTCCTTCTTTCCAATACGCTCCTTCTCCTGCATGTGCAGATGAGCAACAGACTGGACAAAAAAGAAGTCAGAGAAGAGACCAAAAAAATAAATCCCAATTTATTTTGGTTTCAGCTCAGCTGAATAAAGCTGGTTCCCTACTATTTTGACCCAAATTTCCACAAAATTACAACATTCCTGGTCCTTTAAACATTTCTGAGAAGGGAAGAACCTGTGGATGACTTTGACAGCATTTATAGCATTTATTTTGGAACATGTCAATTCCACTGTGATCTAAACACTCTGATGGAATTTTTTCTTTTAGTTCTTGTGCTGAAGTGGGAACCAATACTCTCTGAGACGTAGCCTCTTAGGGTATATTGGGTGAACAAACATATAGGTGAGCAGACCCACCTGTGACTTAAATCAGCAGTGTCTGTCCTAGGAGATGTTTCCTACACAAAGATTCTCTTCTTCAGTGGCTCTAACATGGAGTCTTGTGTGAGAACTTCATGCCTGACATTTTTGACTTCTGTTGCACCTGATGGTTCCGGTGACCCATTTCTCACGGAATGTGTAAAAACCTTTTATTGGTCCTGATTAATGCCTAATTTTAGCCATTCTTGAGACTGTTCAGGCCTCTCTTCATGCAATTCTATAACTTGCCACATGGCCCTGGGGACTGTCTTCTTGCCTGGGGATTTTATTGATGTTTTTGACAAATTGATCTATAGGGATTATCAAATATAATGTGCTACACTAAGTCTGGGGAGATCCTGTGGTCTCTTTAAATTTATTTTCCAAATGGGGTATGTGATTTTGTGCCATGGCATATAGCATCTGATTAAATGTCTTCTTGAAGGGCTGTTTTGCTTAGTTCATTTTGGATTGTAACAAATACATATGCGCATGGATTGGGAAGTACAAGGTGTGACAATTTTTAAGATAAAACGCTGAATGTTGGTGGCATGTACCAATGCCATCTCACTATTCCAAGTGATCAATTTCAGTTCACAATTGATCATAATGAAAGGACTAAGAGTCAAAGAGAGCACATAAACAAGTCTAGTATCTGCTAATACTAACCGATAGAATAAATAAAGGGGAGAGTGATCCAACATGGGAAGTGAGATACTCAGCAGACTCATAGAATGGCAGATGTCCTAAACAGCACTCTGGCCTCAGAATCAGCCCTAAAGCCATTCGGATCTCGCTGAAAAGCCCATGAGAGTATTTCAGGCATGGAAAGCCAAGACACTCTGGCAAAAAAAAAAAAAAAAAAAAAAAAAAAAATTAAAAAAACCTAAATGAAAGATCTCTGTGAGTGAGATCCCAGTGGAAAGAACAGGTCTTCAAAGAAGGAGGTACCTTTCTCTGAAGGGAGGAGAGAACCTCCACTTTGACTATGACCTTGTCTAAACAAGATAAGAGTCGGAGAACTCAGAGGGCTTCCATAGCCTTGGAAACTCATGACTGGAGCATAGGGAGATTACTGATGCCATAGACAGGAGTGTCAATTTGTAAAGTCAACAACAGGAGTCACTATGCACTTGCTCCTCATGTAGGATCTCTGTCCTTAATGTGCTGTACATTGAGATTTAATGCTATAACGAGTACTCAAACAGCATATTTCACTTTGTGTTTCTATGGGGGTGCAAACTGTTGAAATCTTTACTTAATGTATACTAAACTGATCTGTAAAAACAAAAAAAAGATAAAACGTTGAATGTCAAAGAAATGGTGTCACAAATGCCACTGTTGTCTTGAGCACAGTTGCCAAACATGCTGTGGCAGGAGGATTTGGGAAACAGGGCAGTAGAACACTTCATCCCCGGCTCTGAGCGGCTCCCCCACCCCACTCCTAACTGTCCTGAAGTGCGCATCACTGAAGGGCATTCTCTCCTTTGAGCCAGATTGGTCTCTCAGTTGATGGTCTTTGCTTCAGCATAGGATTTGGGTACAAAAAGTGGAATTTGTCCTTGGCATAATTTTCTCTGACTATTTTTCTAACAGAGACTCTGTCCAAAATAACCTTTGAGAGCCACATCATGTAAACTGCAGTATATAAATAAGTATGCTTAAGACACAGTTATTACATGTTACACATGATATTAGAGTTGTCACACAGATTTGGGGAGTAAGCACTAGCAGTGGAGATACTCAATTGGGAGTAAATGTGTTTGAGGTAAACAAGGAGATTGATCATCTGAAGTGCAGGGTTTGCACAGAGGATCAGTGGGAAGAAGACCCAAGGGAACAGTTTGAGTGAGGACTTCAGATGGGAAAATGCAAGGTTTGTACTCTGTTTCTGCATGATAGAGGTAGAATCACAGAGGTATGAAGCATACTGCGGTTTTGGTGTCAAAGACAGCCTCAAATGATGGAAGATGCCCATTATTAGGGTCTTTTTTTTTTTTTTTTGGTTGCCCCTTGACCCATTAACTCTGAATTTCAAAGGTAATGCTCTCTTGAAAGGCTTCAAATAATGTGAAATTTTTTGAAAGCTAGTATTTAATAAATATAAATGTCATAGGTAGAGCTTTATGGAATATAGTGGTTCTTCCCCCCATACCTGCCCTTCCACCCCCACTCCCATCCCACCTCCTATCCCATTCTAAAGATCCATTTTAAAAAATTTTTTTAAAGATTTTCTGTATTTACTTGGAAGTCAGAGTCAAAAAGAGAAGGAGAGGCACAGAGAAAGAGGGAGAGAGAGAGAAAGAGAGAGAGAGAGAGAGAGAGAGAGAGAACAGAGAGGTTTTCCATCTGCTAGTTCACTCCCTATAACCCTGTGCCTTAGAATTTTTCATCTTTTGGTAGCATTGTCCCCGTAATAGCCTACATAGAAGTGTAAACTTTGAACACGTCCTTTGACTTTGAAACAAAATGGAATATAAATCTGGTCAAAAATATCTCCCAATTTGCATTCTTAGAGATAAAAGTCCAATGATAGCCAGAGAAGATTGGGCTTGTGGGGTAGGAATCCTGAGCACTCTTGTTTTGCCTCTCAGGAAAGTGCTGTAGCACAGGTAGGAATCTGTGAAATGGTTTGAAAACCACTTTAGTTTACGCTGGGTCGCATGTCCCAGGTGGAATCTTTTTTACTGAACCACTCAGCTCATTTCTTCCTGAGGAGCTCAGGTTCTTACTTGGAGCAACATTTGCCTCCTTTAGTACTTCTACCCATTGTTTCTGGGACTTTCCAGGTCCATGGGTAAACTTCAACTTTGTTGATGCTGAACAAGATAATTTTAAATCTAATTTCTCTTTCATTATGCTGGTGGAGGGTCTCAAATAAGGCAGCTCTTACGTCTTTTGCTCATTTCTTTTTTTTCCCCAAAGAAATCTTTTATTTAAGGAGTACAAATTTCATAAACAACTTTAGGAATATAGTTATTCTTCCCACCAACCTGTCCCCAACCCCCACTCCCACTGCACCAACTCCTCCCTCTCCCATTCCCAGTCCCATTCTCCAGTAAGATTAATTTTCAATTAACTTTGTACACAGAAGATCAACTCTAGACTAAGTAAAGATTTCAACAATTTGCACACACACGCACACACACACAAAACTGAGAACAAGTTTTATAGTTAATTCTCACAATACAACTCATTGAGGACAGAGGTCCTGCATGGGAAGTAAGTGCACAGTGACTCCTGTTGTTAATTTAGCAATTAACACTCTTATGTATGATGTCAGTGATCACCCAAGGCTCTTGACATGAGCTGCCTAGGCTATGGAAGCCTTTTGATCCACAATCTCCAATCAGTATTTAGACAAGGCCATAAGCAAAGTGGACATTCTCTCCTCCCTTCAGGGAAAAGTACATTTTGCTGTGGATTCCTTTCTGGGAAGAGGAGTGTGGTGGGGGCAAGAGGCACGGAGTCACCACACAGACCCCGAGAGTCAGGTGAAAGCAGGCTTGAGGCAAGCAGCCCGCAGACTTGTTTATTTCAGTTGCTACAGCTGCTTATATAGCCAAGGTAGCCAATCCGGTCAAGGGGCAGTCTATGCCCTAACCAATCAGAGCCTGTTGCCAGGCAGTTTCCAAAGCCATCCAATCACAGCCTGTTGCCAGTAAGGCTCTGTTGCCAGGCAGTTTCTGAAACCATCCAATCACAGCCTGTTGTCAGTCAGGTTCTGTTGTCATGTGGTTTCAGAAGCCATCCAATCACGACCTGTTGTCAGTCAGGCTCTGCTGTCATGTGGTTTCTGAAACCATTCAATCACAGCCTGTTATCAGGCAGTTTCTGTTGTCAGTGGCCATCTTGGCAACACCTTCTCATTCTACCACATACATCCTCCTTTGATGGCCACTTATTTCCACTGGCATCTCACTAACAGAGATCCTTCATGTTGGACATTTTTTGCCACAGAGTCTTGGTTTTCCATGCCTGAAATTCTCTCATGGGCTTTTCAGCCAGAACAGGAAGCCTTAAGGGCTGATTCTGAGGTTGGAGTCTTCTGCCCACTTCTTGTGTAGCCCATTAGTCCTATTTTCCCCATTTCCCACTGCCACCCCATCTTGGCCAAACTGTAGTGTCCTACATGATAGCTTGGTTCTTGAGACATAATACTCCTTGGTAATCAATTTCTGGAGCATATAAAACTATATGCCTTCATTTTTGTTAGAATTAATCCCTGAGCTCTATAATTTGTTCCTTTGTCATATTGTTTTTACCTAAATTAAATAATGACTAGAATGGCTGCCTTTCTGATATTGGCTGAATCAGGAGTTGAGACAAGACTAAAAACTTGGGTATTTTCCCAGTAATCTTCTTAAACCATTGGTCCAGGGTGGTTTGTATATACTAAATTTTTCTGGTTAAATTTCAGATGTCTCATTGGGTAAGCCAATGTCAATATTACATACTTAGCAATTATTGACTTTAAAAGCAGAATAGGATACCATATTATTTATTTATGTCACCATTAAGATACTTACAAAATTCCATCCTTATGCCATTTATACAACCTACAGAGTTCAAGAGGCCTGCTTCTCAATATTTGATTACACCTGTAGCAAATCCAGAATAATAAATGTTTTATTGGCAGCAAAACTTTGTATACTTGTATTAAAATATTTTGAATAATGAAAAATTATTTAACAATCAAGATTTTTTATAAAAAATGTAAGTGTACAGCAACAGAGAGGGAGAGAGATCTTCTACTTATGCCTGCAATAATCAAGGCTATGCCAGACTGAAGCCCAGAGCCTGGAACTCCAACTGGGTCTCCCTTGTGGGTGTCAGAGGCCCAAGCACTTGAGCCATTGTCTGATGTCTCCCAGGATACATTAGCAAGAAACTGAATTGGAAGTGGAATAGCTGGTGTGTAAACCAGGCATTTTCTTTTTTTTTTTTTAAAGGTACTTACCTTTATTCTTTTTTTATGACTGTTACATTTTTAAATGTATTGTTATATAGAGAGCAAATTTCATAGATATTGTTCCAAGAATCCAATGATACTTTCCTCACCCCACCCTCCCTCCTTCCTTTTTTTCTTTTAATTTTTTGTGATAACATCCTTTCAATTCACTTTATAGTCACAGGCTCGATGCTTCTCTAAACAAGTAAAAGGCGGAGAGATTGCTGTGCTGATTTCAAATGTGGGATGCTGGGTTTCAAATGGTGGCTTAACCCACTGTGCCACAACGCCATCCCTAGGAACTTACAAAAGCAATCAAGACTGTGACCTACATCTTTATAGTCATGTGCATAGACTGGGGCCCCATGAGCTGTGTGTTTTGTAGCATGTTAGCTCTATGCTATGGGACACAAAAGATCTTTACTGCAGTTAGGAATAACTTAAATCTATGTAGTACAGACGGCATGATAAATACTACTTGGTAAAAATTATTTTGGGATATTTGAAGGCAGTAGGCAGACTTGAGAAGAATGAGCGTACCCTCCTCACAGACCAGGAAGTTGTGGCACTCAGAAGAGAAATACAAGTCTAATCCATGGTGCATGGCCTGGAAGCAGACTTCCTAAATCTTTAATTCCATCTGATCAGCATTTGACTTCATCATGTCCAAGACCTTGTTGACATTATTTGTGTTGCACTGAAACATTCATTACCTGGGTTAGAGCAAGGTGGATGCCAGACTTCACTGATAATCTGAAAACTCGCTGCATCCATTGCCGTTGCCTCTGGCGCTGAAGTACATTCATTGGTTGCTCAAATGCAGATGTAAAGTCCCTTCCTTCTTCTTGCTATCCACCTCAAGAGATATGGGCAGCTGGCAAAGAGGAGAAACAAAGAGCTGGGAAATCCTGTGTGAATGAGGAGGGAGCCAGACCCCTCTCCACAACCCCAACCACCTGCAGAAATTTGAACCACTCGCCCAGGGAAGACTATTTTAACATCATGAATACAGGACATCTTCTTTATATTTTTAAGTTTTAAAGTTAACATGTATGTAAACCCAAAGGAAAAGACTCCTATGCATTTCTTTCTCAGTTTTAATTTGTTATTTTCACTTGTCAACAACTCTGAAAATACAACAGTGTGCTTTAATTGCTCTTGTTAAAAATTAATCTGTCAAAACAGCTGAGCCCTGCCTTGTAGAGTCCAATTTTAATAGGAATCTTCTCTAACTCCTTGTATCCTGAATCTCTCACCCTTGGTGTCTGACCCAATTCCTTTTCCTGTTGGGTTCACACTTGGGAGACAAAATTTTATTTTTCGCCCAAAACAACCTTATTTGAGTGTACTTTCCCACTAACATTTGAAGTCTCTCCACGTGAGATGGCTTTCGCTCCAGTTCCCAACATGATGTTCCTCCTTTCCTTAGAAACCTCTCCAGCATGGCCTTTACAATGCCCATTCCCAGCAGATGCTGGTCACTACCACCTAAGAAGCGCCTACCTTCTACACCTTCCCTGGTTTGCCTGTTTTCAGACCCTCAGCATAGCAGTCCTTAGGATTCCATGTAGGGGCTCATGAGCTTGCACAAAGACCCTGGGTTTGGGAAACTCCCATGTCCAACAGAGTACAGAGACGTTAGGTACAACATGCTACGGCATGAAGTAATCTCACCTCACACTTCCAACTATCTTAGAGCAATAGAAGGAAGGGGTGGGATATAGCCAAGCTGAGCCAATGTCCTATGAACAAAGGGGTGGGATATAGCCAAGCTGAGCCAATGTCCTATGAACAAAGGGGAAGCAAAGCTCAGTTACCAGATCGTCTGTGCCTTCCCACTCAGGGTGACAACATCTGTAACACCCAGGAATACAAGGATCAGTCACCCATCTGCACAACGCCCTCTCCACCATGTGTCCTCATTGATCTTCTGTCATTTGTGCATTCATTCATCCATCCACCAGACGTCTCTTGTGTGGAGTCTGTGTTCTGCATGGTTCTAATGGGTCTGAGATGCAAAAGGCACGTTCCTACTCTCCTGCAGCCACACTGGTGTACCCTGATGAGAATAAAGGCACAAAATTGTTTTAAAGTGACAGAAGGCAAATTACACACAGCAGAATAATGCAGATATCACTCATTGTCTAAGAAGGGCTCAATCAAGGGAACGAAATGAAAAGATGAGAAGCAGCAGTTCATGCAGGCACCAGGAAGAGAGAGAGAGAACTCAAAGGTCTTAAAAATGAAAAAAATCTCTGATTTCAACATGCGAACTGTAGAGCCTCCCATCCCAGAGGGACTCACCGGGACTGGGAAGTGCAGGGAAGGAGTCGGCTCGGCAGGAGCATGCAGCTGACTACTTTTGCTCCCAGAGAACTGCATCTGATTTTGTGCTTCTGACACAACACTTAAAAGGAAGTTGAAACAATTTAAAATTTTCAGCAATTTGAGTAAAAATCAATCAATAGGGTCAGGTATTTGGTGCAGTGGTTAAAATACAACTTGGATTATAAGCTGTTTATAGCCCTTGTCTATATTTCTGTGGAAAAGTAGTGCTTCTACTTTTTATTTGTTTAACATTATGGTTAGTGTGCTACATTAAGCCTGTGATTATAAAGTAAATTGAAACTATGTTATTGCAAAAATTTAAGGAAAAAAAAGAAAAGAGGGGCTGGTGCTGTGGCACAGTGTGTTAAAGCCCTAGCCTGCAGCACCAGCATCCCATGTGCGCACTGGTTTGAGTCCCAGCTGCTCCACTTCTGATCCATCTCCCTGCTAATGTACCTGGGAAAGCAGCAATGAATGGCTCATGTTCTTGGGCCCCTGCACTTATGTGGGAGACCCTGGAGAAGCTCCTGGCTCCTGGCATCGGATTGGCCCAGCTCTGGCCAATTGGCCATTGTGGCCATTTGGTGAATGAACCAGCAGATGGAAGACTTCCCTCTCCCTCTCCCTCTCCCTCTCCCTCTCCCTCTCCCTCTCCCTCTCCCTCTCCCTCACCCTCTCCCTCTCCCTGTAACTCTATCAAATAAATAAATAAATCTTAAAAAGAAAGAAAGGAGGTGAGATTGAGGGAGGGAGGGAAGCATGGTTATCTTCTTAGAATTGTATCCATGAAATACATGAAATCTGTTCTGTTTATATTAATAACATTTTTTTTATACCAAGAAAAGACACCACTGGAATGCTCACATCCAATCTCAGAATGCTTGGGTGCAAGGCTTGCTCTGCTAATGCTCACTGTGAAGCAGACACGATGATCCAAGTAATTTGGTCCCAGCCACCCACACTCCCTACCCCTGTCTTTCAAGTGCGTAAAGCAATACATAAGAAAAGCTTTCTTTTTGAAACAGCAATTCATAAATTGGGAGACACCAAACAAAAGGAGACTTAGTAATGCAACTTCAAAACATCAAAGACAAGTTTTACTGAGACAACGTGGAAGCAAAATAGATTGCGTTTTGGGTTGCAGTTACAAACTTGTCCTTTTGCATTTGCCTCTGTAGAAAGTTTCTTGAAACATAATCATATAAGAGCTGGCTACTTAGGACTGGCTGAGGTTATCTTGTGTTTCTGTCTAACCTAACCATTTACCAGATTGGAACCAAGCTAAGTCTCACTTACAGTGGCAGTTTAAGCCCAGCAAAAACTTAAAATAGCAAGGCTATTTTGTGATTTTGTCTGTGAATTTT
Source organism: Oryctolagus cuniculus (assembly GCF_964237555.1). Lineage (NCBI taxonomy): Eukaryota > Metazoa > Chordata > Mammalia > Lagomorpha > Leporidae > Oryctolagus > Oryctolagus cuniculus. Next base: position 54,520,651 of record NC_091443.1, read on the forward strand.
TCAGGCCATATGCATATTTTAGTTTTGATTTAACAGTCCTCATCAGGTCACCATTGCATCTATAATAAAATTATTGCATTTCCAGATGACAAGATGCTAGAAACTTGTAACACGTACGTGGAGTAAATTTTTTTAGGCTTCATTCTTTTTTTCCCCCAAAGAAACTGTTTTATTTAATGAGTACAGATTTTATAAGTACAACTTTAGGAATATAGTGATTCTTCCCATCATACCTGCCCTCCCACCCCTACTCCCACCCCACCTCCTCCTCCGTCTCCTATTCCTAGTCCTATTTTCCATTAAGAAAAAAAAAAAAACCAAACTGTTCCTCAACAGTCAAGACAAGGGCTATTCAAGTCATTGCTTCTCAAAGTGTCAATTTCACTTCTACAGATTGTCTTTTAGTTGCTCTGTTAGTTATCACAGATTAGGAAGAACATAGGGTATTTGTCCCTTTGGGACTGGCTTATTTCACAAAGGATGATGTGTTAGTGGAGCAAGTTTGCCAGATTGTGTATGATGTCACTTAAGGATCTGATGCCAGTGTTCTTACCTAGAAGCTGGAGCAGAAATGACCATTTCTTACCATGCAGTTCTCCCAGCCTCCTTCACCCTGGAAATTCACTTCTCCCCTCTGGGTAATTTCCCTGGCTGCCCTTTCCCTAGAATTCTCATCACTCCCTCAATGCCCTTGCAAACCTTTGCTTATCCTTTATGCCCAGTTGAATTGGAACATTCTTCCAGAAGCTTGCCTGGTCCCATCTGGCCACGCAACATCAGATCTTCAATGTCCCCAATACAACCACACTCATACATGTGTTCTTATCGCTATCACATCCTAATAAGATTAAGTGTTCCTGTATTTTCTTATCATCTTCAGTGACGAAGAAATCGTGTTTCTTGTATGAATTCTGTACTCCCTCTTCTATACTTTTGGGAATATACAACCATGTCCTTAAATGTTCATTATATATATATGTACATGTGTATATATATATATATATATATATATTGAGAAAGAGAGAGAGAGAGAGAGAGAGAATCAGGTTCCTCTTGAAAAGAAAGAAACATGCAATCAAAAGTAATGTGATTTTGAACTGGAATGTTTTCCTATAAAAGCTACTGTTGAGGCTATTAGCAAAACTTGAAAAGAACCTGAGGATTAGATGGTAGTGATGTATCAATGTTTATTTCCTTATTTTGATGGCTCTTGATGGTTATGGTTAAATAAAAGGATGTTCTTATTTGTATGAAATACACATAGCTGTATTATAGGTAGAAGGGGAGGGTATCATGCTTTCAATTTTGTTTTGAACTCCATTGTTTCAAGAAAAAAAAAGCTCTTAGAACTCTGCTTACAAGTTTTATGCTGTACTTCCTATACAGCTCTCTGCTGTGGCCTAGGAAAGCAGTAGGAGATGACTCAAGTCCTTGGGCCCCTGTACCCATGTGGGATACCCAAAAGACACTCCAGGCTTCAGCTGTTGTGATCATCTGGAGAGTGAATCAGCAGATGGAATACCTCTCTCTTACTCTTTTTCTCTCTGCCTCTGCTTCTCTGTAAGTCTGACTTTCAAATAGATAAATAAATCTTTTTTTTAGCAGAATAGTACTGGGGGACTGGCATTGTGGTATAGTGGCTAAAACCACCAGCACCTGTGATACCATGGAATTAGACTGGCTATTCCTTTAAGTGGACGTGCAGTCAGTTCTGGAAATGTGCTGCTAAATTTGCTATACTTAATATATACTAAATTGATCTTCTGCATATAAAGATAGTTGAAAATGGATCTTGATGTGAATGGGATGGGCAAGGGGGTGGGAAATGGGAGGGTTGCGGGTAGGAGGGAAGTTATGGGGTGAAAAAACCACTGTAATCCAAAAACTGTACTTTGGAAATTTATATTTATTAAATAAATGTTAAAAAAATAAAAAAGAAGACTAACAAAACAACAGAGAGCCAATGAGGAGAGTTTTTTTTTCAATTTTCTTCATTTTACTCTCACCAAAATAATCTTCTTATTAAAATGAACCTGCAGCAGAGCCAAGATGGTGGAATAGTGAGGGCACACACTGATATTCTGGAAAAAGATAGTTGAATAAAAGGGGAGTTACTGTAGTTTCAGGGAAAGGTTTGGGAAAAAACTGCAGAGGAAACTCTTCTGGATCTAGTGGATGTGACATAGAGGACCTACGTGGAGGGTAAAGGCACCCACAGCTCGGGAGCCCAGCTGTGGAGTCTATGCAGCAGCGCTGGAAAGGGAGGTGAAGTGAAACCTCAGTAGCCCGAACATTGATGGGGAAATGGCAGAAGGAGCCTAGAGGGAACGAGGCTTGAAACCCGCTGGGGAGAGTTCACCAGGCTAACTAGAGGAGAGAAAAAAATAAATAAATAAAAGGGACCGGCATGGACATGAGTCTCTCTCTCCACTCAGTTTACAAAAGCAAGGAAGACAAAAGAGCAAGTGTCATTTTGGACATACGTAAAGTGGCGCCTGCCACCAGCCAAGCAGAAAAACCTGACTCTGGTGGGGAGAAATAACAGGAGGTTAGGACCTAGTGAAGGTGTGGAGCTAATGAACTGAGACTGTGAAAAATTGAGGGCGTGGGAGAGAACTCATGGAGTACACAAACTCGGTAACCTTGGCAACCCTGTGGGTGTCTGCAGAGAAATTTGAGATCACACTGAGGACTGCATAGATGCTTTGTGTGGTCCTTGGGGCAGAGCAGATGAATATTATACCCACAGGGGCCAGATTTCATACATTGACTACCCTCAATTCCACTCAGCTGTGTGGAATTACTTCCCTTCCGAATTAAAAAAGAGAGAGGGAAAGAGAGAGAGAGAGAGAGAGAGACAGAGAGATAGAGAAAGAGAGAAAATTTACCACACCCAACCTGGGTGAGTCACCTTTGGCACACCCTTAACCCTGAAGAACCAAACAGAGCTCTCTGGCCATACCCATGACAAGCCTCTAAGGATCCATCAAAAGCAAACAGTTCACTTAAGCTAGAGTCATAGTATAAAGAAAAAAACCACTACAGCAAAGAAACCAAAGAATATCTCCACAATGCCAAGCAACAAACACAGGAACTGAGGAAACAAGAACAAGGAAGACATTATGATGCCTCCAAATGAACAAGACACCCCAATTCAAGATTATGAAGATGATGAGATAGGAGAAATGGATCTCAAAAAATTTATAAGAACATTAAGAAGTTCTCAAAAACAATTTCTTGAATTACAGAAATCCTTACTGGACAGGATAGAAAATCTCTCTAATGAAAATGAAATCATAAGGAGGTTGAAATGAAATGGACACTATGAGAAACAGTGACTTGATCAGCTCTTGTCCTGACGGTTGATGTACAATGTAATACTTTATCCATTTTAGTATTTTTTTTGTTCTAGTGCCATTGGTTGAACTCTGTAATTAACACACAATTATTCTTAGGTGTTTAAATTTTAACTGAAATGTGATCCCTGTTATGAATTTGGAAAACATGCTGAGTGAAATAAGCCAATCCCAAAGAGACAAATACCACTAGTTCTCCCAGATAGGTGACAACTAAATGAGCACCAGAAAGGAAACCTGTTAAAGTGAAATGAACACTATGAGAAATGGTGACTTGATCAGCCCTCACCCTGACTGTTGATGAGCAACTTGATATGTTATCCCTCTTAGTATTTTTTTTGTTTGTTCTACTTAATACTTTTGGTTGAATACTGTAATCAATACACAATTCCTCTTAAGTGCTGAAACTTAACTGAAAAGTGATCACTGTTAAATATAAGAGTGGGAATAAGAGAGGGAAGAGATGTGCAATTCGGGACATGCTCAAGCTGACTTACCTCAAACGGTAGAGTTAGAAACATACCAGGGGATTCCAATTCAATCCCATCAAGGTGGCATGTACCAATGCCATCTCACTAGTCCCAGTGATCAATTTCTGTTCACAATTGATCATAATGATAGGACTAAGAACCAAAAGGATCACATAAACAAGAATAGTGTCTGCAAATACTAGCTGATAGAATAAAAAAGAGAGAGAATGATCCAACATGGGAAGTGAGATACACAGCAGACCCATAGACTGGCAGATGTCCTAAACAGCACTCTGGCCTCATAATCAGCCCTTAAGGCATGCAGATCCGGCTGAAAAGCCCATGAGAGTATTTCAGGCATGGAAAGCCAAGACACTCTGAAAAAAAAATTAAATGAAAGATCTGTATGAGTGAGATCCCAGTTAAAGAATGGGTCATCAAAGAAGGAGGTACCTTTCTCTGAAGGGAGGAGAGAACTTCCACTTTGACCATGGCCTTGTCTAAATATGATCAGAGTCAGTGAAGTCAGGGGGCTTCCATAGCCTTGGAAGCTCATGACAAGAACCTGGGTTGATTACTGATGCCATAAACAAGAGTGTCAATTTGTTAAGTCAACAACAGGAGTCACTGTGCACTTACTCCTCATGTAGGATCTTTGTCCTTAGTGTGCTGTACATTGAGATTTAATGCTATAACTAGTACTCAAACAGTATTTTTCACTTTATGTTTCTGTGTGGGAGCAAACTGTTGAAGTCTTTTCTTAGTGTATGCTGAACTGATCTTCTGTATATAAAGAGAAATGAGAATGAATCTTGATGTGAATGGAAGGGGAGAGGGAGTGGGAAAGGGGAGGGTTGCAGGTGGGAGGGACGTTATGGGGGGGAAGCCATTGTGATCCATAAGCTGTACTTTGGAAATTTATATTCATTAAGTAAAAGCTTAAAAAAAAAGAAATCATAAGGAGGAATCAAAATGAAATGAAGCAACTAGTAGAACATGAAACTGTGGTAGTGAAGAGAAATCATAATGACATGAAGAATTCAATAGATCAAATGACAAACCCATTAGAGAGCCTTAAAAACAGAGTCAGTGAAACAGAAGGGAGAATATTGGACTTAGAAGAAAGAGAACAGGAAAGTATAGAGTCAAACCAAAGAAAAGAAGAGGAAATTAGAAATCCAAAAAATATTGTTGGGAATCTACAGGATACTATTAAAAAATCCAACATTCGGATTCTAGGAGTTCCTGAAGGCATGGAGAGAGAGAAAGAATTAGAAGACCTTTTTAGCGAGATACTAGCAGAAAATTTCTCGGGTTTGGAGAAGGACAGAGACATCCTATTACAGGAAGCTCATAGAACCCCTAATAAACATGACCAAAAGAGATCTTCACCACGACATGTCGTAATCAAACTCACCACAGTGAAACATAAAGAAAAGATCCTAAAATGTGCAAGAGAGAAGCGTCAGATTACTCTCAGAGGATCTCCAACTAGACTCACAGCAGACTTCTCATCAGAAACTCTACAGGCTAGAGGGAATGGCGAGATATAGCCCAGGTACTAAGAGAGAAAACTGCCAGCCCAGAATACTATATCCTGCAAAGCTCTCATTTGTGAATGAAGGTGAAATAAAGACCTTTCATAGCAAACAGAAATTGAAAGAATTTGTTGCCACTCATCCAGCCCTGCAAAACATGCTTAAAGATGTGCTACACACAGAAACACAGCCATCAGTATGAAAGACAGTAAAGGAAGGAAACCTCACAGCAAAAGAGCACAGCAAGTTCAAAGCATATACTAGAAAATATCTTTGAGAAAATGGCAGGGCATAGTTACTACTTATCAATAGTCACATTGAACGTTAATGGCCTCAACTCTCCAGTTAAAAGACACAAACTGGCTGAATAGATTAAGGAACAAAACCCATCTATTTGCTGCTTACATGAAACACATCTTTCCAACAAAGATGCATGTAGAGTGAAAGTGAAAGGTTGGAAAAAGATATTACATGCCAACAGAAACCAAAAAAGAGCAGGTGTAGCCATATTAACATCAGATAAAATAAACTTTAACACAAAAACTGTTAAGAGAGACAAAGAGGGGCACTATATAATGATTGAGGGAGCAATTAAACAGGAAGATGTAACTATTATCAATGTATATGCACCTAATTACAGGGCACCTGTTTATTTAAAAGATATGCTAAGGGACTTAAAGGGAGATGTAGACGCCATTACAATAGTACTGGGGGACTTCAATACTCCACTCTCAGAAATAGACAGATCAACCAGACAGAAGATCAACAAACAAACAGATTTAAATGACACTATAACCCAAATGGATCTAACAGATATCTACAGAACTTTAAATCCTACACTTAAAGAATTTACATTCTTTTCAGCAGTGCATGGAACCTTATCTAGGATTGACCCATACTAGGCCTTAAAGCAAGTCTCAGCAAATTAAAAAGAATTAGATCATACAAAGCAGCTTCTCAGACCACAGTGGAATGAAGTTGGAAATTAGCAACTCAGGAATCCCTAGAGCATACACAAACACATGGAGACCGAACAACATGCTCCTGAATGAACACTAGGTCATAGAAGAAATCAAAAGAGAAATCAAAAACTTTCTGGAAGTAAATGAGGATAATAGCACAACATATCAAAACTTTGGGAGTTGGCGCCACAAATCAATAGGCTAATCCTCCACCTGTGGCGCCAGCACACAGGGTTCTAGTCCCAGTCGGGGTGCCGGATTCTGTCCTGGTTGCCCCTCTTCCAGGCCAGTTCTCTGCTGTGGCCAGGGAGTGCAGTGGAGGATGGTCCAAGTCCTTGGGCCCTGCACCCACATGGGAGACCAGGAGAAGCACCTGGCTCCTGGCTTCGGATCAGCACAATGTGCTGGCCACAGTGCGCCGGCTGTGGCGGCCATTGGAGGGTGAACCAATGGCAAAGGAAGAGCTTTCTCTCTGTCCCTCTCTCTCACTGTCCACTCTGCCTGTGAAAAAAAAAAAAGGAAAAAAACCTTATGGGATACAGCAAAGGCAGTGTTAAGAAGAAAGTTTATAGCAATAGGTGCCTACATCAAGAAATTGGAAAGACACCAAAAAATGAGCTTTCAATTCATCTCAAGGATCTAGAAAAACTGCAGCAGACCAGACCCAAATCTAGTAGGAGAAGAGAAATAATTAAAATCAGAGAAGAAATCAACAGGATTGAATAAAAAAAATTACAAAAAATCAGCGAAATGAAGAGCTGGTTTTTTGATAAAATAAACAAAATTGACACAACATTGGCCCATCAACTAAAAAAAGAAAAGACACAAATCAATAAAATCAAAGATGAAAAAGGAAACGTAACAACAGACACCACAGAAATAAAACGAATCATCAGAAATTACTACAAGGACTTGTATGCCAACAAACAGGGAAACCTATCAGATATGGATAGATTCCTGGACACATGCAGCCTACCTAAATTGAACCAGGAATTCATAGAAAACCTAAACAGACCTATAACTGAGAAATAAATTGAAACAGTAATAAAGGTCCTCCCAACAAAGAAAAGCCCAGGACTGGATATTCACTGAGGAACTCTACCAGACATTTAAAGAAGAACTAACTCCAATTCTTCTCAAACTATTCTGAACAATTGAAAAAGAGGGAATCCTCCCAAATTCTTTCTGTGAAGCCAGCGTCACCTTAATCCCTAAGTCGGAAAAAGATGCAGCATTGAAAGAAAATTACAGGCCGGCGCCACAGCTCAATAGGCTAATCCTCCACCTGCAGAGCTGGCACACCAGTTTCTATTCTCAGTTGGGGCACTGGATTCTGTCCTGGTTGCCCCTCTTCCAGGCCAGCTCTTCGTTGTGTCCCGGGAGTGCAGTGGAGGATGGCCCAAGTGCTTGGGCCCTGCACCCCATGGGAGACCAGGAGAAGCACCTGGTTCCTGCCTTCAAATCTGTGTGGGGTGCTGGCTGCAGCATGCCAGCTGTGGCGGCCATTAGAGGGTTAACCCATGGCAAAGGAAGACCTTTCTCTCTGTCTCTCTCTCTCTCACTGTCTGCTCTGCCTGTCAAAAAAAAAAAAAAAAAAAAAAAAAAAAAAAAAAAAAAGAAAGAAAGAAAGAAAGAAAGAAAGAAAATTACAGACAAATAACGCTAATGAACATACATGCAAAAATCTTCAATAAAATTCTGGCCAATAGAATGCAACAACACATCAGAAAGATCATCCACCCAGACCAAGTGGGATTTATCCCTGGTATGCAGGGATGGTTCAATGTGCGCAAAACAATCAATGTGATACACCACATTAACAAACTGCAAAAGAAAAACCATATGATTATCTCAATAGATGCAGAGAAAGCATTCAATAAAATACAACACACTTTCATGATGAAAACTCTAAGAAAATTGGGTATAGAAGGAACATTCCTCAATACAATTAAAGCAATTTATGAAAAACCCATGGCCAGCATCCTATTGAATGAGGAAAAGTTGGAAGCATTTCCACTGAGATCTGGTTCCAGACAGGGATGCCCAGTCTCACCACTGCTATTCAATATAGTTCTGGAAGTTTTAGCCAGAGCTATTAGGCAAGAAAAGAAATTAAAGGGATACAAATGGGGAAGGAAGAAGTCAAACTATCCCTCTTTGCAGATGATATGATTCTTTATTTAGGGGATCCAAAGAACTCTACTAAGAGACTATTGGAACTCATAGAAGAATTTGTCCAAGTAGCAGGATATAAAATCAATGCACAAAAAATCAACAGCCTTTGTATACACAGGCAATGCCATGGCTGAGAAAGAACTTCTAAGATCAATCCCATTCACAATAGTACAAAAACAATCAAATACCTTGGAATAAACTTAACCAAGGATGTTAAAGATCTCTACAATGAGAATTACAAAACCTTAAAGAAAGAAATAGAAGAGGATACCAAGAAATGGAAAAATCTTCCATGCTCATGGATTAGAAGAATCAATATCATCAAAATGTGCATTCTCCCAAAAGCAATTTACAGATTCAATGCAATACCAATCAAGATACTGAAGACCTTCTTCTCAGATCTAGAAAAAATGATGCTGAAATTCATATGGAGGCACAGAAGACCTCGAATAGCTAAAGCGATCTTGTACACCAAAAACAAAGCCGGAGCCATGTCAATACCAGATTTCAAGACAACTACAGGGCCGTTATAATCAAAACACCATGGTACTGGTACATAAACAGTTGGATAGACCAATGGAACAGAATAGAAACACCAGAAATCAACCCAAACATCTACAGCCAACTTATATTTGATCAAGGATCTAAACCAATTCCTGGAGCAAGGACAGTCTATTGAACAAATGGTGCTGCTAAAACTGGATTTCCACATGTAGAAGCATGAAGCAAGACCCCTACCTTACTCCTTACACAAAAATCCACTCAACGTGGATTAAAGACCTAAATCTACGACCTGACACCATCAAGTTACTAGAGAACATTGGAGAAACCCTTCAAGATATTGGCACAGGCAAAGAGTTTCTGGAAAAGACCCGGGAGGCACAGGCAGTCAAAGCCAAAATCAACTATTGGGATTGCATCAAATTGAGAAGTTTCTGTACTGCAAAAGAAACAGTCAGGAGAGTGAAGAGACAACTGACAGAATGGGAAAAAAATATTTGCAAACTATGCAACAGATAAAGGGTTAATAACCAGAATCTACAAAGAGATCAAGAAACTCCACAACAACAAAACAAACAACCCACTTAACAGATGGGCCAAGGACCTTAATAGACATTTTTCAAGAGGAAATCTAAATGGCCAACAGGCACATGAAAAAATGTTCAAGGTCACTAGCAATCAGGGAAATGCAAATGAAAACCACAATGAGGTTTCACCTCACCCCGGTTAGAATGGCTCACATACAGAAATCTACCAACAACAGATGCTGGTGAGGATGTGGGGAAAAAGGGACACTAACCCACTGTTGGTGGGAATGCAAATTGGTTAAGCCACTATGGAAGTCAGTCTGGAGATTCCTCAGAAATCTGAATATAACTCTACCATACCACCCAGCCATCCCACTCCTTGGAATTTACCCAAAGGAAATTAAATTGACAAATGAAAAAAGCGGTCTGCACCTTAATGTTTATTGCAGCTCAATTCACAATAGCTAAGACCTGGAATCAACCTAAATGCACAACAGGAGACTGGTTAAAGACGTTATTGGACATGTACTCTATAGAATAGTATACGGCAGTAAAAAACAATGAAATCAAGTCATTTGCAACAAAATGGAGGAATCTGGAAAACACCAAGCTGAGTGAAATAAGCCAGTCTCAAATGTACATATATCATATGTTCTCCCTGATTGGTAACAATTAACTGAGCACCAAAAAGGAAACCTGTTGAAGTGAAATGGATACTATGAAAAACAATGACTTGATCAGCCCTTGTCCTGACTGTTGATGAAAAACTTAATACTTTACCCCTTTTAGTATTTTTTTTTTGTTCTACTTAATACTATTAGTTGAGCTCTGTGATTAACACACAATTGTTCTTAGGTGTTTAAATTTTGACTGAAAAGTGATCTCTGTTAAATATAAGAGTGGGAATAAGAGAGGGAGGAGATGTACAATTTGGGACATGCTCAATCGGACTTTCCCCAAATGGTGGAGTTAGACATGTCCCAGGGAATTCCAATTCAATCCCATCAAGGTGGCATGTATCAGTGCCATCTCACTAGTCAAAGTGATCAATTTCAGTTCACAATTGATCACACTGATAGGTCTAAGAGTCAAAGGGATCACACAAACAAGGCTAGTGTCTGCGAATACTAACTGATAGAATAAAAAAGGGAGAGAACGATCCAACATGGGAAGCGGGATACACATCAGACTCATAGAATGGCAGATGTTCTAAACAGCACTCTGGCCTCAGAATCAGCCCTTAAGGCATTCGGATCTGGCTGAAGAGCCCATGAGAGTATTTTAGGCATGGAAAACCAAGACACTCTGGGGGAAAAAAAGAGGACCTAAATGAAAGATCTCTGTGAGTCAGATCTCAGTAGAAAGAACGGGGCCATCAAAGAAGGAGGTACCTTTCTCTGAAGGGAGGAGAGAACTTCCACTTTGACTATGACCTTGTCTGAATAAGATCGGAGTCAGTGAACTCAAAAGGCTTCCATAGCCTTGGCAACTCATGATAAGAGCCTAAGGAGATTACTGACTCCATAAACAAGAGTGCCCAATTGTTAAGTCAACAACAGGAGTCACTGTGTACTTATTCCTCATGTAGGATCTCTGTCCTTAATGTGTTGTTCAATGTGAATTAATGTTATAACTAGTACTGAAACAGTATTTTTACACTTTGTGTTTCTGTGTGGGTGCAAACTGTTGAAATCTCTACTTAATATATACTAAATTGATCTTCTGTATATAAAGAAAATTGAAAATGAATCTTGATGTGAATGGAATGGGAGAGGGAGCGGGAGTTGGGAGGGTTGCGGGTGGGAGGGAAGTTGTGGGAGGAGAAAGCCGTTGTAATTCATAAGCTATACTTTGGAAATTCATATTTATTAAATGAAAGTGAAAAAAATTAAAAAAAGAAAGATCATCCACCTGGACCAGGTAGGATTTATCAAATTTGTGTAGGAATATATCAATAAATGTGGTACTGTAAAATCAGAATCAAAATGGAGTGAGTGTGGCTAAAAACTAATTGCAGATCTCTTGCTTCTGTACATATTAGCTTTGCTTGCTAATGGCTAAGGGTGTATCTTGTGAAACTATACGGGCCCAAATTCCCAGGAACTAGGTTGACCGAAATATGTCCTTCACTGTTATGTTACAACCATATTTTGGATCTATTATGGCATTTGTTGTTGTTAACTGTTATCTTACAACCATATTCTGGTTTTCCTCTTTATTGTTACTGCATACCAGGGGTCCCGTTCAAAATTGTGAGCCCTAGTGGACAGAACACTATAAAAAGCTTTGTAACCCCCTGTTGGGGGCTACACTCTGGTAAGGAGTGTTGGTCCTGATCGGTGGCCAGTCCCGGTTCTCTTGCCTCTCATTTGTGTCTCATTTGCTTCTCATTTTCAATGAAATTCATGTGTGACTTCACTAGTTTTTGTAATATTTTGTTTTAGCTGACGAGTGGATGCAACAATACATCACATTAACAAATTGAAGAATAAGCTGGCGCCGCGGCTCACTAGGCTAATCCTCCACCTTGCCGCGCCGGCACACCGGGTTCTAGTCCCGGTTGGGGCACCGGATTCTGTCCCGGTTGCCCCTCTTCCAGGCCAGCTCTCTGCTGTGGCCAGAGAGTGCAGTGGAGGATGGCCCAAGTGTTTGGGCCCTGCACCCCATGGGAGACCAGGATAAGTACCTGGATCCTGCCATTGGATCAGCGTGGTGCGCTGGCCGCAGCGCGCCGGCCGCGGTGGCCATTGGAGGGTGAACCAACAGCAAAGGAAGACCTTTCTGTCTGTCTGTCTCTCTCACTGTCCACTCTGCCTGTCAAAAAAAAAAAAGATTTATTAAAAAAAACAAATTGAAGAATAAAAACCATATGATTATCTCAATGGATTCAGAGAAAGCATTTGATAAAATATAACACCATTTCATGATAAAATCCTTAAACAAACTGAGTGGAGAAGGAACAATCCTCAACACAATCAAGGCAATAGAAATAGAAAAAAATCCGTCCTAAAATTGTCATGAAACTTCAAGGGATCCCAAATATTGAAAACAACATTTAAAACTGAATAAAGTTGGCTGTCCAGTATTTCCTGAGTTTAAAACTTATGACAAAGCTACAGTAATCAAAACTGTGTGGTACTGGCATAAAGACAGACACATAAACAAATGGAAAATTACAGAAATACCAAATAAACACTCCCATGGTTGGTCAAATGATTTTGAACAAGAGTGGCAATACTATTTATTATAGGAAAGGATAGTCTTTTCACTTGATGGTGATGGAAAAACTGGATATCCATATGTAAAATGCTGAAGTTGAACCTCAAGCTTATGCTGTATACTTAGGCTTTAATTCCAAATGAATCAAAACCGAAACATAAGACCTAAAAATATAAATCTTTTAGACAAAAACATAGGAGACAGGGTTTTAAAATATTTAATTTGGCAATAATTTCTTGGATATGGATATGACACCAAAATCCTGGTAACCACAACAAAACAGCAGAGAAATAGAACCACATCACAATTAGAAACTTTTGTTCCTCAAAGGACGCTATCAACAGAATAAGAAGACAATCCATGGAATAAGAGAAAATATTTTCAAATTATAGATCAGAATATCCAGAATATATGAACTCTTATGGCTCAACAAAAATAGCAAAACCTAATTTGAAAGTAGGCAAAAGTTTTGAACAGGCATTTCTCCAAAGAAGATGTACAATAAGCACATGAAGAAATGCTCAACGTTACTAATCATTAATGAAATACAAATCAAAGCCACATGAGAGACCAACTCACACCCATTAGGATGGTTATTACTAGAAGAAGGGGGAGTGTGGTAGAAGAAGAAGGAAGAAGAAAAGGAAGGAGAAAGACAAGAAGAAATAAGGTTACATATGCTACAACATGGATAAACCTTGAACACATTATGCCAAGTGAAATAAGCCAGTCACAAAAGGACAAATGTGTGATTTTGTTTATATGAGATACCTAGAGTAGTCGTTTGTAGACAGAAAAGTTGAAAGGTGGTTTCCAGACAATGGAACTGGCCTGGAAATTGTTTAAAGGGTAGAGCATTTCAGTTTGAGACGGTGAAAAAATTCTGCAGATAGATAGTAGTTGTGATTGTTTGACAATGTGAATGTGCTTGATGTTACAGAAAAATATAGCTAATTAAAATTGTAATTTTTATAATTATCACACATTTGTATATGGTTATATTTTACCGCAATGAAAGACATTTAAACCATCATGAAAAGCTTAAGAAGAAAATAAAGTAATAAAAGTACTTGAATAATCCAAAAGAAAAAAGAAGGAATAAAGGAACAAAGAACAGGTAGGGCAAACAGAAAACAAATGAGGTATCAGTACAGACTGGAAGTAAAAATTTACAGATGCCAAGTATATAAACAGCATACAAACAATGTACACTGTGAACACAAAGTTCTCTGGAAATCAACAGACATCTCACCTTCGCCGTTTAAGGCATTCTCCCTGCCTGTGCTCTGGGGTCCAATTTACCCTAAACTGTGTTAAAACAGGGGATGGGAGGAAGGATGCTCTAGCAAGGGTCCTGAGGGAGTCCTAAGCCCGCCCAAGGGGAGACAGAAGCCATGGCAGTCATCTCCAGGAGAAAACTGTAATTGCAGCCCTGGCGGGCGTCAATGACACGCCCTTCCTCGGTCACCTGTTCCTTCTTTCTAAGATCTCTCATGAGATTCGTAGTCCCCTGCTTCCAGCTACTCTGCAGAAAAGCAAGTAATATATAAAACTGCTCAACTCTCTCTGATGGGCAAATCAGCTGAAAGAACTGGGTGTCGGAGGTAAGAAGTTCTTTTACTCAGAAGTTCTTTAACTTGCCACTGAGACACGGACTGACAAATTCATCAAATGCTGAAAATGCATTCTAAATTCTTAAGCTAACACTCATCATAACTTAGCAACACAGCGCACTGTGGGGGATCAGCTGTTTACCCTCGTGAATGCCTGGCTGACTGGGAGCTGTGACCCGCTGCTGCCACCCAGCATCCTGAGGGTGTATCACGTCCCACCACCCTTGGAGAGGAAAAAGTTCAAAATTTGAAGCCCAGATTCTACTGAATGCATACTGCTCCCATGCCATTTTGAAGTCAAAAATCATTAAGTTGAAGTGTCCTGGATCAGGGACCGTCTGTACAGCCCTTGATGAACATATCAACCTGTTTGTTGAAGCCAACTTCAAGGGCTGACTGTAGACAGTGCTGCTTGCCACTGGCTACGCTGTTGCCCCAAACAAGGGCGCTGATGCTGTAACTGTTTCTCTGGAGCACTTGGGGAAGGAGAGAAAGAAGTTCCCTCAGTTACCTTGGCTCATCGGGGTCAGCCCCGGGTTCTGATTCCATGTAAAGAGAGGAGAGGCAGCAGGAAGACACAGTGTTTGTGCCCAGGTCTGTCTGCACTTAGCCCTGTCAGGAAGGCTAAGTGACTGCTCTCTGACTGAGCTTCCCCGAACTTTTTCCTTAGGTATCTAAGGGTGCTAGTTCTAGTGGAGTCCCTTGATAATACTGGCATGTTTTTGCAAACTTGTGTGGGGTTCTGGGTGCATGACTTTGTCCACAATATCTCCAGTACATAACAATATGTTGTGTCTTAATGAACTGTTGATTCCAGTGCCCAGCTACTCAGATCCCCCTCAGTTTAACATTTCCTTTAAACTTCTTTGCCTGACGATTCACCTGAGGAACACCTCATTATTCAGAAATTTGATGCATAAATGACTTTAGGAAACTGATGCTGTGCTTGATTGTCACCTTCTACAATGTGCCTTTACCTTATTCCCGTTACTTAGATGCACACCACAGGTGAGACAATGCCTTTCCTTTAATCGTTTACTTTCTTTTTTAAATCATTTACTTTCTATATTTATATTTCATACAAAAGTATGAAACAAACTCTGTTCAAAGACTTTTGTGAAGGAATTTTAAATTCCTTACTCTCCAGAGGAAAAAAAATCATTATGACCTTCCCTCTTGGTTTCTCTGTTGAGATTTGTAAATCATTATTATGGTATGAAAGAAAATTATTATGATGTAAAGAACTCAGAATGCCTAGCAGATATGCACAGTTCTAGAGCACCTGAGAAGTATGTCAAGTACTTTTCACTTGGGCAGAGATGTCCCACAAAAGTAGTTATTCTACTCCTAATTCTGGGTTTAAAAATTAACTCGAAGTAAAAACTTCATTAGAAATAATTAAGCATAAGTGGGGGGAAAATCCAAACTGGCAGTCACTGTGCTTACCTTTTTTTTTTAATTTATTTGAGATGTAGAGTTACAGACAGTGAGAAACAGAGACAGAGAGAAAGGTCTTCCCTCCATTGGTTCACTCCCCAAATGGCCGCCACGGCCGGCGTTGTGCCGATCCGAAGCCAGGAGCCAGGTGCTTCCTCCTGGTCTCCTACGTGGGGGCAAGGGCCCAAGGACTTGGGCCATCCTCCACTGCTTCCCCAGGCCACACAGCAGAGAGCTGGACTGGAAGAGGAGCAACCGGGACAGAACCGGCACCCATATGGGATGCTGGCATCGCAGGTGGAGGATTAACCTATTGTGCCACGGTGCCAACCCCCTGTTCTTACCTTTCAAAGAGGCTAATGCACCCAAACTTTCAAAACTTCAAAAGGAAAAGAGGATTTTTTAAAAAAATCTAATACACTGATAAAGAAACCCCAGATTCTGTTGTTATGACTCTAGTTTTGTTAAAATTTGAGATCATTATGACCGGTGATTTAGTGGTTTTAAAATAAAGGGCCAGAAGTCAATGGATTGCTTATTGCAAATTAATTGCTAAATCAGCGAAGTATGCACCTCATGTAGCTTTGCTCCGAGTCTCTCGGGAAATAAAACAACTTGCATAATGATGTTCTCTATGTTCCCTGCAGTTCTGGATTCATGAACAAATCAGAGACAGGAACTGTGACACAATTTGTCCTCCTTGGATTCCCAGGCTGTAAAGAGATGCAAATATTTCTCTTCTCATTGTTCTTTGGCGTCTATATTTTCACCACAATGGGGAACGGGGCCATTGTCTGTGCTGTGATGTTGGACAAACGGCTCCATACCCCAATGTATGTTCTCCTGGGGAATTTTGCTTTCCTTGAAATCTGGTATGTCACTTCTACCGTACCCAGAATGCTAGTCAATTTCCTCTCAGAAGCAAAAACCATCTCTTTCGTTGGCTGTTTCCTCCAGTTCTATTTTTTCACTTCCCTGGGTACAACTGAGACGTATTTCCTCTGCATCATGGCATATGACAGGTACCTCGCCATCTGCCGACCATTGCATTACCCAGTCATCATGACCCCCCGACTCTGCTGTATCTTAATGTCTACTTGCTGGGTGTTTGGGTTTCTTAGTTACTTGGGCTCTACTGTGCAACTCTCTCAGTTGCCTTTTTGTGGACCCAACATCGTCGATCACTTTTTGTGTGACTTGGACCCCCTGATGGCTCTGTCCTGTGCCCCAGCTCCCGCTACAGAGATGGTCTTCTATACCCTGAGCAGCCTCATTATCATTCTCACTCTTCTGTGCATCCTTGGCTCTTATTCCCTTTTACTGAGAGCTGTGCTAAAAGTTCCATCAGCAGCTGGCCGGCAGAAGGCTTTTTCAACCTGCGGATCACATCTGACACTGGTCTGTTTGTTCTTTGGGGCCCTCTTGGTGATGTATGTGAGCCCCACAGCTGAAAACCCAGCTGAAATTCAGAAGATTACAACTTTGTTCTATTCTGTGGTGACTCCCTTCTTAAACCCCCTGATTTACAGCTTACGAAACAAGGACATGAAGGTTGCACTGAAGAAAGTTCTGTGGATAGAATGAGCAAAACGGAATCCATGTGAGACCAAGCAAACCATTGTTCAGACAGAAAGATCAATTAAGAAAGGCTTGATGTCCTGCCACCACACCTCCAAAACACTTTAAAGAAGATATATTCTTCGGGAGACCACTCATTATTTTGATCTTCAACTAACAGGGCAAAGCTAAACCTAATTGAATCATGTTACAGTCCAATTGTAACAGCCATATTTTTGATGTGAGTGATTTCATCAGATGCAGATGCTGTATGAGAGTATTTTTTTCTGTGATATTTCAGGCTGTGGTGGTTCTGATTTTCGGAGGCTTGAAGTAGAAGGTAGAGGTAGAGCACTTATCCTAAGCGAATCATCATTGGTACACTTAAGAAAAAATAGTATTTTTGAAAGTCAATAAAGATTCAAATGTAAATGCTACCGGATACAGAACTAAAGGATTGAATACAGAATGATTTTCTTATCAGCTTGGTTTCTTGATGACTGAAATCTTTCAGGAGACAGAAATTGAAAATGCCAGGCTTACATAAGTGGCATTTACTTTACCCATAAACCTTTAATTTAAGTATTACAAGCTTCATGCCTTTCATAAACCAATGTTAGGAACATAGTGATTTTCCCACCCTACCTGCCCTCACACCCACACTCCAACCCTTCTTCCTTCTCCCTCTTCTATTCCCATTCTTACTTTTTATGAAAATCTATTTTCAATTAAATTTATATACCATAAGATTTATACACCATAAGATTTATAAACTCTATACTAAGTAAAAAGTTCAACAAATAGTATAAAAAAATTGTTCCTCAACAGTGAAGACAAAGTCATCACATCTCAAAGTGTCAATTTCACTTCTATAGATTACATTTTAGGTGCTCTATTAGTTACCACAGATGAAGGAGAACATATGGTATTTGTGCTTTGGGGACTGGCTTATTTCACTAAGCATGATGTTTTCCAGTTTCATCCATTTTGTTATAAACAACAGGATTTCTTTTTTTTTTAACTGCTGTGTAGTATTCTATGGTGTACATAACCCATAATTTATTTATTTATTTGAGAAGTAGGGTTATAGATAGTGAGAGGGAGAGAGAGAGAGAGAGAGAGAGAGAGAGAGGTCTTCCTTCCATTGGTTCACTCTCCAGATAGCTACAACAGCCAGAACTGTGCCAATCTGAAGCCAGGAGCCAGGAGCTTCTTCCCAATCTCTCATGTGGGTGCAGGGGCCCAAGGACTTGGGCCATCCTCCACTGTTTTCCCAGGCCATAGCAGAGAGCTGGATTGGAAGAGGGGCAGCTGGGACTAGAACCAGACCCATATGGAATGCTGGTGCCACAGGCGGAGGATTAACCTACTGCGCCACAGAGCCGGTCCCCCATAATTTCTTTATCCAGTCTTCAGTTGATGGATACCTGTGTTGATGTCATAACTTAGCTATTGTTAACTGAACTGCAATGAATATTGGGGTACAGATAACTATTTCACATATGATTTAACATCACATAAAATTAGTTAACACTTTTATTCAATAAATATTTTTTAAAGATTTATTTACTTGAAAGTCAGAGTTACACAGAGAAAGAAGGAGAGGCAGAGAGAGAGAGGTCTTCCATCTGCCAGTTCACTCCCCAGATGGCTGCAATGGCCGGAGCTGCGCTGATCTGAAGCCAGGAGCTTCTTTCGGGTCTCACACATGGGTGCAGGGGCCAATCTCTTGGGCCATCTTCTACTGCCTTCCCAGGCCATTAACAGAGAGCTGGATTGGAAGTGGAGCAGCTGGGATTCGAACCGGTGCCCATATGGGATGCTGTTACTGCAGGCGGCAGCTTTACCTGCTATATCACAGTGTCGGCCCCTTCAATAAATATTAATAACACTGTGTTTCTTCTAAGTACTGAAGATATGCTGTGACCAAAATAGAGTGCCTAGGTTTGAGTCCCATCTCCACCCCCAACTCCAATTTCCTGCTAATAGGCACTCTAGGAAACATCAGCTCATGGAGTAGGGTCCCTGCCAGTCATGTGGGAGGCCCAGGCTAAGCTCCTGTCCTGGCTTTCAGTGTCATCCTAACTCAGCTCCAGTCATTGAGGCATTTGGGAATTGGCCAGGAAAATGGAAGTGATTCTCTCTCTCTCTCTCTCTCTCTATCTCTATCTCTATCTCACTCCCTCCCTAACTCCCTCCCTCTATCTTGCTTTCTCTGTCTCTGATAAATGAATGAGGGGCTGGCGCTGTGGCATTGTGTGTAAAGCCCCAAGGCATATAGCTGGCCTGTGGCACCAGCATCCCATAGAAGCACCAATTCAGGTCCTGGATGCTCCATTTCTGATCCAGCTCTCTGTTAATATGCCTGGGAAAGCAGCAAAGGCTGGCCAAAGTGCATGGGCCCCTGTCGGACTGGCCCATATCCTGCTCTGTTTGGCCATTTGTGGAGTGAACCAATGGATGGAAGACCTCTTTCTCTCTATCTCTCTGTAATTCTGCCTTTCAAGTAAAATAAATAAATGAAAAATTAAAAAATAAACCTCTAGCCATAGGAAGGTTACATTCTAGTAGGAGACAGTTTTGGAATGGGAAGCCCTCCTAGACTCTAGAAGGAAATTCTGATTCTGGAATAGATATATGAACATCTTAAGTCAAATGGGAAAGTGCAGAATCCACCCCCGAGGCTCTGTATAGTCATAGACATTTACAAAATATTTTCACATCCATTATCTCATTTCATCCACATATCAGCTCTATGGAGTACTCAGGGAAGAAGAACACATATCAAGTGTTTGAACAAGCAAGATCTCACCAAGCTTTTAACCTATCAGTTGAAAACACTAAGCAAGGATACAGGTTTTCTGTGTCATGGTTTGATTTCCATTACCCTACCAGTCTCTCTCTCTTTTTTTTTGACAGGCAGAGTTAGACAGTGAGAGAAAGAGACAGAGAGAAAGATCTTCCTTCCGTTGGTTCACCCCCAAAATGGCCGCCATGGCTGCTGTGCCGATCCAAAGCCAAGAGCCAGGTGCTTCCTCATGGTCTCCCATGCAGGTGCAGGGCCCAGGCACTTGGGCCATCCTCCACTGCCTTCCCGGGCCACAGCAGAGAGCTGGACTGGAAGAGGAGCAACCGGGACAGAATCCAGCACCCCAACTGGGACTAGAACCCAGGGTGCCGGCGCCACAGGCGTAGGGTTAGCCTAGTGAGCACTGTGGCTAACCTACCAGTTTCTCATAAAGTTCAGTTTCGCTTACATTCACTTCCCATTTTTTTAAAATCTAGATCTCCCCATTTCATATGGTGCCTGAATAATCTTCTCCACCATTCCCTACCTAGGCCAGGCTTTTTTTTTCTTTTTCTTTTTCTTTAGTAAATATAAATTTCCAAAGTACAGTTTATGGATTACAATGGCTTCCCCCCCAATAATTTCCCTCCCACTCGCACCCCTCCCAACTCCTGCTCCCTCTCCCATTCCATTCACATCAAGATTCATTTTTTTTTTGACAGGCAGAGTGGACAGTGAGAGAGAGAGACAGAGAGAAAGGTCTTCCTTTGCCGTTGGTTCACCCCCAAAATGGTCGCCGCAGCCGGCGTGCTGCTGCCGGCGCACCGCACTGATCCAATGGCAGGAACCAGGTACTTCTCCTGGTCTCCATGGGGTGCAGGGCCCAAGCACTTGGGCCATCCTCCACTGCCTTCCCGTGCCACAGCAGAGAGATTGCCTGGAAGAGGGGCAACCGGGAAAGAATCCGGTGCCCTGACCAGGACTAGAACCCGGTGTGCCAGCGGAGGATTAGCCTGGTGAGCCGCGGTGGCGGCCAAGATTCATTTTTCAATTCTCTTTATATACAGAAGATCGATTTAGTATATATTAAGTAAAGATTTCATCAGTTTGCACCCACACAGAGACACAAAGTGTAAAAATACTGTTTCAGTACTAGTTATAGCATTACTTCACATTGGACAACACATTAAGGACAGATCCCACATGAGAAGTAAGTACACAGTGACTCCTGTTGTTGACTTAACAAATTGGCACTCTTATTTATGGCCTCAGTAATCTCCCTAGGCTCTATTCATGAGTTGCCAAGGCTATGGAAGCATTTTCAGTTCACCGACTTCGATCTTATTCCGACAGGGTTATAGTCAAAGTGGAAGTTCTCTCCTCCCTTCAGAGAAAGGTACCTCCTTCTTTGATGCCCGTTCTTTCCACTGGGATCTCACTCACAGAGATCTTTCATTTAGATCCTCATTTTTTCCCCCCAGAGTATCTTGGCTTTCCATGCCTAAAATACTCTCATAGGCTTTTCGGCCAGATCCGAATGCCTTAAGGGCTGATTCTGAGGCCAGAGTGCTGTTTAGGACATCTGCCATTCTATGAGTCTGCTGTGTATCCCGTTTCCCATGTTGGATCGTTCTCTTCCTTTTTTATTCTATCAGTTAGTATTCGCAGACACTAGTCTTGTTTGTGTGATCCCTTTGACTCTTAGACCTATCAGTGTGATCAATTGTGAACTGAAGTTGATCATTTTGACTAGTGAGATGGCATTGGTACATGCCACCTTGATGGGATTGAATTGGAATTCCCTGGGACATTTCTAACTCCACCATTTGGGGAAAGTCCGATTGAGCATGTCCCAAATTGTACATCTCCTCCCTCTCTTATTCCCACTCTTATATTTAACAGGATCACTTTTCAGTTAAAATTTAAACACCTAAGAATAATTGTGTGTTAATTACAGAGTTCAACCAATAGTACTAGAACAAAAAAAAATACTAAAGTGGATAAAGTATTACATTGTACATCAACAGTAAGGACAAGAGCTGATCCAGTCATTGTTTCTCATAGTGTCCATTTCGCTTCAACAGGTTTCCTTTTTGGTGCTTGGTGAGTTGTTACCAATCAGGGAGAACATATGATATTTGTCCCTTTGGGACTGGCTTAATTCACTCAGCTTGATGTTTTCCAGATTCCTCCATCTTGTTGCATATGACCGGATTTCATTGTTTTTGACTGCTGTACACTGTTCTATAGAGTGCATGTCCCATAATTTCTTTATCCAGTCTACTGTTGATGGGCATTTGGGTTGGTTCCAGGTCTTAGCTATTGTGAATTGAGCTGCAATAAACATTAATGTGCAGACAGCTTGTTTGTTTGTCAATTTAATTTCCTTTGGGTAAATTCCAAGGAGTAGTATGGCTAGGTTGAATGGTAGAGTTATATTCAGGTTTCTGAGGAATCTCTAGACTGACTTCCATAGTGGCTTTACCAGTTTGCATTCCACCAACAGTGGGTTAGTGTCCCTTTTTCCCCACATCCTCACCAGCATCTGTTGTTGGTAGATTTCTGTATATGAGCCATTCTAACCGGGGTGAGGTGAAACCTCATTGTGGTTTTGATTTGCATTTCCCTGATTGCTTATGATCCTGAATATTTTTCATGTGTCTGTTGGCCCTATGGGTTTCCTCTTTTGAAAAATGTCTATTGAGATCCTTGGCCCATCTCTTAAGTGGGTTGTTTGTTTTGATGTTGTGGAGTTTCTTGATTTCTTTGTAGATTCTGGTTGTCAACCCTTTATCTGTTGCATAGTTTGCAAATATTTTTTCCCATTCTGTCAGTTGTCTCTTCACTTTCCTGACTGTATCTTTTGAAGTACAGAAACTTCTCAATTTGATGCAATCCCAAATGTTAATTTTGGCTTTGACTGCCTGTGCTTCTGGGGTCTTTTCCAAGAAGTCTTTTAGGCCAGGCTTTTTTAAAAAGCCCCTCCAGGCAGGCAGTTAAGATAAGAATTAAGGTGTCCACATACCTGAGTTTGAGATCCAGTTCCAGCTCTAAACCGCAACTTCATGCTAGTGCAGAATCTGGGAGGCACAGGGGAGATGTAGATGGAGTTCTTGACTCCTGACTGTACGGGCTCAATCTTGGCCATATAAGCATCTAGGGAGTAAACCAGTGGATTAGAGTGCACACACACACACACACCCTCTCTTAAATAAATAAATAAACAAATATGTAAATAAATAAATAAAAGGTGGTGGAATTGTGGCATTAGTGGGTAAAGCCACCACCTGCAATGCCCACATACCATATGGGTACTGGTTCAAGACCTGGTTGCTCCATTTCCAAACCAGCTCCCTTCTAATGCACCTGGGAAAACAGCAGAAGATGGTCCAAGTGCAGTGGCCCCTTGCACCTGTGTGGGAGATCTGGAAGAAGCTCCTAACATCAGACTGAGCCGAGCCTGAGTGACTTAATACTTGCAACTCGGAACCATTTATAGTGCCAAACTGTCACTTACGCTAATGTTGTATCATGTTAGACAATAACCTTAAAGATGGGCTTTTGTTGTTGTTTTGGCTGTTATCCCATTTACTAAAAATATTATTTTAATTAATATTTATTAAATTATTAAATTTATTTTTTATAATAATATGTATTCAATTATTAAATGATATTTATTAAAAATATTAAAAATAGGATAGCAGGGGCCGGCACTGTGGCATAGCAGGTAAAGCTGCCCCCTGCAGTGCCAGCATCCCATAGGTGCACCAGTTTGAGACCCAGCTGCTCCATTTCTGATTCAGCTCTCTGCTATGAACTGGAAAAGCAGCAGAAGATGGCCCAAGTCCTTGGGCCCCTGTGCCCTCGTGGGAAGACCCAGAGGAAGCCCCTGGCTCCTGGCTTCAGATTGGTGCAGCTTTGGCCATTGTGGCCAATTGGGGAGTGAACCAGTGTGTGGAAGACCTCTCTCTCTCTCTCTCTCTCTCTGCTTCTCTGCCTCTCTGCCTCTCTTTCTCTCTGTGTGTAACTCTGACTTTCAGATAAATAAAGAAATCTTTAAAAAAAATAGGACGGCATAGCATAAAGATTCAAATGGCTCCATGTGGCATTTTTAAATTCATCCCAACTGTAGACTGAGTGATTTGCAGGTTGGACAGACTGCCAACGTCCAAAAGCTGCAGCATTGCATTGTTGTCAGGATCTACTTCAATGGTCTCCATATCCAGAATTGAGACCTCAGGAACAAAATTCTCTCTCCTTTCTCTCTCCTCCTCCTGAATCCACCCCATCAGGGCTGTGACAGACCCTGCTATCTTGCAGTAGAGCTTCTTGGTGAGGATGAGCGTGATCTCCCCACACACCCACTTGTTGATGTGGAAGTCTTTGCCCAGGCAGGTGCGGTACTTCTCAATGAAGACCCAGGCTGCTTTGTTCACAGTTGAGGTGTTGGCTGTCCTGATTAAAAGAGCCTGATAGACTTTTATGGAACTCTAAGCTCTTTCAAACAGATGTGTTCAAGTTATACTTAACGTTGAAAGAGGGGGAGCTAGCACTGTGGTGCAGCAGGTTAAGCTGCTGCCTGCAATGACAAAATCCCATACTGGAGTGTTGGTTTGAATCCGGCTGCTCCACTTCCAATCCAGCTCCCTGCTCATGTGCCAAGGAAGGCAGTGGAAGATGGCCCAAGTGCTTGGGTCCCTGCCACCTACATGGAGGCACAGATGGAGTTCCTGGCTTCTGGCTTCAACTTTATCCAGCTCTGGCCATTGTGTAAACCAGTTGACAGAAGGGGTCTCTCTCTCTCTCTCTCTCTCTCTTTCAAATAAATAAATAAATCTTTGTAAAAAGATAACTGTGTTTGGGGCTGGTGCTGTGGCGTAGTGGGTGGGGCTGCCACCTGCAGTGCCCACATCCCATACGGGCACCAGTTCAAGTCCCGGCAACTCTACTTCTGATCCAGCTCTCTGCTGTGTCCTGAGAAAGATGTCCTGGAAGATGGCCCAAATCCTCAGGCCCCTTCACCCATGTGGGAGACCCAGAGGAAGCTCCTGGCTCCTGGCTTTAGATCAGCGCAGCTCTGGCTACTGTGGCCAATTGGGGAGTGAACCAGCACATGGAGGACTTCTCTCTCTATGTAACTCTTTCAAGTAAAATAAATAAATCTTTTTTTTTTAAAGATAACTGTGTTTTAAAAATTGATTATAAAAACTATTTATACACAAAGAATTTTCTTAATTTAAGTGCCTATGGGTTATGTACCAAGAATGAAACAAGACTAGTTCATCTTATACAAAAGAGATTTGCTTCATTTCTTTATTTTTTAACCCAAAACAAACATGTGATCTTCATGAAATTTTGACCTTTATTGGTTCCAAACACCTGTGTGTACTCAGAATTTAACAAGTCTGACACATAGTAAGCCCATAATAAATGTTTGTTAATTACATGGATTTAAGAAAAAGAATAAAGCAATTCTATTTTGGAGAGACCACAGATACACACTGATACGCACATTTTCTTTCTCTCTCACTTCTCCTGTATTAACCACCCTTTTCCCTGAAGTTCAGTTCCTGGGAAGGAAGAGATCAGATATCTCCACAAAGAGGAAGCTTTCTTGGGCTCTCTTAAATATTTATCTAACTTCTGTGTCTCATTACTCAAATCACAGGAGAAAACAGAAACAGATACAGGTAGAATTAGATGTAGCAAAATAGGTGCCTCCCAAGTAACACACTGGGGAACTATGAATTCTATTCAGGAGAGACTTGTAAACGCTTAATGATCATTGATATAAATAGCACATTTCATTTGGAAGGAAGTTTCTGGAGCTGCATAGAATCCTATCTCTGAGTGACTGAGTTTTTGGATTGCATTAGTGAGGTTGTTGAGTCTGGAGTTTCTCTCACATACTCCTCCAGGAGCCCGATCCCAGCAAGAAGGTGAGGAAAGACAAGTCTGCCGGCCACGGCGTATCGCCACCCCTGTGTATTCCCACTGGCGGATGCTAAGAGCGTGGGGTTCTCCTGCAAATCCTCGAATCCTTTGTTCTGGTGTTCTTGGCAGGAAACACGTGTTGGACCCTTCACATCTCTTTCCCCAGCACATTCTCAAAGAGTGCCCATGTGTCACAGTCACATTCAGGAATCACCCAAGAATCACAGAAGCCTGACTGTACAGTTCACTTTGGGAGAATGGTGTTCAGATGTCTTGGATATTGGGGGGAAGACATTAAATGTTCTCCACTTAGAATACATTGAGAGCCTCACACCACTTTGTAAATTTAGTCAGTGAAGTTTTGACAGATTAATTTCTAACAAGAGCAATTAAAGCAGACAGTCATATTTTCAGAGTTGTTGAGAAGTAAAAATAACAAGTGAAAACTGAGAAAGAAATGCATAGGAGTCTTTTCCTTTGGGTTTACATACAGATTAACTTTAAAACTTAAAAATATAAAGAAGAAGAAGTCCTGTATTCATGATGTTAAAATAGTCTTCCCTGGGCGAGTGGTTCAAATTTCTGCAGGTGGTTGGGGTTGTGGAGAGGGGTCTGTCTCCCTCCTCATTCACACAGGATTTCCCAGCTCTTTGTTTCTCCTCTTCGCCAGCTGCCCATATCTCTTGAGGTGGATAGCAAGAAGAAGGAAGGGACTTTACATTTGCATTTGAGCAACCAATGAATGTACTTCAGCGCCAGAGGCAACGGCAATGGATGCAGCGAGTTTTCAGATTATCAGTGAAGTCTGGCATCCACCTTGCTCTAACCCAGGTAATGAATGTTTCAGTGCAACACAAATAATGTCAACAAGGTCTTGGACATGATGAAGTCAAATGCTGATCAGATGGAATTAAAGACTCAGGAAGTCTGCTTCCAGGCCATGCACCATGGATTAGACTTGTATTTCTCTTCTGAGTGCCACAACTTCCTGGTCTGTGAGGAGGGTACGCTCATTCTTCTCAAGTCTGCCTACTGCCTTCAAATATCCCAAAATAATTTTTACCAAGTAGTATTTATCATGCCGTCTGTACTACATAGATTTAAGTTATTCCTAACTGCAGTAAAGATCTTTTGTGTCCCATAGCATAGAGCTAACATGCTGCAAAACGCATAGCTCATGGGGCCCCAGTCTATGCACATGACTATAAAGATGTAGGTCACTGTCTTGATTGCTTTTGTAAGTTCCTAGGGATGGCGTTGTGGCACAGTGGGTTAAGCCGCCACTTGAAATCCAGCATCCCACATTTGAAATCAGCACAGCAATCTCTCTGCCTTTTACTTGTTTAGAGAAGCATCGAGCCTGTGACTATAAAGTGAATTGAAAGGATGTTATCACAAAAAATTAAAAGAAAAAAAGGAAGGAGGGAGGGTGGGGTGAGGAAAGTATCATTGGATTCTTGGAACAATATCTATGAAATTTGCTCTCTATATAACAATACATTTAAAAATGTAACAGATATAAAAAAAGAATAAAGGTAAGTACCTTTAAAAAAAAAAAGAAAAAGCCTGGTTTACACACCAGCTATTCCACTTCCAATTCGGTTTCTTGCTAATGTATCCTGGAGACATCAGACAATGGCTCAAGTGCTTGGGCCTCTGACACCCACAAGGGAGACCCAGTTGGAGTTCCAGGCTCTGGGCTTCAGTCTGGCATAGCCTTGATTATTGCAGGCATAAGTAGAAGATCTCTCTCCCTCTCTGTTGCTGTACACTTACATTTTTTATAAAAAATCTTGATTGTTAAATAATTTTTCATTATTCAAAATATTTTAATACAAGTATACAAAGTTTTGCTGCCAATAAAACATTTATTATTCTGGATTTGCTACAGGTGTAATCAAATATTGAGAAGCAGGCCTCTTGAACTCTGTAGGTTGTATAAATGGCATAAGGATGGAATTTTGTAAGTATCTTAATGGTGACATAAATAAATAATATGGTATCCTATTCTGCTTTTAAAGTCAATAATTGCTAAGTATGTAATATTGACATTGGCTTACCCAATGAGACATCTGAAATTTAACCAGAAAAATTTAGTATATACAAACCACCCTGGACCAATGGTTTAAGAAGATTACTGGGAAAATACCCAAGTTTTTGGTCTTGCCTCAACTCCTGATTCAGCCAATATCAGAAAGGCAACCATTCTAGTCATTATTTAATTTAGGTAACAACAATATGACAAAGGAACAAATTATAGAGCTCAGGGATTAATTCTAACAAAAATGAAGGCATATAGTTTTATATGCTCCAGAAATTGATTACCAAGGAGTATTATGTCTCAAGAACCAAGCTATGATGTAGGACACTACAGTTTGGCCAAGATGGGGTGGCAGTGGGAAATGGGGAAAATAGGGCTAATGGACTACACAAGAAATGGGCAGAAGACTCCAACCTCAGAATCAGCCCTTAAGGCTTCCTGTTCTGGCTGAAAAGTCCATGAGAGCATTTCAGGCATGGGAAACCAGGACTCTGTGGCAAAATATGTCCTCCACAAAGGATGTCTGTGAATGAGACCCCAGTGGAAAGAGGTGGTCATCAAAGGAGGATGTACTTTTCCCTGAAGGGAGGAGAGAATGTCCACTTTGCTTATGGCCTTGTCTAAATACTGAAGGAGTTTGTGGATTCAAAAAGGCTTCCATAGCCTAGGCAGCTCATGAAAAGAGCCTTGGGTGATCACTGACACCATACATAAGAGTGTTACTTGTTAAATTAACAACAGGAGTCACTGTGCACTTACTTCCCATGCAGGACCCCTGTCCTCAATGAGTTGTATTGTGAGAATTAACTATAAAACTTGTTCTCAGTTTTGTGTGTGTGTGTGTGTGTGTGTGTGTGCAAATTGTTGAAATCTTTAGTCTAGAGTTGATCTTCTGTGTGCAAAGTTAATTGAAAATTAATCTTACTGGAGAATGGGACTGGGAATGGGAGTGGGAGGAGTTGGTGCAGTGGGAGTGGGGGTTGGGGACAGGTTGGTGGGAAGAATAGCTATATTCCTAAAGTTGTTTATGAAATTTGTACTCCTTAAATAAAAGATTTCTTTGGGAGAAAAAAAAGAAATGAGCAATAGACGTAAGAGCTGCCTTGAGTTATTTGAGACCTGCCACCACCATCAGGAAAGAAAAATTAGATTTAAAATTATCTTGTTCAGCTTCAACAAAGTTGAAGTTTACCCATGGACCTGGAAAGTCCCAGGAACTATGGGTAGAAGTACTAAAGGAGGCAAATGTTGCTCCAAGTAAGAACCTGAGCTCCTCAGGAAGAAATGGGCGGAGTGGTTCAAAAAGATTCCACCTGGGACATGCGACCCAGCGTAAACTAAAGTGGTTTTCAAACCATTTCACAGATTCCTACCTGTGCTGCAGCTAAGAGAGGCAAAACAAGAGTGCTCAGGTTTCCTACCCCACAAGCCCATTCTTCTCTGGCTATCATTGGACTTTTATCTCTAAGAATGCAATGTTGGAGTGTGGGGAGCAACTCTGACTAGACTAAGTTACTGGAATTAAGACTTATTCTATGCATCTGCTCTCCCACAATATGGCGCTGGGAGAGGAGGAAACAGCTTCTACACAGCTGCCTCCAGTTCAACCAATAAGTAGCAGGACCTGCTCCTGATTGGAGGAGAGCAGCGTACTCGGCGTGTGGGTAGCAGAGTTGGGATTGGTGGAAGAGGACTATAAAGGAGGAGAGAGACAACATGCACTGGGAACATCTATGAGGAACATCTGAGCAGCCCCCGAGAGAGCCGGCCGGTGGTGTGCCGCTCCCCCGCGGAAGTGGGGAAAGTGGCAGGGGGAACCGCCCTTCCACGGAGGTGGAAGGGTCGGTAGCCAACCCGGGAAGAACCAGCAGCAAACCCGGGGAGGGCCGAGCAGACAAAAGAACAACGCAGGGTCCTGTGTCGTTCCTCCACGAAGACGGGGAGCGACATAGGAGCTGTTTTTGACTAGATTTATATTCCATTTTGCTTCAAAGTCAAAGTACGTGTTCAAAGTTGACACTTCTATGTAGGCTATCACAGGGGAAATGCTACCAAAAGATGAAACATTTCTAAGGCACAGGGTTACAGGAACACTTGAAATGAAGTGAAGCTTGTTCCAAACCAATCTCCAGATGCGCCAGTGTATCAAGGAGTTACTGGCCTTGCAAATACAATTACGTGAACCCCTTAAATCTCTCTGAACTTCAATTTCCTTGTCTGTAGGAGAGGAAATACCACAATTTACCTATTGTTCAAAAGCAATTACATGGGTAGGTGTTGTGGCCCAGTGAGTTAAGCTGTACCTTAGGATACCCACATCGCATGTCTCTCTGCCTTCGAATTCAGCTTCTCGCTAATGTACTTGTAAGGCAGCAGATTAAAGCCCAAATGCTTCTGTTCCTGACACCCCTGTGGGAGACCTAGATGGAGTTCCTGGCTCCTGGCTTTAGAGTGGGCCAGCCCTGGGTATTGCAGGTATTGAGGGGTGAACCAGCAAATGGAAAATCTCTGTTTCTCTCTGTCACTCTGCCTTTCAAATAAATAAATGAGACCACTAGGAAGACCACAAGAGGGCTGGTGCTGTGGCATAGTAAACTAAGCTTCTGCCTGTAGCCCTAGCCACCCATATGGGTGAGGGTTCGTTTCCCGGCTGCTCCTCTTCCAATCTAGCTCTCTGCCTACTGCCTGGGGAAGCAGCGGAAGATAGCCCAAGTGCTTGGTACCCTTCATGGTACCCTGGTACCCTTCATGGGAGTCCTAGAAAAAACTCCTGTGTCTTGGCTTTGGATCAGCCTGGCTCTAGCCATTGCGGCCATTTGGGGAGTGAACCAGCAAATAGAAGCCCTTCCTGTCCGCCTCCACCTCTCTCTGTATCTCTACATCTCAAATAAGTAAATAAATAATCTTTAAGAAAAAAAGGAAAACCATATGAGATAATGTATATTAAAAAGTCCTTACTGCAATTTTTAGCGAATCATTAGCAAAACCTACAAATGTCCATTATTTGTCATGGGTTCCTCCTGTTTTTCCAACAGCTTTGGGTTCCCAGAACAGAACAATGTATTCCGTGACTGAGTTTGTCCTCCTGGGTTTCCCTGGTTTGAGAGATCTGCAGAGTTGCTTCTTCTCGTTGTTCCTGCTTCTCTACCTCCTGACTCTGCTGGGAAATGGGGCTATTGCATGTGCAGTGAAGTGGGACAGTCGGCTCCACACACCCATGTACATCCTCCTGGGAAACTTTGCCTTCCTGGAGATCTGGTACGTTTCCTCCACCGTCCCTAACATGCTGGCCAACATCCTCTCTGAAACAAAGACCATCTCCTTCTCTGGCTGCTTCCTCCAATTCTATTTGTTCTTTTCACTGGGCACAACAGAATGTTTCTTCTTATCTGTTATGGCTTATGACCGGTACCTGGCCATCTGTCGCCCACTGCATTACCCCTCCATCATGACTGGAAAGTTCTGTAAAACCCTGGTCTGTGTGTGCTGGGTGAGTGGATTTCTCTGCTATCCAGTTCCCATTGCGCTTATCTCCCATCTTCCCTTCTGTGGACCGAACATCATTGACCACTTTGTGTGTGACCCAGGACCATTGTTGGCGCTCGCCTGCATCCGTTCCCCTTCTGCTGAGCTTGTCTGTTACACCTTCAACTCAGTGATCATCTTCGGGCCCTTCCTCTCCATCTTGGGATCTTACACTCTTGTACTCAGAGCTGTACTTCGTGTTCCTTCTGCTGCTGGTCGAATGAAAGCTTTCTCCACATGTGGGTCCCATCTGATGGTGGTGTCTCTATTCTACGGAACCCTGATGGTGATGTATGTGAGCCCGACCTCGGGAAATCCAGCAGGAATGCACAAGATCGTCACTTTGGTATACTCAGCAGTGACTCCGCTCTTAAATCCCCTGATCTATAGTCTCCGAAACAAAGACATGAAAGACGCCCTAAAGAGAGTCTTGAAGTTACCAGTTAGTCACAGCTGAGACATCTTTGAGAGAGATGCAGAAGTAGTCCCTTCTCATCTTAGTTATTTATAACAAAATCAGAGAATAGCTTGAGTGTGTTCTGTTCACAATTAAGTAGAGAAAAAAATTTATTGTTCACAGTTCCTTAGCAGTCCCAATTCAGGTCATCATTGATAGCTGCTCGATAAGACATTTTAAACACTCAGGACCTCACTAATTACATACTTAAAAAAAATACACGTAAATGTGTTATTTTCTATAGTTTGCCTTGATTTGTGTTAACCTTAGCTGGTTAAATAAATCAATTTCATGTTACCTGAGAGCATTTCATGCATAGAAAGCCAAGACACTGTGACAAAAAATGGCCTACATGAACGATCTCTGTAAATGAGATACCAGTGGAAAGAAGGGACCATCAAAGAAGGAGGTACCTTTCTCTGAAGGGAGGAGAGAACGTCCACTTAAAATATGGCCCTGTCTAAATAATGCAGAGTTTGTGGACTTAAAAGTCTTCCATAGCCTTGGAAGCTCATAACAAGACCCTCAGGTGATCACTGATGTCATGAATAAGTGTCAATTGTTAAATCAACAACAGGAGTTACTGTGCACTTGCTCCCCATGTAGGACCTCTGTCCTTAATGAGTTTTACTATGAGAAATAAAACTAGTCTTCAAACAGTACTTTATACTTTGTGTGTCTGTGTGGGTGTAAAGTGTTGAAATTTTTTACTTAGTATAGAGTTGATCTTCTATATATAAAGATAATTAAAAATGAATCTTGGGGCCAGCACTGTGGCATAGGGGGTAGGACTGCTGCCTGCAGTGCTGGCATCCCATATGGGCGCCTGTTCAAATCCCGCAGCTCCACTTCTGACCCAGCTCTCTGCTGTGGCCTGGGAAAGCAGTAGAAGAGGCCCAAGTCCTTGGGCCTCTGCGCCCACAAGGGAGACCCAGAAGAAGCTCCTGGCTCTTGGCTCTTGGCTCCAGCCTTTGCAGTCATCTGGGGAGTGAATCAGCAGATGAAGACCTCTCTCTCTCTCTCTGTCTCTCTCTGTCTCTCCTTCTCTCCTTCTTTGCCTAACTCTTTCGAGTAAATAAACACAATCTTTAAAAAAGTTTCTTAAAAATGGATCTTAATGAAGAATGGGATAGGAGAGGGAGTAGGAGGTGGGATGGGAGTGGGGGTGGAAGAGCAGGTATGGGGGGAAGAACCACTATATTCCATAAAGCTCTACCTATGACATTTATATTTATTAAATAATAGCTTTCAAAAAATTTCACATTATTTGAAGCCTTTCAAGAGAGCATTATCTTTGAAATTCAGAGATGATGGGTCAAGGGGCCACCAAAATAAAAAGACCCTAGTAATGGGCATCTTCCATCATTTGAGGCTGTCTTTGACACCAAAACCACAGTAGGCTTCATACCTCTGTGATTCAACCTCTATCATGCAGAAACAAAGTACAAACCTTGCCTTTTCCCATCTGAAATCCTCACTCAAACTGTTCCCTTGGGTCTTCTTCCCACTGATCCTCTGTGCAAACCCTGTACTTCAGATGATCAATCTCCTTGTTTACCTCAAACACATTTACTCCCAATTGAGTATCTCCACTGCTAGTGCTTACTCCCCAAATCTGTGTAACAACTCTAATATCATGTGTAACATATAATGACTGTGTCTTAAGCATACTTATTTATATACTGCAGTTTACATGATGTGGCTCTCAAAGGTTATTTTGGACAGAGTCTCTGTTAGAAAAATATTCAGAGAAAATTATGCCAAGGACAAATTCCACTTTTTGTACCCAAATCCTATGCTGAAGCAGAGACCATCAACTGAGAGACCAATCTGGCTCAAAGGAGAGAATGCCCTTCAGTGATGCGCACTTCAGGATAGTTAGGAGTGGGGTGGGGTGGGGGAGCCGCTCAGAGCCGGGGATGAAGTGTTCTAGTGCCCTGTTTCCCAAATCCTCCTGCCACAGCATGTTTGGCAACTG
Source organism: Oryctolagus cuniculus (assembly GCF_964237555.1). Lineage (NCBI taxonomy): Eukaryota > Metazoa > Chordata > Mammalia > Lagomorpha > Leporidae > Oryctolagus > Oryctolagus cuniculus. The sequence continues at coordinate 54,554,729 of NC_091443.1, forward strand.
TGCTCAAGACAACAGTGGCATTTGTGACACCATTTCTTTGACATTCAACGTTTTATCTTAAAAATTGTCACAACTTGTACTTCCCAATCCATGCGCATATGTATTTGTTACAATCCAAAATGAACTAAGCAAAACATCCCTTCAAGAAGACATTTAATCAGATGCTATATGCCATGGCACAAAATCACATATCCCGCTTGGAAAATAAACTTAAAGAGACCACAGGGTCTCGCCAGACTTAGTGTAGCACATTATATTTGATCATCCCTATAGATCAATTTGTCAAAAACATCAATAAAATCCCCAGGCAAGAAACCGTCCCCCAGCCGGCCCAGCAGCTCACTAGGCTAATCCTCCGCCTTGTGGCACCGGCACACAGGGTTCTAGTCCCATTCGGGGTGCCGGATTCTGTCCCGGTTGCCCCTCTTCCAGGCCAGCTCTCTGCTGTGGCCAGGGAGTGCAGTGGAGGATGGCCCAAGTATTCGGGCCTTGCATCCTATGGGAGACAAGGATAAGCACCTGGCTCCTGCCATCGTATCAGCGCATTGGCTGCGGCGGCCATTGGAGGGTGAACCAACGGCAAAGGAAGACCTTTCTCTCTGTCTCTCTCTCTCACTGTCCACTCTGCCTGTCAAAAAAAAAAAAAAAAAAAAAAAAAAAAAAAAAAAGGAATGGCTAAAATGAGGCATTAATCAGGACCAATACAAGGTTTTTACACATTCCGTGAGGAATGGGTCATTGGAACCATGAGGTGCAACAGAAGTGAAAAATGCCAGGAATGAAGTTCTCACTCAAGACTCCATGTTAGAGCCACTGAAGAAGAGAATCTTTGTGTAGGAGACACCTCCTAGGACAGACACTGCTGCTGTAAGTCACAAGTGGGTCTGCTCACCTATATGTTTGTTCATCCAATATACCCTAAGAGGCTAAGTCTCAAAGAGTATTGGTTTCCACTTAAGCACAAGAACTAAAAGAAAAAATTCCATCAGAGTGTTTAGATCACAGTGGAATTGACATGTTCCAAAATAAATGCTATAAAAGTCATCCACAGGTTCTTCCCTTCTCAGAAATGTTTAAAGGACCAGGAATGCTGTGATTTTGTGGAAATTTGGGTCAAAATAGTAGGGAACCAGCTTTATTCAGCTGAGCTGAAACCAAAATAAATTGGGATTTATTTTTTTGGTCTCTTCTCTGACTTCTTTTTTGTCCAGTCTGTTGCTCATCTGCACATGCAGGAGAAGGAGTGTTTTGGAAAGAAGGAAGATGGAATGGGTGTTTAATGCAGTAGTTAGGATGCTGTGTGGGATGCCCTCATGCCATACCGGAGTACCTGGTTTGAGTCCCAGCTCCTCTGTTTCTGATTCTAGCTTCCTGCTAATGCACACCCTGGGGTGCAGCAGGTGATGGCGCATCTCCTTGGGCCCCCGTTACCCAGGTAGGAAATCTGGATAGAGTCCTGGGCTCCCCGGTTTGGCATGCTCCAGCTCTATCAGTAGCAGGTTCTGAGGAATGAACCAGAGGATGGAAGATCTGTCTCACTCTCTGTCTCCCTCTTCCTTTCAAATCATTAATGTTCTAAAGGTTCTACAGAAGAAAGGATAAAATCAAATCATTATTTATAAAGACTAATATCTCACATAGAACTTAGCAGTGAAGCTGTTAGCAATCTTTATCTTCATGAAACCACAGCAAATTATCTGTAAAATCCATTTACCATGATTTCTCTGCAGTTAAAGTTTCTCTGCAAGAATTTTTGTTGGCTTGCTTGTTTTTAATGCCAGCAAGGGTGTTCTCAAATGCAAAAATGAATCTTGGCCTTGTGCTGTTGATTCAGAGTCAAAGTCTGTGAATCTGACTTCCCACTCATCGTTGCTGCTGCTGTACTCCAAGGGTAAGTGGCTGCTCTCTGCAGCTCCACTTTCTTGTGCTGGTGAGGAGAGAGGTTTCTTGTTTGGAAAGACAGAGAATGTGTAGCATTCCCACAGTGAGGAAACATCCTTTTAGAACGTCTCACCAAAATGACCATCAATGCAAGTTAGTTTGGCTCTTTCATTTAAAAATGAAAATCACTGGGGCCGGTGCTGTGACACAGCAGGTTAAGCATCCGCCTGTGGCACTGGCATCCCATATGAGCACCAGTTTGAGTCCCTGCTGCTCCATTTCCAATCCAGTCCCCTGCTGATGGCCTGGGAAGGTAGTGGAAGATGGTTTAGGTACTTGGGCCCCTGCACTCATGTGGGAGACCTAGAGGAAGCTCTTAGCTCCTGGCTTCAGATCGGCCCAGTTCTGACTATAGCAGCCAGTTGGGGAATGAACCAGCAGATGGAAGACCTCTCTCTCTCTCTCTCTCTCTCTCTCTCTCTCTCTCACTATGCCTCTGAAGTAAATAAATAAATCTTTAAAAAATAAAATAAAATCATTAACCTTCATTATTCCACTTCTTTCTCTTCTTGATTTTTTTCCCCATCAAATTACAATCTGCTTTGACATAAGCAGATCAGTAGGAAGGTTCTGTTGCATCTATATAGGTAGAACCATAGTTCACTTTGTGCCTTACTAATTATTTGAACCTTCAGCAGCTGCCAAATCATAATTTATCTACCAATTTAATGTAACTCACTAAACAGAGGGATTTTTCTATTTCATTCTGTTCAATGAATGCTATAAAGATACCACTTCTATCAGAAAAACTAAGACTAATTCACCTCTTAATCAAAAAGTTTAAAGGTATCTTGGTAAGAATTTTCTGCATATTCCAATATGTTACAGCTGTCACTGCACTCTTTTCACTGAGGGGGTCTGGGTGGATGTGTCTGTGCATGTTTGTGTGTGTGCACATGTGTATACATTTACATCTTCTTTGGTAACAGTGTTCTACCAGGAAAAAGGAGGGATTGAGTCTCTTGTATCTCATCATCTTGAATATTGAGTGAAATTTTTTAAATGGACCAAAGTAAAATCTTTCAAACTATGAATTTAAGAAAAAGTTCTGGGTCCAGTAATAAGAGCTTTAAGAGAGAATCTCTACAATTTTAATTTTAATCTTCTGTATACAGTGTATGTTATATTCATCTTTCATGAAATATCACCTTTAAAATATATACAAAGTGTGATAATTGACACACAAAAGTAATCATGAAAGAATGAGTAACAGTGGCTTTTATTGTCATAAATATATTTAGTTATACATGAGCAGTGATACCAAATAAATGTCTTTAAATACCAAAATGCACAAATGTAAACAATTTCATAATCTGAATATCCTTGTCTCATAAAAAATTAATAGAAAATAAATTTTTCTAATTGAAACTACTCCAGAAAGAATCCAAAATACTGGCAAGGCATCAACCATTAAAATTTGAAAAAAGTCTGAGATCCAAATCTATTAATAATAATGGCACGTATGTCTGCATTTTGAGGTGAATAGCACTAACTAATTGCTATTTATGAACAGTTTTCACAAAAACAAATTAGATATAAAGCAAACCATTTTGTCCTATTTCAAGATTTCTTGATCCCAAAAGAAGATAAAATCTGACTAACTTTTGCTCATGGCCACAGAAAGCTCAACCCAGAATGTACAGCTATAGATCAATGACTCATTCAGAATAGTGCAGGATTTGGCCAAAACTTCTTTTAGAGCATTCATTCATTTGCTTCCATGAGTCAAACTGTCCCCCAAGAAAAGATTCAAGAAGCTTCAGCAGCCAAGCGTATTGTTACTATCTCCTGTCTTCTCTCCACAGTGTGGGTATCATGAATAAATCAGGGATGTCTACTGTGACATACTTTGTCATGCTGGGCTTTCCTGGTCCCTGGGAAACGCAGATCATCTTTTTCTCAGTGATTTTGTTGATCTACGTCCTGACTCTGACTGGGAACACGGCCATCATTTGTGCTGTGAGGTGGGACCACCAACTCCATACCCCTATGTACATGCTCCTGGCTAACTTCTCCTTCCTAGAGATCTGGTATGTGACCTGCACAGTTCCCACCATGCTGTCAATTTTCTCTCCAACACTAAGACCATCTCCTTCTCTGGATGCTTCACCCAGTTTTACTTCTTTTTTTCCTTGGGCACAACTGAATGCTTCTTCCTCTGTGTCATGGCTTATGATCGGTACCTGGCCATCTGCCGCCCCCTGCACTACCCCACCATCATGACCGGCCAGCGCTGCGGCCTTTTGATAGCTCTTTGTTGGTTCATGGGTTTCGTTGCACATTCAGTTCCTATTTTCTAAATTTCTCAACTACCCTTCTGTGGTCCTAATGTCATTGATTACTCTCTCTGTCTCCACTTCAAACAAATAAAAAAAATTAAGACTAAATTGATCCTTACATTTGAACTGGTTCCAAATTTGCCATTTTTAGAAAGTAAAATCAGAGTATAAACAGACCATTTGATTTATTTGATAAAATGACTTCTTTTTTTTAAGATTTAAGATTTATTCATTTATGTGAAAGGGAGCATTACAGAAAGGCAGAGAGAGAGAGAGAGAGAGAGGTCTTCCATTGCTGGTTCACTCCCCCAGATGACCATAATGATAGGAGCTCTACCAATACGAAGCCAGGAACCAGGAACTTCTTCAGGATTTCCCACATCAGTGCAGGGCCTCAAGGACTTAGGCCATCCTCCACTGCTTTCCCAGGCTGTAGCAGAGAGCTGGATCAGAAGTGGAGCAGCCAGGACTCAAACTGATGCCCATATGAGATGCCGGCACTGCAGGCTGTGGCTTTTCCTACTTCGCCACAGTGCCAGTCCTGATAAAATGACTTCTGTATATAGACAGTCTTGAAATTCCTCCCACAGAAGTTGATTATTGATTATCAGCTCACTCAAGGCAACTCTTAGCCAGAAACAACCACCTGGTCATTACAGTGAAAGACTCCAAGAAAGTGTAGTTGATTTGATTTTTAAATGAAAAATACACGTTGCTGTTTCTCCCTATTGGCGTATTTCATTTAAGCTAAAGAAGAAAGCTTTGTTCATAAATATTTCTCCACTTCGGAATTAAAGTCCTAGGTAAAAATATAATTCATTTCACCCATACCCACAGAGAGTAATTTCTTGATAGAGGGCAATCTCTTTGCAATGGGAAACTTGAAATTTGTATGGTATTTGCCCTTAACTCCTCTGTTTCCTTAACAATGGCCAGTATACTAGAGTGAATATATTTAATGCTAACACACTAAACTCTGGTAGAGTCTCAAGGGCAGGAAAGAAAATGCACTCCAGGGCAAACTCAAGGAAGCCACTAATTTTACTTGGAGAGAGAGAGAGGGTTTTACAGTAATCCCCATGTGGAAACAGATTCATATCCATTCGCATGTTCAAGGTCTCAGCAAACACCTAGGAAACAAGTCCCTGGGGTCTTTGGAAATGAAAAAGTGCAAGAGCCCACATATAACGCCCTTGCCTGAAATCCTCTTCCGGCCAGTGAGGAGGAGCTGCTCGGTGCTAAGGATATGTTCAACTCCACTGTGCCCATCACCCTCTCCAAGCTGAGCTAGGAAACCATCAACGTAAGAGAAAAGGACTGGCGGTCCACGTGACAGCCACTTCTGTGTTATATTAAGAGAGTGTCTTTTAGAAATTGATTAGTCACTGTATCTCTAGGAAGACTCAAATAGACAGTATAGCACAAAGATAATTCAAAAAGTACAAATATAATGGAATTAAGTTTATTTTGGTGTGAAAAAATGTTTTTAAATCTATGTACATAAAAGATCTTCAAAAACTTCATGGAAATGCATATTATGACAGAGCTTTGTGTGAATTTCAAAATGTTTCCATGACAATGAACTTATCTTTTTTAAAGATTTTGAAGGTCAGAGTTACAGAGAGACAGAGGGAATCTTGCATTCACTTGTTCACTCCCCAAATGGCCACAATGGCCATGCTTGGGGAAAGCGAAAGCCAGGAGCCAGGAACTTCACCCAGATCTCCCACTTGGGTGGCAGGAGCTCAAACACTTGGGCCACCTCCCACTGCTTTTCCCAAGCCATCAGCAAGGAGCTGGATTGGAAATGGAGAACCAGGACACGAACCAGCACCCACATAGGATGCTGGTGTCACAGGAGTGCCAAAACTACAACCCCTGAACTTCTCTTTTAATTCCATTAAAAAGTACCTTTGAAGTTTGGTGTGAAAGTCCCACATGTGAATACAGGACATATAGTCAATGGATGAAAAGTCATGCCCCCCTCTCTAAGCCACTTGTAAAATACCAGTTATTATAGATTATCTGTACTACTGCTTCCAACTTTATGATCTTATGATTATCACAGATGATTTCTTTTAAAAACAGTCTCACTTTCCAGGCGTAGTAGGGTGAGAGGGTCCACGTCTCAGGTTACCTGAAAAGATAATATACTGAGGGAGGGACATTTGTTGAAGGCCATTTAATCGAGCTGTCACACCTTGGCTGATGGATAGGTGGGCTTATTGGTTGACTGGTTGGTTAGTTGGCCATTTGGTTGGTCGATTTTGCACTGAAAATGCATTTGTGAAAAGAAGTGATTCCCTAGAACTGTGATTCAAATGATTTGTGAATCTCAAAAGCATGAGAAACAGTGGAATGAACACATCAGATAGTGAATATTCCCCACTGATAACCTAATTATACCCAGAAAGTTAATTTTAGAAGCTGTGGATGATGTGGTTATGCAGAATTAAGTGAACTCAATTCATTTAATCAATGCGGAAACCCTGAGAAGTGATTACTTGGACTTGCCTTACAAGATTTCCATTTTGGTCACTCAAGTTTCTCCAAAGACATCAGAAAAAAAAATAATGTTACTGCTAATAAATCTGATACAGGTTATGGTGGTAGAAAAGATGAAATGTGATATGAAATTGTCAGTGTTTAACAGAGTGTCCTGGACTGCTATTCAGAACGAAGGCCCGGTCCAATTCTTAGAATAGGGACAGAAAGCTGGACCTCCTGATTCTGCTGCCTGGTTTAAATCTGTCAGCCTGGACTTAGCTCCTCATCTGGAGCAGAGAAAGTGGTTTATAAACACTTCATAAATAACACTCTGAGAATTACCTATTGAGTAAAGGAAGTTGGTCAATAAGTGTCTTCTGAATTCACCGCAGCTTTAGAATTTGGATATTCAAAATCATCTTTTTTATGATTCCTTTGTTAAAAAGCGCTAACAAGGACGAGTACTATTGAAGTTCAAATGCTTATTCCTTAGTATCATCAATGATCCTTCCTCCAAATCAAGACTCTTTGTTGCCTTTCAAATTTCTCCTCCAATCTTGACAAAGAATACAGAAGCCAAGAGGTCTAAAATTAACCAAAAAACAAATGTCAAAACTAGCATTTTTGTTAACACCTAAAGAGTGAATTTTAAATACTAATCAACTACATGATTACTCTGTCATTTAAACACATACATTTGCACATTTTATTTTCTTGCCGTTGTTAAATATGCAGATTTATTGCTAATAAAAAGTGCATGTCCCAATATTTGAAAGTGCCCAGTCTTTCTTTTCAATTATTAAAATTAATTCTAACAGACAAAATTGCAATTTCAACCCATTTGATTCCAGATCCCTTTAGGAAATCATTTCACTTGTTTTATTTTTCAATGTCCTTTAGTTTCTAGTTTTCTTTTATTTTCTTCCATTTTTCAATTTATTTATTTGAAAGTCAGAGCTACAGAGAGAGATCTTCCATCTGCTGGTTCACTCCCCAGATGGCCACAATGGCGGCTCTGGGCTACACCAAAAACAAGAGCCAAGAGCTTCTTCCAGGTCTCTACATAGGTGGCAGGTGCCCAAACACTTGGGCCATCCTCCACTGTTTTTCCCAGACCATTGGCAGGGAGCTGGATCAGAAGTGGGGCAGCCAGGATATGAACCAGTGCCCATATGGAATACAGGCAATTCAGGAGGCAACTTGACCTGCTACGCCACAACACCAGGCACCTCCACTTGTTTCATCACTAATTAGACAAACCCTTTGTTCTGGGGCTGACATTGACCCATATGGGGCTATGCCTCCACCTGCGGTGCCAGCATTCCCTATGAGCTCTGGTTCGAGTCCCAGCTGCTCCACTTCTGATCCAGCTCTCTGCTATGGCCTGAGAAAGCAGGGAAAGATGGTCCAAGTACTTGAACCTCTGCACCCACAAGCAAGACCAGAAGAAACTCCTGCGTCCTGGCTTTGAATCAACCCAGCTCTGGCTGTTGTGGCCATCAGGGGAGTGAACCAGAGGATGGAAGACCTCTCTCCCTCTGTCTCTCCCTCTCTCTCTCTGTAACTCTACCTCTCGAATAAATAAATAAAATCTTTTAAAAATTATAAAGCATGATGTTTTATTTCCTTTAGATGAAATTTGAATTGAAAAGATTTTACTAGAACAGAGAAGAAATTGACAATTAGCTTAATTTTAGCTACTTTAGTGCGTTTTGGGTGGAATAAGTGTTAGAGAACAATGTTTAAAGTCATATTTGTTTCTGGAATTAAATAATGTGAGGATTGTGCGACGTACAAACAAGATACTAAATACTACTACATTGTGCATTCTTTAAAGGGTGAATTCTATTATATGTGAATTATATCTCAATAAGGCTATTACTTTAAAAGTAAAAGTTCTTCTGTACAGCATGTGTAAAAATAGGAAAATAAACATGAATAGAGAATTTTTACAATATTATTCTCACTCTTTAAAGACACTTGGTATCGTGAGGGTTTTTTAGGTAGCACTCAAATGCCTAGAGTGAGATTATAAAGAAAATCCTGAAAGGGAGCACTCAGCGTGAGCAGCAGTCCTGTGTTTTGGACGGATTTATGGCTGTAACAATTAGTTCAGTTAGTTGGACTTTTTCCGAAATGCCAGCTTCCTGATATCAGGTTTCATCATGTGGCAATGCAACTGATTTTGGGAGGTTGTCAAAGTTTTAATCAAATCTCAATTCAGTTATCTTTAAGACACAAGGCTATTACAAAACATTTATGTAAAACTGGAAGTCAAAAGTTAAATTATATTAAAAATGGAAGCAAAATTTTAATTCTGCTTTGTGCAAAATAAATTGAAATCCATCCATAGTTGTTTCATAGTATGTATTTTTCATTTACTTTTTTAAAGATTTATTTATTTGAAAGGCAGAATCACAAAGGTGAGTAAGATAAAGAGCAGGCACCATTTTGGACATATATATAAGCAGCGCCTGCCATCATCCATGCAGAAAAACCTGACTCTGGTGGGGAGAAATAGCAGGAGGAGAGTAACTCACGGAGACGTGAGTACTCTCTGGAGAGTACACAAACTCGGTAACCTTGGCAACCCAGTGGGACAGTGCAGAGATACCCACAGAGGCCAGATTTCAGACATTGACTACCTTCAGTTCTGCTCAGCTGTGAGGAATTACTTCCCTTCTGAATTAAAAAAAAGAAACAGAGTGAGAGCGAAAGTGAGAGCGAGAGATTTACCACTTCTAACCTGAGTGTGTCACCTTTGGCACACCCTTAACCCTGAAGAACCAAACAGAGCACTCTGGCCACACACATCACAAGCTTCTAAGGATCCATCAAAAGCAGACAGTCCACTTAATCTAGTCATAGTGTAAAGGAAAAACTACTACAGCGAAGAAACCCAAGAATATCTCCAGAATGCCAAGCAACAAATGCAGAAACTGAGGAAACAAGAAGAAGGAAGACATTATGACGTCCCAAATAAAAAAGATACCCCAATTCAAGATTATGAAGATGATGAGATAGAAGAAATGCAAGAAATGGATCTCAAAAAATTTATGAGAACATTAAGAAGTTCTTAAATAGAAATTCTTGAACTATAGAAATCCTTACTGGACAGGATAGAAAATCCCTCTCATGAAAATGAAATATTAAGGAGGAATAAAAATGAAACGCAGAAACTAGTAGAACATGAAACTGTGATAGTGACGAGAAATCATAATGAAATGAAGAATTCAATAGATCAAATGACAAACCCATTAGAGAGCCTTAAAAACAGAATCAGTGAAACAGAAGGGAGAATATTGGACTTAGAAGAGAGAGAACAGGAAAGTACAGAGTCAAACAAAAGAAAAGAAGGGGAAATTAGAAATCTAAAAAATATTGTTGGGAATCTACAGGATACTATTAAAAACCCAACATTCAGATTCTAGGAGTTCCTGAAGGCATGGAGAGAGAGAAAGGATTAGAAGACCTTTTTAGCGAGATACTAGCAGAAAATTTCTCTGGTTTGGAGAAGGACAGAGACATCCTAGTACAGGAAGCTCATAGAACCCTTGTAAACATGACCAAAAGAGATTTTCACCACGACACGTTATAATCAAACTCACCACAGTGAAACATAAAGAAAAGATCCTAAAATGTGCAAGAGAGAAGCGTCAGATTACTCTCAGAGGATCTCCAACTAGACTCACAGCAGACTTCTCATCAGAAATCCTACAGGCTAGAGGGAATAGCGAGATATAGCCCAGGTACTAAGAGAGAAAAACTGCCAGCCCAGAATATTATATCCTGCAAAGTTCTCATTTGTGAATGAAGGTGAAATAAAGACCTTTCATAGCAAACAGAAATTGAAAGAATTTGTTGCCACTCTTCCAGACCTGCAAAAGATGCTTAAAGATGTGTTACACACAGAAACACTGAAACACGGCCATCAATATGAAAGACAGTAAAGGAAGAAAACCTCCCAGTAAAAGATCACAGGAAGTTCAAAGCAAATACTAGAAAATATCTTTGGGAAAATGGCAGGGCAATGTTACTACTTATCAATAGTCACATTGAATGTTAATGGCCTCAACTCTCCAGTTACAGACACAGATTGACTGAATAGATTAAGGAACAAAACCCATCTATTTGCTGCTTACAAGAAACACATCTTTCCAACAAAGATGCATGCAGATTGAAAGTGAAAGGTTGGAAAAAGATATACCATGCCAACAGAAATGAAAAAAGAGCGAGTGTAGCCATCTGGATATCAGACAAAATAAACTTTAACACAAAAACTCTTAAGAGAGACAAAGAGGGGCACTATATAATGATTAAGGGATCAACTCAACAGGAAGATGTAACTATTATCAATGTATATGCACCTAATTACAGGTGGATTATCTTTCTAATATGTTGTTGGATTTGTTCAGCTAGTATTTGTTGAGCACTTTTGCATCTAGGTTCACCAGTGATATTTGTCTATAGTTTACTTTCTTTGTTGTATCTTTTACTCATTTTGGAATTAAGGGAATAGTGGCTTTATGGAAAGAGTTTGGGAGGATTCCCTTCATTTCAAAAATTAGTTTTTTTTTTAACGTTTGGTAGAATTTAGCAGTGAAACCATCTGATTCTGTTTTTTTTTTTTTTGTTGGGGGAGTCTTTATTACTGATTTGATCTCTTTCTTGGTTATTGGTCTGCTCAGAGTTTTTATTGCTTTGTGCCTCAATTTTGGTAAATTTTATGAGTCCAGGAATCTATAGATTTCTTCTAGATCTTCCAATTTGTTGACATAACTCTTTATAGTAATCCTGACTTTTTATTTTTGTGGTATCAGTTGTAATATCTCTTTTTTCATTTCTGATTTTATGGATTTGGGTCTTCTCCCTTTTTTGTTTTTGGCTAGGTGAGTAAATTGTGTGGAAATTTTGTTTATTTTTTCAAAAAACCGGCTCTTCATTTCATTGCTCTTTTGTATCATTTTTAAAGTTTAGTATTTATTTTTCTCTATTTTGTGTTTGGTGTTTTTTTTTCTAGGTCCTTGGAATGCATTGCTAGGTCATTTATTTATTTATTGTATTATTTATTTGATACTATTCCAATTTCTTGATGCAGGCACTAACTGCTATACACTTTCCTCTTAACAGTGCTTTTGCTGTTTCCTATAAGTTTTAATATATTGTGTTGTCATTTTAATTCTTTACAAGGCATTTTCTGATCTCCCCTTTGATTTCTTCTATGACTCACTATTCATTCAGGAGCATGTTGCTTAGTTTCCATGTGTTTATATATTTCTGGAGTTCCTTATGTTGTTAATTTCCAGAATCATTCCATTGTGGTCAAAAAAGATACATAGCTTGATTTCCATTTTTTTGAGTTTGTTGAGAATTACTTTATGGCCTGGCATATGGTCTACCCTGGAGAATGTTCCAGGCACTGATGAGAAGAATTTCTCGGCTGTAGAATGAAAAGTTCTGTAGATGTCAGTTGGGTTCATTTGACTGATAGTGTAGACTAGTTTTGTTGTATCTTTTTTATTTTTTGCCTAGTTGATCTGTCCCTTGATGGAAGTGGGGTGTTGACGTCCTCCATTATTATTGTATTGGACCATATGTTTTCCTTTAGAGTCATTAACACTTGTTTTAAATAGCTAGGTGCCCTAGCATTTGCTGCATATACATTTATTATAATCACATCTTCCTGTTGAATTGACCTCTTAATCATTACATAGTGAACTTCTTTGTCTCTTTTATCAGTTTTTGTATTAAAGTCTATTTTTTTCTGATATTGAGACGGCTACTCCTGTTAGTTTTTTATTTCTATTTGCATAGAATGACTTTTTCTCTTCTTTCACTTTCAGTCTGTGTATATCTTTGTTGGTAAGATGTGTTTCTTATAAGCAGCATACAAATAGGTCTTATTTTTCAATCTGTTCAGCCAGTCTATATCTTTTAATTGGGTAATTTAGTTCATTTACATTCAAGATTATTATTATTGGTGAGTAGTAACATGGTCCTGCCATTTTTATGTAAATATTCCTATTATCTTTTTTGGATTTCCTTTGTACTTGTACTAGGAGGTTTTTTGCCTTCACATTGTTTTATGCTGCTAATTATCTTTCTCTGTTTCGATATAGCACCTCCTTAAGTGCCATTTGCAAAGATGGCCAGGTGGCAACAAATTCTTTCAATTTCTGTTTGTTTGGGAATGTCTTTATCTCACCTTCATTTATAATGCTTTTCTCAAAAGATTTATTTATTTATTTGAAATGCAGAGAGAGAGAGAGAGAGAGACAGAGAGAGAGAGAGAGAGGGACAGCGAGAGAGAGAGAGAGAGAGAGACCTCTATCTGCTGGCTCACTCCCCAAATGGCCACAAGGGCCAGAGCTGAGCTGGAGCTAGGAGCCAGGAGCTTCTTCTAGGTATCCCAGACGGGTGCAGGGACCCAAGCACTTGGGCCATCTACTGCTTTCCTAAGTTACAGCAGAAAGCAGAATCAAGTGGAGCAGCTCAGAATTGAACTGGCACTTATATGGGATGTGGGCACTTTAGGCGGTGGCTTTACCCACTACGCCACAGTGCTGGCTCCTCACTTTCATGTATAAATGAGAGCTTCACTGGGTTCAGTATCTGGGTTGACAGTTTATTTTTATCTTTTTAGACTTGCATTATATTTATCCGTTCTCTCCTAGCCTGTAGGGTTCCTGATGATAAATCTGCTATCCATCTAATTGGAGATACTCTGAAGGTGATTGTGTGTGTGTATGAAATTTAGGGTTTTCTATATATAAGGTGATGGCATCTGTGAAAAGATATAATTTTGCTTCTTCTTTTCCAATTTGTATACTTTTCCCTGTCTCTTCTTGTTTATTGACTCTGGCTAGAATTCCAATGTTATATCAAATAGAACTGGCAAAATGGACATCTGTCTTTTTCCTAATCTGAGAGAAAAAGCCTTCAATTAATTTTTAACATCAACCCTGATATTCACTGTGTATCACAAATACAGGCCATTGCTACACCCATATTTGCAAGCATTATTCTTTGGAATTTTATTGGACACATATATTAATTATTTATTTTACAATTTCATTTTATATATCTTTCAGATTTGTGAATGGAATTTTTTCCTGAAAATCATTTTAAATTTTAATATGTTTTCAATTTCCCCTATTTTTATTTTATATGAAGTTTATTGATATATATTTATTTTTATACGAAGTTTATTTATTTATAAGATTATCATGGAAAATATTTTGTTATTCTCATATCTTTTAATTCTATGTCCTTCATTTTAGTAGTAGAATTTAGAACTTGTTTTTTAAAAGATTTGCTTAATTATTTGAAAGGAAGATTGTCAAAAGCAGAATGGGAGAGAATCAGAGAAAGACACAGAGAGAAAGCAATTTCCCATGCATTGGGTCACTCTCCAAATGGCTGCAATAGCTGAGACTTGGCCAGGCTGAAGGCAAGGGCCAAGAATTCCATCCAAGTCTGTCATTTGGGTGACAGGGACAAAAGTACTTGGGCCATCATACATCACATATGTACATCTCAAGTGCATTAGCAGGGAGCTGGATTGGAAGTAGAACAGTCAGGACTCAGTTGGCTCTCTGATATGATATTCTGGTGTCACAAGAAATGTCTTAACCTGCTGTACTAAAATGCTGGCTCCTAATTCTCCCCATTTAATTAATGGACTACAGGCACATGTATGGTGATGTACTTCATAATGTATTTGTGTACTTATGAGAATTTCACATCGGAACACATAGTGGTAAAATCTACATATACCTGCCAATATAAAACACACATGGGAGACTTGGATGAAGCTCCTGGCTCCTGGTTTTGGCCAGGTCCAGTGTTGGCTGTTGTGGAGTGTGAACCAGCAGTTGGAAAATCTCTGTCTTTGTTTCTCTCTTTAACTCTGCCTTTCAAATAAACAAATAAATAAATAAATAAATAAATTCTTTTTGAAAAAAGAGAATATATTTGAGTTTTGATTACTTCCTGCAGATTTACCTAAGTCCATATATTTCCAAGAAGAGTATATTGACATGGATTATGTGGTTTTTTGCTTCAGTTTTTAGATCATAAGTGTGTAAAAATATTGACACAATCTCTCTTTTTTAAAATTTATTTTTCCCCCAAAGAAACCTTTTATTTAGGGAATACAGACTTCATGCATTTCATAAGTACAACTTTAGGAATATAGTGATTCTTCCCACCATACCCACCCTCTACCTCTCCTCCACTTCCCTCTAACTTTCCCAGTCCCATTCTCCACTAAGATCCATTTTCGATTAACTTTATACACAGATCAACTCTATGCTAAGTAAAGAGTTCAACAATTTGCATGAAAAAAAACCAGAAATAAAAAAAACAAAACAAAAAACTGTCCCTCAACAGTTGAGATCCGAAGCCAGGAGCTTCCTCCTGGTCTCCCATGCGAGTGCAGGAACCCAAGCACTTGGGCCATCCTCCACCGCCCTCCTGGGCCACAGCAGAGAGCTGGACTGGAAGAGGAGCAGCTGGAACTCGAACCCGGTGTCCCAACCGGGACTAGAACCCGGGGTGCCGGTGCCACACTCAGAGGATTAGCCATGTGAGCCACGGCGCCAGCCAGCAATTAACACTCTTAGTATGATGCCAGTGATCACCCGAGGCCCTTGACATGAGCTGCCTAGGCTAAGGAAGCCTTTTGAATCCACAAACTCTGTCAGTTTTTAGACAATGCCATAAGCAAAGCGAAAGTTCTCTCCTCCCTTCAGAGGAAAGTACCTCCTTCTTTGATGACTGCTTCTTTCTACTGGGGTCTCGCCCACCGAAGTCTTTCATGTAGGACATTTTTTGCTACAGTGTCTTGGCTTTCCATGCCTAAAATGCTCTCACAGTCAGACCAGAATGCCTTAGGGCTGATTCTAAGATCAGAGAAGACACTATCTATTTTGCTACAATTTGTTGGGCAAATGTTAGATGAAATGCCCTGCACTGTGATCTCTGATGAATGTCACATATGCAAGTGCACTTTATTTTGATTTGTAGAACAGCATTAAAGTAGAAATACTCATGATCAACTTTTATACTATTTTATTTATTTATTTGAGAGGTAGAGTTACAGAGAGGGAGAGACAAAGAGCAAGGTCTTCTATCTGCTGGTTCACTCCCGAAATTGCTGCAACAGCTGGAGCTGGGCTGATCTGAAACCAGGAGCGAAGAGCTTCCTCTAGGTCTCCCATGTGGGTGTAGGGGCCCAAGCATTTAGGCCATCTTTGACTGCTTTTCCAGGTCATAAGCAGAGAGCTGGATCAGAAGAGAAGCAGCCAGGACATGAACCAGCACTCATATGGGATACCAGTGCTACAGGTGGCAGCTTAACTGGCTACGTCACAGGGCTGGCCCCAACATATTTTACACTATTAAAAAATTCTTTAGATTTTTGTTAGAGACCATGTATGGGATTGTGAGGTCTGTGTGTGTGTGTGTGTGTGCGCACATGCGTGTATGTGGGAGACAAAGTGAAGAGGATGGCAGGTCTAGCAGAAGCCTAAAGCAAGACTGTATTACAAGCATTATTTTGGAGAAATTGGAGACAAAGGCAATACAAACCCAAGTAACAGCTGAATGGTGGCCAGAAACTTCCAGGTTTGGTTTATTTCTGTTTTCACTCTGAGTGATGTCTGGTGTAGTTCTGGTTCATCTTCACTGAGGATGATGGCCACAAGGACACCAGCTTCATGTAAGCCCTATGATCTTGTCTGCTTCTTGTTGGAGGGCATTTGTCACAAAGCAAAAGATCCAAACTGGAGCCGAATCTCTCTGAACATGATTGGCTTAAATGATCACCATTCTTCTTACCACTCAGACTTTCATCAGGTAATTTTTTTAAAAGATTTTATTTATTTATTTATTTGAGAGGTGGAGTTACAGACAGTGAGAGGGAGAGACAGAGAGAGAGAGAGGTCTTCTTTCCGTTGGTTCACTTCCCAGATGGCTGTAACAGCCGGAGCTGCACTGATCCGAAGTAGGAGCCAGGAACTTCTTCAGGGTCTCCTGTGCAGGTGCAGGGTCCCAAGGCCTTGGGCCATCTTCTATTGCTCTCCCAGGCCATAGCAGAGAGCTGTATCAGAAGAGGAGCAGCTGGAACTACTACTGGCGCCCATATGGGATGCTGGTGCCGCAGGCGGAGGATGAACCTACCGCGCCACAGCGCCGGCCCCTTTCATCAAGTAATTATCTTGGTTTTCCAGTCTTTCTTCAAATTGCCAATGTCTTTAAGTTTTATTTGTAAAAACATCAATGTTTTTCTTTGTTCTCAGCCAGATGGTGAGAATAAAACCTATATTTATTGGGAGATTTCAGGAAGGCAGAATAGGGATGGATCTTACTGCTCTAGTTTGAGAGAAGATAGTTAGAAAAAAAAAAGTGGAGGGGCCGGCACTGTGGCGCAGTGGGTTAATGCCCTGGCCTGAAGTGCTGGCATCCCATATGGGTGCTGGTTCAAGACCCGGCTGCTCCTCTTCTGATTCCGCTCTCTGCTATGGCCTGGGAAAGCAGTAGAAGATGGCCCAAGTCCTTGGGTCCTTGCACCCATGTGGGAGACCCAGAAGAAGCTCTTGGCTTTGGATCGGCACAGCTCTGCTGCTGCGGCCATCTGGGGAGTGAACCAGTGGATGGAAGACCTCTCTCTCTGTCTCTACCTCTCTGTGTAACTCTGTCTTTCAAATAAATAAAATAAATCTTAAATATAAAAGTGGAGAGTGTGCAATCTCTGGAAGAGTTAGGGAGAAAACTGCAGTGGAAATTCCTCAGAAGCTGGAGGGAGACTGGATCCACATGGAGGGTGTGGATGTGCAGCATGAGCATGGACCTAACACAGGACCCCAGAAGCCAAGAGCCTCAGACCCAGCTTTGGAGAGTAGGGTGAGACCAGACTGTAGCATCCCAAGCCACTGGCGATAAAGCTGTGGGAAGATCCTGGTGTGAATCTGGCTTGGGCACAGTGTACCTGACAATCTAGAGGGGAAAAAAGAGGGGGACAAATTTCTCTCCTCCTGACCACCTGGAACCGGTGTCCTGTAAGTAGCTGAAAGAGGGCAGACACCAATCTGGACATACATAGCAGCTGTGCCAGCTTTTGTCTGCACGTCCAGCAATCGGCTGAGAAGAGATGCCTGAGTCTGGCTGGGAGAATTGAAGGGGGCTGGGCATTTGTATCTGTGGGAGTCTTGTGTGCTGGGACGGGCTGTGAAAGCACTGTGGTTGTGTGGGAGGGTCCCTGAGCAGTCACTGTGGGCAGCTCTACATGCCCAGGACTCCCTGCTTGCCTGGTGAGGGTCATGCCTGCCAGTTCCATGCTCACATGAGGACTGCATGGATCTTTGTGTGGTTTTTGTGGCAGCGTGGATGAATACTGCACCCACTGGGGGTAGCACCTGGGAACTGGTCTCCTTGGAGGGTAGGAGGTGAGCATGACACTACACAAACAGAGTTGATGAAATGCTCCCCAATGATAAAAAAAGAGATTTACCACACCAACTTGAGTGTCACCTTGAGTACTCCCCACATCCTGGAGCACTGAACAGAGCTCCTGGACCACATCCCTCTGGGTATTCCCTGAAAGAGCAGACACTCCACTAAGCCACAGAGGAATATTCCAAAGATAAATCCATCACAGGGAAAAAAAAAGCAACACGTATCTCCACAAATGCTTAAAATAAATGCAGCAATTCAAGAAACAAAAATAAGGAAGACAACATGATATGCTCCCAAAAGAACACAACAGCACTTTTTAAAAATTTAATAAATATAAATTTTGAAAGCAAAACTTTTGGATATTAGTGATTTTTCCCTCCATAACCACCCTCCCACCCACAAACCATCCATCTCCTACTTCCTCTCCCATCCCATTCTTCATTAAGATTCATTTTCAATTATCTTTATATACAGAAGATCAACTTAGTATATACTAAATAAACATTTCAACAGTTTGCACCCACACAGACACACAAAGTATAAAGTACTGTTTGAGTACTAGTTATACCATTAATTCACCTAGTACAACACATTAAGGACAGAGATCCTACATGGGGAGTAAGTGCATAGTGAATCCTGTTGTTGATTTAACAATTGACACTCTTATTTATGATGTCAGTAATCACCGAGGCTCTTGTCATGAGCTGCCAAGGACAACAGTACTTCAGTACTCAAATGTGAAGATGAAGAGATTGAAGAAATGCCAGAAATGAAATTCAAAACATTAATATTAGGATTACTTAGAAGTAATCAGAAGCAAACCCACAAATTGAAGAAATCCCTACATGACATGAATGAAAATTTTTCCCATGTAATTGAGATTTTAATGAGAAAAAAATGAAATATTGGAAATGAGGAATTCAATAGAGCAAATTAAAAAGCAGTGGAAAGCCTTAACAACAGACTTGGCATATTTTCTTTCTTTCTTTCTTTTTTTTTTTTTTTTTTGACAGGCAGAGTGGACAGTGAGAGAGAGAGACAGAAAGAAAGGTCTTCCTTAGCACTGCGCTGATCCGATGGCAGGAGCCAGGTACTTCCTCCTGGTCTCCCATGGGGTGCAGGGCCCAAGCACTTGGGCCATCCTCCACTGCACTCCCAGGCCACAGCAGAGAGATGGCCTGGAAGAGGGGCAACCGGGACAGAATCTGGCACCCTGACCGGGACTAGAACCCAGTGTGCCGGCACTGCAGGCAGAGGATTAGCCTATTGAGCAGCGGCGCCGGCCTTGGCATATTTTCTTCATCGCTTGTTTCATGTCTTTGTTCCTCAGACTATATATTACAGGGTTAATGAGTGGAGTCACCACAGAATAAAACAGAGTCACAATCTTTTGCACTCCAGCTTCATGCTCCGATGTTGGGCTCACATACATGACCATCACTGAGCCATAGAAAAGAGACACCACAGCAAGGTGGGAGCCACAAGTGGAGAAAGCCTTTTTTCGTCCAGCTGCCGAAGGAACCCTCAGTACAGCTTTGAGGACCAGAGCATATGACACCATGATGAAGAGAAAAGGAATAAATAAAAGTAGAGAACTTAAAGTGGAGCTAGTCAATTCTATTACAGGGTCCCTGGTACAGGTGAGGGTTAACAGAGGACCTGGGTCACACAGGAAGTGGTCAATAATCCTAGGTTGACAGAAGGACATCTGGGAAATGACAGTTATAGGAATCAGGAACCAGAGGAAACCAAGTGTCCAGCAGCTGCCCACAAGAACATTGCAAAGATGCCTGGTCATAAGTATTGGGTAGTGAAGGGGCCGGCAGATGGCAAGGCACCGATCAAATGCCATAATTGCCAGGAAAAAGCATTCTGTAGAACCCAAGGAGAAGAAAAAATAGAACTGGAGGAAGCAGCCAGAGAAGGAGATGGTCTTGGTGTCAGAGAGGAAGTTGGCCAACATGTTGGGAACCGTGGAGGTGACATAGCAGATCTCCAGGAAGGAGAAGTTGGCGAGCAGGATGTACATGGGAGTGTGGAGTCTCTGGTCACAGCACACAGTGCAGATGATAGAACCGTTGCCCATGAGGGTCAGGAGGTAGACAGCAGAGAAGAGCACAAAGAGGAGGATCTGTTCCTCCCAGGGGCCAGGGAAGCCCAGGAGGATGAAGCCAGTAATGGTGCTGGAGTTCCTGAGGGTGCTGAGGATTTTCATCTGTCTGTAGCTGTGAAATCATCAGCAATTATGTGATGGCAGTGCAAAGACACACTGAAACCCAAATATGTATTTTACATGTCCCAGAGAATGAAATAAACACTTAAACATCAAGTTTTTTTTTTGTTGTATCCTATAAGTTTTTTTTAACTTTTATTTAGGAAATATAAATGTCCAAAGTACAACTTATGGATTACAATGGCTTTTTTCCCCCCATAACTTCCCTCCCACCTGCAACCCTGCCAATTCCTGCTCCCTCTCCCATTCCATTCACATCAAGATTCATTTTCAATTCTCTTTATATACAAAAGATCAATTTAGTATATATTAAGTAAAGATTTCAACAGTCTGCACCCACACAGAACATAAAATGCAAAATACTGTTTGAGTACTAGTTATAGCATTAATTCACATTGAACAACACATTAAGGACAGAGATTCTACATGAGGAGTAAATACACAGTGACTCCTGTTGTTGACTTAACAGATTGACACTCTTGTTTATGGCATAAGTAATCACCCGAGGCTCTTGTCATGAGTTGCCAAGGCTATGGAAGCCCCCTGAGTTCACCGACTCTGATCTTATTTAGACAAGGTCATAGTCAAAGTGGAAGTTCACTCCTCCCTTTAGAGAAAGGTACCTCCTTCTTTGATGGCCCGTTCTTTCTACTGGGATCTCACTTGCGGAGATCTTTCATTTAGGTCTTCTTTTTTTTTTGCCAGAGTGTCTTGGCTTTCCATGCCTGAAATACTTTCATGGGCTCTTCAGCCAGCTCTGAATGCCTTAAGGGCTGATTATGAGGCCAGAGTGCTGTTTAGGACATCTGCCATTCTATGAGTCTGCTGTGTATCTCACTTCCCATGTTGGATCATTCTCTCCCTTTTTTATTCTATCAGTTAGTATTAGCAGACACTAGTCTTATATGTGATCCCTTTGACTCTTGGACCTATCAATATGATCAATTATGCACTGAAATTGATCACTTTGACTAGTGAGATGGCATTGATACATTCCACCTTGATGGGATTGAATTGGAATCCCCTGGCAAATTTCTAACTCTACCATTTGGGGCAAGTCAGCTTGAGCATGTCCCAAATTGTACATCTCCTCCCTCTCTTATTCTCACTCTTATATTTAACGGAGATCACTTTTCAGTTAAATTTAAACACCTAAGAATAATTGTGTGTTCCTGAAATATGATCATAGTCTTACCTAGTTTTTGGTCTATAAAAACACTAGAAATCAATGAGTATCAGAGAATGGACATAGAAATATCCTATTTGTGAAATGTACAGAAGCATGCATAATATATATATATATAAATTTATATACCATTATGAAGAAAACACCATTGTAAATATCACTGAAGAAATAGAATTTCATTCACACCCTAGAATTTCCCTCATGCTCCATCCTGATTACCATCACTGCCTCCCTTCCTTGTTTTTCTTTACAACTGGTAAGTAAGTATAGACTTCTAAACAAAAGGAGTTTTGCTTGTTTTGTATGTCACATAAACGAAATCATACTGTTGTACTTTTGGATGTTTCCTTATCATTCAAAAGCTAGTTTGTGAAATTCATGTTATTGTATGTGCCTGTGGTTTGTTCAGTTTTACTGCTCTGTACTGTCATTGTATGAATAAGCCACCGCCTATTTAATTATTCTACTGTAGTGAATATTTTGATTTATTTCCAGTTTGGACCTTTCTGAAATTTCACTTCTATGACTATAGCATTTATTTTTCCTGGTTACATGTGTAGCTGTATCATAGGGTGTGCGTATCTTCAACCTGAGTGCATTAGACTAAATCTGTTTTCCCTTATTATTGCATTATTTCTCACTCTCACTGGTAATGTATGGAGTTCTGATTGTCAATATCTTCCTCCTTCTCCAAGGTTAAGGTCTTTCTTTATTTACGAGAGCACTGGGAATGATTCATAGAGTGCACTTCAACAGTATCTCTGTTCTTTTTTCTAATAATACTGTACTGGGCACTATCTTTTTTTCAGAGTTGATGGTTACATCGAAATTATTCTGCTCTTAAAAGATCATTTCAGAAGTGATAAAGAAAATTGTCCTAAACCTGCTTCAGGAGAACCTTTTCATGTAGGATGTAATTTACAACACTCTGGGAATCTCATTATCTATCTTGATGAGACTTGTAATTAGCCTTATGATTTATTTAATAAATTTCTTAACTTTATTTTTTCATGTTTATGTAATATTAATACAAAGAGAACAGATTCAATGTAGTTCCTAGATAACAATTCTAAGAATAAAATCTTTCCTTTTTCCCTGCCTCCCTCTTCCTCCCCCCATTTCTTGCCTAGTTTCTGAGATAACATATTTTAATTTGCATTAAAGTGAAAGGCTTAATACTAGATATAGTAGTCAACAAGTGTAAATTAAAAAGACCCTAATTCAGAGGGACTATTTCATCCACTTGGAAAACACAAGGGAAAAAGGAGAAAGAGAAGGAGAGTGGGAGAGGAAGAAAGAGAGAGATCTTTCATCTGCTGGCTTACTCCCATGCCCAGTTCACTCCCCAAATGCCTGCAATAACTAGGACTGGGCCAGGCTGCAGTCAGGAGCTTGGAATTCCATCCAGGTTTCCTACATGGGTGATAGGGGCCCAACACTTAAGCCATCATTTAATGCTTTCTACAATCCATTAGCAGTAAGCTGGACTGGAAGTAGAGCAGTAGGGACTTGCACAGCGTGCTGATCTGGGATTGGTGTGAAAATTACTCTGAATGGGCTGTTATTTTACTCTCAACCTAGCATATTTAATTAGATTGATTTGTTACTCACCTTTTATTACTATTTCTTCCATGCAGAAGAAACTATGATGCTTACTTGGCAGAATTTGTGCTGGAATTGTTTAGTTACCAAAAATCAAAACCAAAAGGAAAACCAAGACTGGCCAATTCACCTGCATCAGCTACAGAAGGCACTGAGAGTATGGATACAACATTGTTTTTGGCGATTTGTATCAAGTTAACTAACAGCAAGCTTTTTGGTGTGTGTGTGTGTGCATGTATGTGTGTGCATGTGTGTATGTGTGTGTGTGTGTGTGTTTTGTTTCTTAAATTATTCAGCTTCAGAAAGGTTGGGATAGCCATGCTATGCCTTGTATGAAGTGAGAGGAAGACATTTCCATCATACTGTAAATTTTCCTCAAAATTCCTACTGTAGCAGCCTTAGAACTTCCCTTTCCTGGCTTGTTTATAAAGTTTTGGGAAGGGGTTGTCATGACTGCAACACTGAATAATCCACTTCCAGAAAATACTTTATTATAAATGAAAGACAATTTTCTAGATTGAAGTGAGTGGTAGGCAACCTTGCATAATATAAAAACCCTGAATAGGCAAGAGAGGAAGAAGAAGGGTGGTAGGATGGGTGGGAGGAAGGTAAGGGTGGGAAAATCACTAAGTTCCTATATCTGTATATAAGGAATGCATGAAATTTATATACCTTAAATAAATTAAGAAAAAACCCATGGATGTACAGTTAGAGCTTTCTTTACCGGTCATGGGAAATTATAATCTTAGTTTCCTTAGCTATAAAATTGGCATAATTATACCCTTCTTGAAGAAGGCTGTTATAAAGATTACTAAATGACGTAATATCTGTGGAACTACCTTCATCAGTAAGAACGTAAGAAATATTGGTGTTACATATATGGCCATAACAAACTCATAGAAAGTTGTAGGTGGGAGATATAGGAATCTAAAACTCTGCCATAAATTTTTTTTTACTCTTATAAACATGATATCATCTTTTTACCTGTATTAGAAGTTGGAATCCGATCTGAAACTCCTCAGGAATTTCCTTGCTATTTTCTTAGTCTTTTTTGGCAATGACCAGAGAGGACACAAAGGGCAGAGATGGCTATGACAAAGAATTTGTGCTGAAGGATAGAAGGAACATACGCAGATCCTGCCACAAGTAGGCAACTCTGTCCTTCCTGGTCCACAGAGATCCATTAACTGCTTCTAAAAGGAGAGCAGTGTCAGGAGAGGGCTCTGTGTTTGGTGCTCACTTCCCGTGGGGCGTGCCTTAATTTGTTTGTTTTCTTCCTATGCAAGCTGAAACAATATCTTTTGCTTCCATCCAACTTCTCATAGGTGGAGTGAGATATAAATGTTAGCTCTAACCCCTTGAAGTATGCTTTCCATGTGGACAGTGAAAACGTCTTGCAAACCTGAGGGAGGAGAAGCAGTCCCAGACGTGGATAACTGAGCCGACACCTACAGCTAGACCTCAGAGTTATTCAAGCTGGCCTGGCATAGCTAGGTCATGCCGTTCTCTGAAAATTTAACCTCGGTTAGGGTCACTGTGAGACTGTACGATGAAACAAAACAAAGCGACTCCATAATTTTGCCTAAGCACAGACAAAATGAGGTCATGGTGTCCCTTGTAAAGTGTCAAAGATTTTCCTTTCTTGGCTATAAGGAGTGGCTGCTTTGTTTTTTAAAAAAACAATGACAGCTTCACTCTCTTTCTCATATGCTCTCTCTATAGGTGTGATTTATTAAGATTCCTGGCCATAAAATTGTCCTGGTTTTGACAACATCCAGTTGGAGCCAGCTGCCACTTTCTTAGATCCTGCTCCCAATCACCCTAACAAAGCACAAATACTAAAATAGGTTCTTTCTCACATTGTCTTCCCGGACTCCCCACGGAATACATTATCCCTTGCTATAGTGAGTGATACACACAGCTTGTTCCTCTACAGGTGGTCCTCTGGTCTTTGACTAAAGGCTATCAAAGAACCTAATGTGCTTACAGAGTGTGGTGGCTGTGGAGCAGAAACTTTTTCTGCAAGCCTTCATTTAGGCATCTCTAAGAGGAAAAGCTGCGGGCCCCTGGATTGCTCCAGGTGAAGACAGCCATTGCAGGGCCATTCTCAGCTGTGAGGGAGAGGCAGGTACTGCAGCTCACGGAGGGGCAGGGGTGTGAACACAGCCAATGCTCTATCTCCTCATCCTCCCCACTGTGGCAGAAGTTTTCCTCTGAAACACTGATTTGTTCAGCTCCTCTAGGGACCACTTCTGTTTCTTTCCTTTTTTTTTTTAATAGAAAGCTTTTATTTAATAAACATAAATTTCATAAGTACAGCTTTTAGATTAAAGTAGTTCTTCCCCCCATACCCACTTCCCACCCCCAAACTGTCTCATCTCCTACTCCCTCTCCCATCACATTCTTCATTAAGATTCATTTTTAATTATTTTTATTTTTTAAATATTTATTTTATTTATTTGAAAGGCAGAGTTACACAGAGAGAGGAGAGGCAGAGAGAGGGAGAGAGAGAGAGAGACAGAGAGAGAGGTCTTCCATCCGCTGGTTCACTCCCCAGATGGCCGCAATGGCTGGAGCTGTGCTGATCAGAAGCCAGGAGCCAAGAGCTTCTTCCGGGTCTACCACGTGGTTGCAGGGGCCCAAGGACTTGGGCCATCTTCTACTGATTTCCCAGGTCATAGAAGAGAGTTGGATTGGAAGAGGAGCAGCCGGGACTAGAACCAGTGCCCTTATGGGATGCCGGAGCTTCAGGCCAGGGCTTTAACCCACTGCGCCAGAGTGCTGGCCTCTAATTATCTTTATATACAGAAGACCAAGTCTATACTAAGTAAAGATTCCAACAGTTTGCACCTACACAGACACACAAAGTATAGAGTACTGTTTGAGTAGTAGTTTTACCATTAATTCTCATAGTACAACACATTAAGCACAGAGTTCCTACATGGGATCAAGTGCACAGTGACTCCTGTTGTTGATTTAACAATTGACACTCCTATTTATTTATTTATTTATTTATTTTCATTTTTATGAAACTTCTTTATTGAAACTTCTTGTTCATAATGACATGATTTCAAGGAGGCCTGTTATGTATTTCTGTTAGGCCGTCACAAAACACACCAAATACCGGAGTAAGGGAGAAGGTTTATTGGGGAAACCCAGCAGGCTGGAGGGAAAGGGCGAGAAGGAAAAGAGAGAAGGAGAGTATAAGAGAGAAACAGAGAGGAGAGGAGCTATCAAGGAGAGAAGAGAGAAGAGAGATGAGAGGGGGAGAGGAGAGCAGACTAGAGGAGCCAAGAGAGGCACGTGTGCAGGAACAGGTCCTTTTAAAACTTTGCCGGAGGGCGGGCAGGGAAGCAGGAGCAGCAAATCCCATTAGGATGGGGGTGGAGCCTGGCACAGGCAAGCCATGGGCACAGCTTGGGCTATGTGGCTACCTGGCTTTTAGCAATGGCAGTGGGAACTGGGGCATAGGATGTAAATTAGGGTGTAGATTGTGCCATGGATAAAACTGTGCCAGTTTCCTAACATTCCCTCCTTTTGTTTTTTATAAAGCAGGATTTGTACGGGATTACATTAGTCCCAAAAGTCCAGGAGGGGTAGAGGGACGATGATCTGTCTTTAGAGCTACTTCCTGCTGACGTGGGGTGATGAGGTACTCTTCGCTGGCATGGGGCAATGTCTCAAGCCGCTGTCTCCTGAGTGGGGAGCCGAGTATATCCCTGTAGCAGCATTTGGTTGACCGCCTTGTTGCTGAAGGCCTTCGTTTGTTCCATTATAACCTGCTGTTTACACTTAGACACTGTAGTATAAAAGACAGGGTGAGAATAGTAACCAATGATCCTAAGAGTAGCATTAACCAGGTAATGAGAGGATTTCATAGAGGAGAGGAAATGGGAGGTCTCTGGACCCTTGTGGGGACAGTTTGATGGATGTGGCTTAAAGCTGATTCCAGCCAAGACTGGGAGAAAAGCCACTCATCTTTTGCAGGTAGAGGGGTTTGTCTGTAGAGAAATTCTGAATAATCATACAACATTAAGTGGGGGAGAGGACCATCAGTACACACAGGTTGAGAGCAGAGCCATTGATGTTAGAGTAGAGGTTATGATTACAAAGGAATGAGGCCCAGGAGTGGGCTAAACAGGGTCTAGAACAAAGGACAGGGTCATTATTAGAGGAGCTAAGAAAGGTGCAGTCTAAGCTACAAATAAGTTTTCTGATTGAGAGGCAAATAGAACCTGACAGAAGGGGCTTGATAATAATCTGGTGGGCTTTGAGCCCTTGTAAATTATGAGGCTCAGACCTATCTATCTCTTCATATAGCTTACATCCTAAGGGAGGTGTGAACCTCCTTGGGGAAGGCACCCTGTTGACTTCCATCAGCTGGCCTGGGAGGAGAGCTGGCCAGGTAAAGGCAGGTGGCATCTCTAACAGGAAATTTACAGTCCTGCCTACAATGTTACTGACCCTATTTGGCTGTCTCCTCTCAGCAGCGGTGGTCACCTTGGAAGCTGGGCTGGACACTCTTATTTATGATGTCAGCGATGATCCCAGGCTCTTGTCATGAGCTGCCAAGGCCATGGAAGCCTTTTGTGACCATGAACTCCAGATGATCTTATGTTGTCTACTTCTCTTTTGTGCTGGAGTCCAGCTTCAGCAGGTCCAGGGGTTCCTGAAGGTGTGGGAGGTGTTGGCGCAGGAAGAAATGAGAGACACACTCACAGCAAAGCTGTGATGAGAGAGCACCAGACTTTATTTTTTACCCTAAATTACATCTGCTGTTCATTTTACACATTCTTTACTGTTCTCATAAATTTTGCATATGTCCACTCACTAGTGATCCTTACAGATCTTCCTTACAATAACAAAGTCTGATTTTCCATCCATTTTAAACCATTGACCTTGTACTATGTGTAACCCCTCTTTAATCCCAATTTCCATAGCTGTGTAACAGTTTCTTTGATTTTAAAGACTTAATTGATATTTGAGATACGATAGAACAGAGACTCAAAGTGACACTAGATTAATAACTGTAATAACTGATTACAAAAAAACATAGTGGTTATTTTACAAAGAATCGGAACATCTACTTCTAGTTTTATAGCAATTGATTATGAAGATTGGGACATTTACCTTTTATTTTAACTCTACTAGTAATAACATCCTTCTCAAAAAAACCCATTCATTACACATGTCCTTCCCATAACCTTTGCTATTATTTAGTTTTAGTAATTCATTTAAGACTTGCTCATTGATTTTGTGACTACTTTATATTCTTTCCACCAGGCCACACATACTAAGGTATTTACCACTGTTTGTGTTTTTCTCAGCCACTTAAGTTATTAACCCTTATTTAGAAATCCTTAATCCATGTCAAGACACGCTCTCAAGTGCATTATAGCAGGATTCTGAAAACCTCTCCGAAAGACCCTCTTATCCCTAACCTAAGTCAGGTCTAGCTACATACCAGATACCTGACAGCTTAGAATTCCCTCTAGGCTTTATTACAGATAACTGAAGCATCAGAAGGAGTTGGGTTGGATTACTCTAGGAGGATCCAGTCCATCCAACAGCTCAACCGGCAGTGAGGTCATTTTGAGCAGAGGTTGTTTCTCACAGATTTCCAAGAATATAGCGATCATTAATGAGACCACCAGGAAACTCTGGCTTTCTTGTATAGAATATAATTATCAATAAATTAAAACCACCAAGAGGACCGCAGCTTGTTCTCATGCCCTGTGGAGACCTGGTCAGACAGCCGAAGTCGTCTTGGCCTCTTCACTTTTGTATACATTTTCTTTGTGGGTTGCCAAAATTAACCTTTTTTTCTATTCTTTGAAAATCTAAACTTATACCTGTGCTTCCTCAGAACTGTATTCCCTAGATCTCTGCATGGTTTATTCCCTTACTTTGAAATTACCTCCTCACCAATGTATTCTGTGAACATTCTGTCAAAATAATCTTCTATACTACCCCAACAGTTTTTATATTAAAATTCTACTTTATTTTTAATATTACTTTTGACTATTAGAATTATAGATTCTATGTTTACCTGCTTATAATCTATCTTCCTCACTAGAATTCAAGTTTCATAAATGCAGGGACTTTAATTTCTACATCATTTTAATTCACAATGGTACATGTTTTTGAATGAAATACATCAACCCCAGATGCCATCTGACCATGTGAAAAAAAACAATTGGGTGAGTCATGTGGAAGTGTTACTCAAGTCCTCTGCATCTGTCTTGGTCTTGGAATCCTAGACGCATTGGCTTTTTCTCTCTGTGTGCTTTTACCTCTTCTGGGCTGTGTAGGCACACAATCTTTCTGCTCTTGAAACTAACCTAAAGTGTAATGTCAGTCTTCTTTTAAAGTGTTTTGTAAACATTAAAAAGACAAAAAAGAAAAAAAAAAGATGGGAGGTTGAGGGAAGGAGAGAAGGATGCAGGGAAACATGGATATCGTCTTAGAGTTGTATTTATGAAATACATGAAACTTTCTCTTTTATATACTACTAAAAATTAACAAAAAGAAAACTCTGAACCTCAAAAGAAGAAAACCTATAACAAAGTGTCTTAATTTCCTAGGTTAGCAGAATGACAGGGTGAATATACCATACTCTCAGAACTTGAATCAAGTTAGAAAAACAAATTGCTACTGGTACTATCATGAGTGTTTGAGTTAACTGTAGTCACTGAAACTTCTTTCACTTCCTGCTAATACAAGATTTCTCTTTCCTTCTGTTTGTCATATTAGAAATGGTGGCTCTATAAGTTCAGTTTCTGAGCTGATATGGGTCCAGTGAACCAGAATCACTTAGGTCACATTAAAATAAAGTTTTCCAGGCTTCATTTCAAAGATTACAATTTAGGATATTTGGAAAAAGACTCAGCAGCCTGTTCTTTTAAAAAGTTCCCAAAAGAATCATGAAGTGGATATATTTGAGAGACAATGCTTTAGATAGTTATTAGTCACTATTAGTCAAATAAAATTTTTTACCCAGGTATGATTTGTTGATTGCATGAATTTCCTTTTACTTGAGATAAAAGTGTGTGAACACTCTACTCTTTTGCTAGGAGTATAGCTGATATCATTAGATCAAAAAAACCAATGTAAGAACGCACTATGAACTTAAGACGTTAAAAAATATAAAAAACCAAGAGTCAGCAAGTGATCATATACAATAAATGGACAAGCAGTTATTGAGTGTCAGAGCAGAAGATCCTAAATCAAGACATCCTGGTTATTTAATTCAAATTCCTGTCTATCAAGTCTTGCTTTGAAGGCTATGACAGGTTTAGTTGGGATTTTCTTAACCATTACTTGACTGGGCAGAGATTTGTGAATTTTTGTCCGTGTCTCTAAGTGCAAGTGAATAAAGTACTACTTCACAACTAGGAAAGCAAGTGGTAAAGCACAGATTCTGTCCATGGGCCACTCATAAGCTGTCATTAATTTTGCTAATTTTTGTGCACATCTGAATTTTCCTCAAGGCAGCCTTCATGTCCTTGTTCCGGAGACTGTAGATGAGTGGGTTTATAAGAGGAGTGACTGAGGAGTAGAACAAAGTCACAATCTTCTGTATCCCAGCCTGATTCCCAGAGGTTGGGCTGATGTACATCACCATGATGCTCCCATAGAACAGAGACACCACAGCTAGATGGGAACCACAGGTGGAGAAGGCCTTCCGTCTACCCTCTGCGGAGGGGACACGCAACACTGCCCTGAGAACCAGGGTGTAGGATGCAAGGATGAAGAAGAACGTGATGAAGATAATAACAGAGCTTAAAATAGAACAGGAAAGCTCAATTCCAGGTGCAGCAATGCAGGACAAGGCCAGCAGTGGACCAGGGTCACAGACGAAGTGGTCAATAACATTGGGGCCACAAAAGGGGAGTTGCGTGGTAAAGTAGATAGGGATTGGATAGCAGAGGAAGGCAGCTACCCAGCAGAGAACCACCAAGTTCTTGCAGAGAGGCATGCTCATGATGGTCGGGTAGCGGAGAGGCCAGCAGATGGCCAAGTACCGGTCAAAAGCCATGAGGGGCAGCAGGAAGGTCTCAGTGATACCGAATGAGAAGAAGAAGTAGAACTGGAGGAAACAACCTGTGAAAGAGATGGCTTTGGTCTCTGAAAGGAAGTTTCCTAACATATTGGGAACAGTGGTGTTGATGTAGCAGATCTCCAGGAATGAGAAGTTGGCCAGCAGGATGTACATCGGGGTATGAAGCCTGCAATCCAGCATCACTGCAGAGACAATGGCTCCATTTCCCATCAGTGTTAGGATGTAGGACACGAAAAACAGAGCAAAGAGGAGGACCTGAACCCCTCTGGAGCAGGGGAAACTCAGGAGTATAAATTCAGTCACTGTGCTGACTGCTGACAGATTCATGGTTTCCTGTGTGCAGAGAAGAATAAAATGACAATGACATGGTTGACCTTGTTCCCTAAAACTCAAGCATATTTTCCTTTTAGAGATCTGTAAATTCCTCATATTTTGCTATTCTATTAGGTAAATACAATATATCTATACTTCTGAAGACTCAGAGTTTGAAAATGCTTGAGGCCAGCGCCGCGGCTCACTAGGCTAATCCTCCGCCTTGCGGCGCCGGCACACTGGGTTCTAGTCCCCGGTTGGGGCGCTGGATTCTGTCCCGATTGCCCCTCTTCCAGGCCAGCTCTCTGCTATGGCCCAGGAGTGCAGTGGAGGATGGCCCAAGTACTTGGGCCCTGCACCCCATGGGAGACCAGGAGAAGCACCTGGCTCCTGCCTTCGGATCAGCGCGGTGTACCGGCCGCCGCGGCCATTGGAGGGTGAACCAACGGCAAAGGAAGACCTTTCTCTCTGTCTCTCTCTCTCACTGTCCACTCTGCCTGTCAAAAAAAAAAAAATGCTTGATATGCTCACACATTGAATTTTTAGACTCTCATTCATCTTTCAGAATTTTCTCCCAATAAAAGAATGTTACTCTATAAGCAGTTTGGAGAAGTTTAGTGATTGCACTCACAAATGTGTAAAGAGACATGAAATTCATGTTTTTAGTGCTTGTGCTGTGGGTTAAGACGCTGTCCGCAGTGCTGGCATCTCACTTGGGTTCTAGTTCGAGTCCTGGCTGCTCCACTTAGGATCCAGCTCCCTGCTACTGTGTCTGGGAAAGCAGTGGAGGATGGCCCAAGTGCTTGGGGCCTGCCACCATTTGGGAGACCCAGAAAACTCCTGGCTTCTAGCTTTGTCCTGGCCTAGTCCTGGCTGTTATTGGCCATTTGGGGAGTGACCCAGGGCATGGAAGATCTTTCTTTCTCCCTCTGTCTCTCTCTCTCTAACTCTGACTTTCAAATAATAAATAATGCTTAAAAAATTCATGTTTTTGTGTCCATAGAATCAGATACAAAATATGCTTAATTACCTTAAATCAAAAAAAGAAATTACATAACAAAACCCCCCAAAGTACCTTTATTACTGGACAAGAAATTTCAATTTTATAGTTCTTTGGAACTAGAGACACAAATGTTTGACATCACAGGAATAGAAAGGTAGCTAGTGACACAATTAAATTTGTGTGCTTTTCACTTATACTCTGGATCAGTTCTGGAATTGATCAAACTTATCAAAGTTTCTTAATTCAGGAAAGCTTTGAATGTCCATAGATCTATAGAATGGCTTTTGATTTGGTTTCATCTTTTCAGCTGGGTTGTAAAACTTCTGTAATACTTTGTTCTAGGCAAAACTCTATGTACTGGTAGAAAAACATGAATAATGGATCTGTTTTATTATTTTAAGATTTTAAAATATGTATCTTTTCTATTTGAAAGATAGAGTTACACACACACACACACAGAGAGAGAGAGAGAGAGAGAGAGAGAGAGAGAGAAAGAGAGAGTCTTCCATCTTCTGGTTCCCAAACGGCTACAGCAGAAGGAGATGCTGAAGCCAGGAGCCAGAAACTCCATCCAGGTCTCCCACATGGCTGGCAGGGACCCAAGTACTTAGGCCATTTTCTACTGCTTTCCCAGGCACATTAGCAGGGAGCTAGACTGGAAGTGGAGCAACCGGGTTTCAACCTGAATTCTAATGGGATACCAGTGTTGCAGGTGATGGTTTAACCCACTATACCACAATTGCTGGCCCCTATTTTAAGATTCCTGAGATTTTTGTTTGATGTGTTAGGATTTCTAGGAGGATCATTATTTGGTTTATGGATGGAAGCAGAGGTCATAAATGTCAAATATTTCCAACAAGGAACTTTGGGTGTTGAAAAAGAAGTAAGAGCCATAAACCACCTGTCTGGAGAAGAAATCTTCTCATGTTCCTCCACTCTGTATATTACTCAAATCCTATTATGGTCTGGAGGGCTGAAGTTGTTTGGGAAATGAAGGGATAATCTACATAAAAAGTTCCTTTTCTGAATTGGACTTAGGGTACTGTATGTTTTCTGCTGTGAGAGAGCCCAAGAAAAGAAAAAAAAGACCATCTAAGATTCTATTACCAGTAATGTGGTCATACTTGGTTAGTTTGTTTTCTTGATCCTTTCTATTCATGAGAGACAGTTGTCTTTTGTGCTGTGAAAATGATGGAGTGATGATGTGAATACAGGCAAATATAAGTGCAGAATACAGCCCAGACAATTTTTATCTAAGTGTTCTACCTAAGAATGTTTATTAATGCATTGGTTACAGAATGTGCTCCTTTGCAGATCCCATAGTGTTGTACCTTTAAGGTTAGTCTTGATTGTTATAGAATGGGAGGAATTTGGAACTTTTTGCATCCTACTGCACTTTAAGGACCTCTTGAGTTTGTGGATCAGAGGGGATTTCAAAGAGTTCTTGAGAGTTACACATTTGGGACGGTGGCTAAGATGCTGTCTGGGATGACTGCATCTGTACATCTGCATCAGTGCCTGGGTCTGAGTCCTGGCTCCACTGCTAACTCCAGCTTCCTATTAACTCACATTCTGGTAGGCAGCAGGTGACGGCTGGTCTTCATGACTGAGGTTCTAGTTTCTGGCTTTGGCCTGGGCCAGCTCTGGCTGTTTTAGGCATTAAACTAATAGATGAGAGGTAAATAAAATAAATAAATAAATAAATTATTACTAAGAAGGAAAAAGGAATTAAAGCAAATTTATCTGAGCAAAATAATTTTTGGATTATACACCATTTCTCATAGCATGCATTTTTTCCATGAACTTTTTGAACAACATGCTTAAATCACCTTTGACATAGAGAAGCTGTGAGTAATTCTTCTGTAGCTGTACTTCAGAGTACACCAAGTTACAAAGAAATGGTGAGGAAAGTGTGAACAAAAGCAAGAAATACTTGGTTTTAATGTGCAGGAAGATTCGATTCCATTTGAGCTCTTTTTTTTTTTTTAATTTTTTTGACAGGCAGAGTGGACAGTGAGAGAGAGAGAGACAGAGAGAAAGGTCTTCCTTTGCCGTTGGTTCACCCTCCAATGGCTGCCGCGGCCGGCACGCTGCGGCCAGCGCACTGCGCTGATCTGAAGCCGGGAGCCAGGTGCTTTTCCTGGTCTCCCATGGGGTGCAGGGCCCAAGTACTTGGGCCATCCTCCACTGCACTCCTGGGCCACAGCAGAGAGCTGGCCTGGAAGAGGGGCAACCGGGACAGAATCTGGCACCCCGACCGGGACTAGGACCCAGTGTGCTGGAGCTGCAGGCGGAGGATTAGCCTATTGAGCCGCGGTGCCGGCCCCATTCGCTTTGTAAACGCGATGGAACTGAACTCACCAGTGTGATGTGCTCAGTCATCTTCCCAGTCTCTGTTCTCTCGTGGTCGGCCATCTGCTCCTTTGAAGAACAAAGCAGCACTGCAATCAGGGAGTGCTGAGGTTGCTTTCAGCGCTGCTCCTTATAGCTGCTTTGTCAGTTCTTCCAGAAGTCAGTTTGCTAATACTTCTTGGTACCCTATGTTTCCTTCTGAGTACAACTTCTGGTTAATAAAGATAGAATTCAGATTCTACTGAGGCCCCTCCCTTAGCATCATGTTCTTTAGTTTCCAGACTTTCCTAGCCTCTTATAAATATGAGTCTTTTTCCATCCGTTCATATAACTGGAAGAGTTGTTTTTATAGCCACATAAAAGAAAGCAGAGGTAAAAGGCACACTTAAGCACTGGTCCAGACTTGTGTCTCTTCTGAATCCATATCCATAGAACCGGAAGGTCTGACTGGTAATATTTGTTTTTATTGCAGCAAAAGGCAGACAGGATGGAGGGCATGGCACAAAGCAGGTCTGATTGGAGAGAATCTGGTAGATTTGCTCCACCACAGAGCCTTTTCTGTGTTACTCTGAAAACTATGACTTGTCTTAAGGGATAATATCTCCTGTGGATTTCAAGAGTTGGAATTTATGAGGGAAGATTGTCAATTGTATCCCATGTTCCCTTCCTGCAGGAGCCCACTAATTAGCCCTTGGGATCCAGTGTCTCCAGAAGTAATCACATCTTCTATGCTATTTTTAAAACAGATGCTTAGTTTTTTCAATCTGCAGGCTCCTGTTATAATGGTGGAAGGGTAAATATTATAACAATACAAGTTTTTCTGGAAGAAATTTCTGTTTATCTTTGTATTTCTATCATTATATTAGAATTGTATCTATGAACTACATTAGATCTGCTGTTTGTATTAATATCACACTAACATGAAAAATAGAGTAAAATAAATGAATAAATAAAATGTTGGCAAAGTTGCAGGTTATAAAATCAACACATACAGATCAATAGCTTTTGTATGTACAAACAAAGCTATGGCTGAGAAAGAACTTATAAGATCACTACCACTCACAATAGCTACAAAAAATTTAAATACCTCGGAAGAAATTTAACCAAGGAAGTTAAAGATCTCCACAATGAAAATTATGAAACATTAGGGCCGGCGCCGCGGCTCACTAGGCTAATCCTCCGCCTAGCGGCGCCGGCACACCGGGTTCTAGTCCCGGTTGGGACGCCGGATTCTGTCCCGGTTGCCCCTCTTCCAGGCCAGCTCTCTGCTGTGGCCAGGGCGTGCAGTGGTGGATGGCCCAGGTGCTTGGGCCCTGCACCCCATGGGAGACCAGGAAAAGCACCTGGCTCCTGGCTCCTGCCATCGGATCGGTGCGGTGCGCCGGCCGCAGCGCGTCAGCCGTGGCGGCCATTGGAGGGTGAACCAACGGCAAAGGAAGACCTTTCTCTCTGTCTCTCTCTCTCTCACTGTCCACTCTGCCTGTCAAAAAAAAAAAAAAAAAAAAAAAAAAAAGAAAATTACGAAACATTAAAGAAAGAAAACACGAAAAGGGGAAAAGATGAGAATGCTATCTCACTGAATAGAAAGTATCAAGAAGATATATATTATAAACCAGATGAAACCCTGGAGTTTAAAACTATAGTAAATGAAATGAGAAAAAAAAATCAATAAGAAGGCTCAATAACATATTTGATTTGGTAGAAGAAAACATCAACAGATTTTCAAATAAATTAACTGAGAAGATCCAGTCTGAGATACAAAGGCAAATAAATGAAGAATAATAGATAAAGTTTCAGAGACCTATAGGATATCATCAAGTGTACCAATGTATAATGGGGCTCCAAGGAGAAGAAAAGGTGATGGATAAAGTGCTTGGGCCCCTGAAACCCACATGAGATACACAGACACAGTTCCAAGCTCTTTATGTCAGCCTGGCTAAGTCCTGGCTGCTGCAGGACATTTGGAGAGTGAGCCGGCAGATGATGGCGTTCTTCCTGTCTCTTTCTTTCTTTCCTTCTTTCCTTCTTTCCTTCTTTCCTTCTTTCCTTCTTTCCTTCTTTCCTTCTTTCCTTCTTTCCTTCTTTCCTTCTTTCCTTCTTTCCTTCTTTCCTTCTTTCTTTCTTTCTTTCTTTCTTTCTTTCTTTCTTTCTTTCTTTCTTTCTTTCTTTCTTTCTTTCTTTCTTGCCTTCTTGCCTTCTTGCCTTCTTTCCCTCTTTCTTTCTTGCCTTCTTGCCTTCTTGCCCTCTTTCTTTCTTTCTTTCTTTCTTTCTTTCTTTCTTTCTTTCTTTCTTTCTTTCTTTCTTTCTTTCCTTCTTTCCTTCTTTCCTTCTTTCCTTCTTTCCTTCTTTCCTTCTTTCTTTCTTTCTTTCCTTCCTTCCTTCCTTCCTTCCTTCCTTCCTTCCTTCCTTCCTTTCTCTCTTTCTCTCTCTCTCTCTCTCTCTCTCTCTCTCTCTCTCTCTTTCTCTTTTTATTTTGGTCATTTGCCTTTGAAGTACCAAAAAAAAAAAAGCTTAAAATAGATTTATCTTGGGGCCAGCACTGTGGCTTAGTAGGTTAAGCCTCTGCCTATGGCACTGGCATGCCATATGGGGACCAGTTTGTGTCCTGGCTGCTCTATTTCCCATCCAGCTCTCTACTAAGGCCTAGAAAAGCAGCAGAAGATGGCCCAAGTACTTAAGACCTTGCACCTACATGGGAAACCTGGTGGAAGCCCCTGGCTCCTAGCTTTGGATTGGCCCATCTCTGGCTGTTGCAGACATTTGGGGAGTGAATCAGTGGTTGCAAGACTTCTCTCTGTCTTTCCCTTTCCCTGCTGTAACTCTGCCTCCCAAATAAATAAATAATTCTTTA
The DNA here is from genome assembly GCF_964237555.1 of Oryctolagus cuniculus. Taxonomy (NCBI): domain Eukaryota; kingdom Metazoa; phylum Chordata; class Mammalia; order Lagomorpha; family Leporidae; genus Oryctolagus; species Oryctolagus cuniculus. The sequence continues at coordinate 54,592,494 of NC_091443.1, forward strand.
AAACATTTATCTTGTTTTTTTTTTTTCATATTTACCTTTGTTTACTTATGCCTTTACTTTTTTGTGTAACTTAAAGTTACTATCTACTATTCTTTCATTTTCATTTGCTTATAAGAAAAATTAAATACCAGCACGTTTTTGATTTTCATTGATCTGGGAATGCTCTTCTCTCCCTATTTTTTGGAAGGATAGTCTTATTGTATATAAAATACTTGGATGAGAATAATTTTTCTCTCCATCCATTTGAATATGCTGGCCCATTGTCTTCTGGCTTCCATGGCATTTGATGAGAAGTCAGCTGTTAGTCTCATTTGGGAACACTTGACCACTTGTATGGGCTGAGTTGCTTTTCTCTTGCTGTTTTCAAGATTCTCTCTGGTTTTGTCTTCCAACAGTTTGACCCTTGGGTGTGCAGATGTGAATCTCTGTGTTTATCCTACTCAGAGTTTCTTAAACTTCTTGAAAATGTTGGCTAAAATTTTCATCAAACCAGGAATGTATTCAAACATTATTTCTTCAAATAGTATTTCTGATCAGAAGCAGAGTAGTTGAGACTTGAACCAGGCACTCTGATACTGGATGTGGGCCTAAGTGGAAGCTTAATCTTCTGTGCCACCACACTCCCTCTCAATCTATTGTTAAATGTAATTCTAGGCCAGCGCTGTGGCTCAGTAGGCTAATCTTAAGCCTGTGGCACTGGCACCCTGGGTTTTAGTCCTGGTTGGGGTGCTGGATCCTGTCCCAGTTGCTCCTCTTCCAGTCCAGCTCTCTGCTGTGGCCTGGGAAGGCAGTGGTGGATGGCCCAAGTGCTTGGGCCCTGCACCCACATAGGAGACCAGGAGGAAGCACATGGCTCCTGGCTTCGGATCGGTGTGGCATGCTGGCCGTAGCGGCCATTTGGGGGGTGAACCAATGGAAGGAAGACCTTTCTCTCTGTCTCTCACTGTCTAACTCCGCCTGTCAAAAAAAATGTAGTTCTATCTGACCCAAAGCACAACTGTAAAATACAATTATAAAGTAGTGCTAGTGGGTTTTTGATATAGAAATGTAGCATCCAGATGACGATAAAAGTAGAAAAAAGGAGGGAATAAAATGAGCTGTACTGGAGCAAAGTTTTTTATATTGAGTAACTCCAAAGGCTGGTACATTGCCAGAGCATTTTTTCATGGAAGGATTTTAAGTGAATGATTGTATAACTTTCCAATACACTCTTTTCTTCATATTATTAGTTCTTACCCTGTATAATGTCCCAAATACAAGCATGGAAAAACTATTCAAGGGGCCAGCATTGTGGCATAGTGGGCTAAGCCTCTGCCTGCAGTACCAGTGTTGGCTATGGGCACTAGTTTGTGTCCCGGCTGCTTCTCTTCCAATCCAGCTCTCTGTTTATGGCCTGGAAAAGCAGTGGAGGATAGCCTAAGCGCTATGGGCCCCTGCACCCATGTGGGAGACCCGGAAGACGCTCCTTTTGCTTCAGATAGGCTCAGCCCCAGCCATCGTGGCCATTATTATAGTGAACCAGTAGATGGCAAACCTTTCTCTCTGTCTCTCCCTAACTTTACCTCTCAAATAAATAAATAGTCTTTTTTTTAAAAAAAAAAAAAACACTCAAAAGAGACTTGTCTGTTTTGGATATAAAACTTTTTTGGCAAAACAATGATGACTACAGTTGAGTTGTGGCTTTTTGCAATCTAATATTTCTTTGGTTTTATTGATTTGACCAAGAGAGGAAAAGAAAAGGCACGTGGATGTGGTCTCATTCTGTGTTACTGTAGGGTATGGTAATTAGTAAATTCAGATGCATTGGTACCCCATCCTATTCTTTAGGAGGAACTTTTCAAAATCTCTAGGCTCCATCCCCTGATTCTGAGCTACTTTGTGGAGAACCACTACTCAGACAAACGCTCATATCAATAGAGTCCTGTATGTGACTATGATTATAGTCACCCCTTCCTAGAATCTGCTGTAGATCATTGCTTTCCAAACTTAAATGTCCACATAAATGCTCTGAGGATAATGTTCAAGTACAGCAAGTACAAATTCTAATTCCATAATCCTAGGATGGAGTCCTGAAATTTTGCTTTACGAGGAACTCCCTAGTGGTGCCCTGCCAATGACTCACAGGTGACACCTTCAACAGTAAGAACTGCATAATGTATTTTAAAATGTGCAGGAGTGGGAATGTGGTTAGTCACAAGAAATGAAATAAAGCGACTTATATTTTTAGACAAAGGGATTGACGAAGGAAGGGAAAGAAGTAATTTATCAGAGATTAACTCATCTGGTGAAACTTTTCTGTTCATTTGATTATCATTTAATTGTTGGTCCAACCAGTTTAGGTTGACCTCACATTCTTCTAGGAAATGTTTTCCTTTTGCCTATTGGACTTATAAAGTATAGATCATTAGAGTTTGTACAGGTTCATTAAATGCTGTCCAGATCATCAAGAACCATAGAATCTAGTGAGGAAATATGAACAAATTCCTTTATTTAAGTGGACATCATTTATATTTACATGCTAGGCATTGTGTTGGATTCTGGAATTAACAGATTTTTAAAAAAGATTTTATTTATTTGAGAAATAGAGTTACAGAGAGAGGGAGAGATAGACAATTGATAAAGAGAGAGAGAGAGAAAGAGAGAGAAAGAGATCTTCCATTTGCTGCTTCACTCGCCAAATGGTGGCAACAGCTGGAACTGGGCTGATCTGAAGCCAGGAGCCAGGAGCCAGGAGCTTCTTCTGAGTCTCCCACATGGGTTCAGGGGCCCAAACACTTGGTCCATCTCTACTGCCTTCACAGGCCATAGCAGACAAGAGGATCAGAAGAAGAGCAGCCAGGACACCAGCAGGTGACCAAATGGGATGCTGGTGCCTCAGGCAGAGGCTTAGCCTACTAAGCCACACCATCGGTCCTCTGGAATTACAGATATTAATAAAGCCCCATTCCTGTTCTAAGGAAATTTACAATCTAATAAGAAAGGGGAGATATGTAGAGGCAGACTTGTAAACAGATTACTATTATACAAGAAGCAGAAACATTTTAAATTACAGGATAATTAGCATATTTTGAAATGTCCCCTTTGAAAAGTCTGCATTTACTTGACATTTCTCAACTTTTCACTGATGAAGGTTCTCAGTGTGCATTCATTTGGAAATAATTCAGAGAGCAGCTTTATGAGCTTCCCAGAACTTTCTTTAAAGCATCCTTCATTTCTTTATTTCGGAGGCTGTAGATCATGGGGTTGAAAAGAGGGGTCAACACTGAGTAAAACAAAGTCGTGAACTTCTGCATGCCCTCTGCTTGTCCTGATCCTGGGCTCACATAGGTCATCATGACTGAGCCATAGAACAGAAGCACGACAGCCAGGTGTGAGGAGCAGGTGGAGAAGGCCTTTCTCCGCCCAGCAGCAGAGGGCACCTGCATCACAGCCCTCAGCACTAGGGTGTAGGAGCCAATAATGTAGAAAAAGGTGGCAAAGATGAGGAGGGAGCTCATGGTGCCACATATGAGAACCGTCCCTGGGACTGGGACACAGGCTGAAGCCAAAGCCAGCAGGGGACCGAGGTCACACAGAAAGTCATCAATCACATTTGGGCCACAAAATGGCAGCTGGGTAACGAGTATTACTGGGATCAGAAACCAGAGAAAACCATAGACCCAACAAAAGAGAACAAGGCTCCTACAGAACTTAATAGTCATGGTAGTCGGGTAGTGTAGGGGGCGACAGATAGCCAGGAAGTGATCATAGGCCATGATGGAGAGAAATAAGCACTCAGTTGTGCCCAGTGAAAAGAAGAAGTATAACTGGAGGAAGCACTGGGCAAAGGAGATGGTTTTGGTCTTGGAGAGGAAGTTGGCCAGCATGTTGGGCACGTCGGAGTTGACATAGCAGATTTCCAGGAAGGAGAAATTGGCCAGCAGGATGTACATGGGGGTGTGGAGCCGGTGGTCCCTGTGCACTGCACACACGATTGCCACATTTCCAAGCAGAGTCAGGATGTAAGTCACAGAGAATATGGAGAACAGCAGGATTTGCATTTCCCAGCGGCAAGGGAAGCCCAAGAGGATGAAGTAACTCACAGTGTGGGAGGTATTTCTGGCTTCTGGGGTCATTTCCTTCCATCCTGTGAGGATTGCAGCAAAAATTACATATCCAAAGGGAGCTAGGCTTCCTTACTCCTCCTTAGGAGATGGAATGAGTACACTTTCCTGGTCATATGAGTGGCAATTTAGACCAATGGTTCCTAACTTGTTTGAATGCACACCCCAACAATACAGTTGTTGAGGATACTTTGTATGATTGACTATTCACTTATTAACTGTATATAAGCTATTGTTCATCAAAATTGTAAATATTGGTAAAGCTTTTTGGAAAGTTTTCCTGGAATTGAAATAAAAACAGAAGTTCAAATATTTTCTTCTGCATTCTTCAGTAGGTCACCTGGTGTACCTAATTTTCGAGAACACTGGGTAGACATGGCAAGTAGGTTGCAGGCTATAGCTAAATAGATATGCTAACTTTGATTTAGGTAGTTCACTTACAAAAAATAAAGAACTTATAGGTCTACTGCACAAAACACCTAATATAACCTAAGCAACATATAGGGAGAGAATATGAAGCTTAAGAAGCCAGATATGAAAATACCTACATAGAGGTGGAGCAATTTAAAGAAAGTTATAACTTAGCTACAACAGGTAGCAATTTCTAGACCACTATCAGGATCTATTCTCTATCTGTAGGCTGGTGTAGTACATGGGCTTGGGACGTTGGTGTTATCAGTATTATATGGGGAATCCTTTGAGAGGTATAGATTTCTGGGCTCTGGCCTGGGATTGGGATCCACTGGTTTGAAGAGCATGGGATTTGGACTCAAAGATCTGGGATTGAATCTGGACTGTTATTTTTAAGCAGTGTTTCCTTAAGAAAAGAACTTCTGTTACTAATGGTGGGGCAGCATGTCTGTGAATTATGCTGTCTTGTGACCCCATCATCATGTTGACATCAATGTAATTCCTATAAAAAGATGCACTACCAGGCTCCTAGCCCTAGGAGCTATTCATTAACTATGTGGCTGATTATAATGGAAATATTTTATGCTTGCATTTTTAGTTTTTATTAGACTAAATTACAATGGAAAGATTTTTACCTGCTTATAACTTGGAAGTTTAGCATGCAATGTAAGGAAGATCAAGAAATACTAAGCTGTTAGCATCAGTCCAACTCCAAATATAGGATGTTTTTATTGCCAATATTTTTGTGTGTATGTTCTGGCTCACTTTCATTTTGCGCCAGTGTGGCCCCAAGTTACTGCTGGTTGTATTTAGTTTGTGAATAGAAGCCCATAAGTGTTAATAGACTGTAACATTCACTGGAAGATGAATTATATAGGACATGGGAAATCTCATTAAGTCTTGAAGTTAATTTAAATTAATTTATCTGTTTTCTCTACGAAATGTTTATCATAAAATATATATGTGTATTTTCCCTTTGGTTATAAAATTTGGGAAAGTATATACAAGTGCGGCTACACTGGCTTTAATTTTCTAGATGTCTTAATGAGATTTATTTGTTTTAGAAAAGAACAACTTGTTGAAAGCATCAAATTTTGTCTTATGTAATGGTCAACAGCCTCTTCCAGATGTGCTGGTTATGTGATCTGTATCCTAGTTGTTCAGTTAGAATAAGAGGTTGACCTACTGACTCATTTTTTAAAAATTTTTATATTTGGAATGAAACTGCAAAGTTAAGATGAAGTACTGTACTGTGAGAAAATATGATACTTACTAAATCTGTGGCTTAACACTTATGAGAGTTGCCAGCTTGAAAATGATGGTGTTGACTACATCTTGAATCACTTCTATCTATCAACCACTGGCACCTACCACCAAGCAGGCTGCCATTAGTATGTGTGCTTTTTGGTATTAACAACTCTAACCATACTAGAGACCAAAGTGAACCCTGATTCTATATGTCTTTAATTCAGTGTTTTATCTAGTGTTTTTTAAATTATTCTGTGTAGTATTTAGATTACCTCATTGTCCATTTTGACTTGTATTGTTTACAAGTGAAAATTAAAAAAACGCTTGAACTGTATGTTTTTGTTCTTTCTTTTTTCTTTTCTTTCTTTTTTTTTTTACAGGCAGAGTGGACAGAGAGAGAGAGAGAGACAGAGACAGAGAGAAAGGTCTTCCTTTACTGTTGGTTCACCCTCCAATGGCTGTCGCGGCTGGCGCACTGCGGGCGGCGCAAGGCGCTGATCCGAAGCCAGGAGCCAGGTCCTTCTCGTGGTCTCCCATGCAGGTGCAGGGCCCAAGGACTTGGGCCATTCTCCACTGCACTCCCGGGCTACAGCAGAGAGCTGGACAGGGAGAGGAGCAACTGGGATAGAATCCGGCGCCCCAACCGGGACTAGAACCTGGGGTGCCGGCACCGCTAGGCGGAGGATTAGCCTATTGAGCTGCGGCCTCGGCCTTGTATGTTTTTGAAGAACAAGGAAGGAGTAGATGTTTGGAATGGCATTTCATTCATGTACAGTCGGTCATCTCGATGGACTAAAGCACTGTTTGCCTTTTCTGCAGACCATGGATTTTATCTTTGCATTTCATGCTTACTGTCTTATTTTGTCAATTATGGATATTTTGAGGCTTATAAAAATTACTTGATTGAAAATAAAACGTATAATGTTGGCATAAAAAAAGAAAAGAACTTCTGAGATTACATTACTTTCTGTATAAACTATGACTACACAGCAAGACTCATATGCGAATTGTATAAAACAAGATATGTAAAAGTTATTTGTAGAATGTAAAATACTACAGAGGCTGGCGCCACGGCTCACTAGGCTAATCCTCTGCCTTGCGGCGCCGGCACACCGGGTTCTAGTCCCGGTCGGGGTGCCGGATTCTGTCCCGGTTGCCCCTCTTCCAGGCCAGCTCTCTAATGTGGCCAGGGAGTGCAGTGGAGGATGGCCCAAGTGCTTGGGCCCTGCACCCCATTGGAGACCAGGATAAGTACCTGGCTCCTGCCATCGGATCAGCGCGGTGTGTCGGCCACAGCATGCCGGCCACGGTGACCATTGGAGGGCGAACCACCGGCAAAAGGAAGACCTTTCTCTCTGTCTCTCTCTCTCACACTGTCCACTCTGCCTGTAAAAAAAAAAAAAAAAAAAAAAAAAAAGAATGTAAAACACTACAGAAACATAAATTGTTGAGGAATTATTGTGCTAGATGACACATTTCCTTGTTAGTCTTAGAAATTAAATGGCTTTCAAAATGCAAAAGTGTGTGTGTGTGTGTGTGTGTGTGTGTTTTGGCCAGGGGAATTTTAGCCATGTGACAGGCTGAGTATATGACTGTGTGTTCTTATACACATATATGAATAGTAGAGTACTCCCAGTTCTCCTGGAACACATCAAAGATGCAAATCTCTAATAAGCTTCCTCAAGACCATTTTTGCCCATCAAACATACCAGCATCCCCAATTTCTTCATTATAAGCTGTCTTTCCTAGTGGGGATTCCACTGCTATATTGTATGACTACATAATTTCCTGGTGGCTAAACTGTGGTTTATGTTAAGTCCACCCTGTTTTTAATCTGCAAAACCTCCTTGGTGATTATTATCTGCACTACACCTTTCTCTCCTTGCTTCCTTGTATGACTTCTTGTAGGAGGAAAGGTCAGATGCGTTCAAATGATGATAATAGGAAATCATTTTGAAAAAGGTGGCCTTGTGTAACTCAGGTTTTGTTGCAATCTTTTTTTTTTTAAATTTATTCTCTGTTACTCTTTGTTTTTAGGGTTAGGGTTTATTTTGCCTTGGACAAAATTGTGTTTATTGTTTGTTTTTGAATGTAAGAGACTAGAGAGAAGTTTCTCTAAAGTGTAGACCTTGGAATAAGAATTTGTCAATCATTTTTCATCTATTTTTCTGCTTTCCCATCTTGGAAGCCTAGAGACCAAATGCTTTCTTTGCCTTTTCTTAATAACATCAGTTTCCTATAGAAAAAAGTCCAAAAAGCTCATGCGTAAGTTGAACCCACAACACCTGTAAAGATCTTGCATTTTTCCCATGTGATCATGACGATATGGCGCACACACACCAGATTTACTAGAACATCATTTACTGTGTCAGTCTCACGGGTCCAGCATCAGTGACAGGCATGAAGATCTGTGTTGCTCATTATAACTGAGGCAGCACACAGAAATCTTGGACTAACATGCCACGACATGCAACCAACCTTCAGGCTAGGGGTTCTTTTATCTGCATTTGAGGAAGCAAAGTCTCTCCAATTGTGATTAGGGCCAGACATAATATCAAAATGAAGAAAGCTTCATTTGGTCCTATTGCTAGATACAGAATCTTTGGCTTGGGTGGGAAGATATCAGCTGTTCTGCTACGATTGGGAGCTGTGGCTCCCAATCCAATGACAAGGTAGCAGCAGGAGTTTTTGAATCAGCCAGGTGGTGGACAAAGTGATTTCCTTATGCAGTGGGCAGTAGTTTTTCTCATTTCCATGGAAGTTTGCAGGAGGCAGCTTCCTCTTTGGAAGGGTAGCCTGAGAGAATCAGTTTTAGACAAGTGAACCCTTTTTTTGGCTTTCTTAATTACTGTGTAGAGGAGTCCTAGCAAATATTATTACCTCAATTTTATATATGAAGAGATCAAGGCTCAAAGAGGTTAAATGTCTGAGGTCCCAAGCCAGTAAGTGACAGAATTAGGACAAGAGTCCATGATTTCTGGTTCTTATTTTTACCATTTTCCCACCATTTTAAAGGACTTTCGGTGTAAATATGTTTAAAATGTCACCATCTCAAGGGAAAAGTGTAGGGAACTAATAAAATGAATCCCAGTTGATACCGGTAGATACCACATCTTCTGAGTGCCCCTGAAGTCATACTACTTAGGTAGAATTAAGATTTGTTTTTACTTTATGTTTCATTTTTACAGTCTATTTTATTTTGCAATATGAAGAAAGAACATATCAATACTTTGCAACATTGTTCAACTCAAGGAGTTCAACTTTAGCTCATCCTCTAAAGTGGTCATAAAATGGCATCAATTGATCATAAAAAGTGAGATCTGTTGCACTTGTTATTTCGTGGCAGTAGTTTGAGGCCAATCACTGTCAGGTCAAAGACACTAAGGGTTGAAATAGACAGTTATTTTAGGGTTATTTTACTTTTACCTGATTTTTGTGAGACTCAATATTAAGCCTCTCTATCGGTTACCCGCAACTGAAGTCAGATCACTTCTCAACCATTTATTAAAAATCAAGATAAATGCAACTGTTTCTTTTGCATTCTGGGATGTTATCATTCTATTTGTTGAAGTCTCAGATGTATGACTGCCTTTCAATTTTTTCATGACTCATAATGTTATCCTCTTTTCTCCTTTTGCCTCACTGATTCTCTACTTTCCACTAATTTTCATAGCACAAAGGACAATTGATTCCATGTGCTTTGTCTTGGGATATATGCAGTGGGACAATGTTTTTAATCACCTGTTTCCACCTGTATTTTGAAGGAAGTAAAGAAACTGTCAGGTGTAATCTTTTATTTCTTGGAATAATGTGTTGCTCACATTCCCTGGCCCAGAGAGATTACAGATTAAAATGGGATCTTTAAAATCACATTTTTTTTCCTTGATCTGAACTCACTGAATCTTGGAGCTGGAGATGGTAGCAGTTTTCCAGCCCTGCTTCCACCAGCATTGGCAGCTTTTATCTTTCATGTTCTTGCCAGTTGGTTATCTAGCATCTGTTGGGATAATCAACAGCAAATAATTCATTCCAAAGAAGGCAAGGCACCACCTTCAGAGCAGCTCTTACTTACAGAAGTTGCAGTCAAATTCCTGTTCTCTCTGCCACTCCTGAGTCACTTTCCCGTTTTGAATAAAAGTTTTGGTTTTTTCTGCCTGTTAAGATTTTAAACATGTGTTACTCTTGTTACTCTTCCAACAAAAAGCCCATAGAGTTCACTCACAAAAACTTTCCAAAATCAGATTTACTTTATCTGATCCTTGTGTTGTTGAGTTTTTGAAGTGAGGTATGTTAATTATTGAATTTCACCAAGTACTTCAGTCTAGCAAGATCTTGAGCTTTGTATTAACTTTTAAAGTATTTCTTTTCTATTATTTTTATCCTTTATACATTTGATAAATCTTGTGTGCTTCAACTGTCTTTGATGAAAGTATTGGGTAGAACATGAGAAAACACTTTTTCGCTTCATTTAAAACATTTAAAATTTTAACATCTGTTATCAACAATTGTAGATACATGGCTAAGCTAGAAATAGAAAAATGTACAAAGATGGTGAAGATAGCACTGTACCTCTGGAAAGCATTCTGGCATAGTATTAAACAGACTGTTCATAAGCCAGTTTTTCACAGCAACTTTTGCATTTCACCTTCATGGCATTAAAAGACTGAGATTTCTGCTCCATTTTAGTGTAATAAAATTTTCATTCATTCTCCAGGATTCTTTAAAAAACCCATTAATAGTCTTGAAATCATATCTGTAACCCTGTCCATACCCTGGGATATAATTTGTGTAGGTCTCGGTACTTAAGCAATTAAAGATAATTGAGTTTGACTTACTTTTTATATCAATTCTCTTTTCCACATTTGTTCTTTCTTTGGAACAGATATGACCCTTTGGAGCTGTTTCTGTTATAATACATGCTAGGCCCGGTGATTCTTCAAAGGGCATGAACTGGTCCAGTCTGTTTTGCTCACTTTTCTGCCATTTTGTATGCCTTGCAAGCAAGGAGAACCTCTCAGCACAATGTTACCAGCTGAAGTTGGACAGACCTTCTCATTAAGTCTTGGTCAAATGAAAAACTCACTGAGATTCTTAGAGAAATCCATTCTTCCTCCATTCAACTAATTCTGTCTCTACCTCTGTTTATGTCTGCCCCTCCACAAATGTGATTTTTTTCTTTAGAGTTACTTCTAAGATGATGAGATGACTTGGGATTTCAGTTTCTGGAAAATTTTTAAAAACTGGCTCTCATACTATCCATCTTGTGTAGTTTTAATACTTGTATAATTAAAGAGCAACAGTTCATAGCATTTTCCCCTAAAATGTTTGCAAAGTAACAACAAATTTCTGATTTTTGTCTATCAGGAACTTTGCTTCATTTTCTATTAATGGTCACTTTGCTATCATATTTTGAACAATTAGATGATAGGTACAATATTTTTAGACTCCTAAACTTCATTCTGCTTTCTAGTCGATTATTGGCCTAAAGTTTAAAAAATTCAACAAGTTTGCTGAGTACTTCCAATATTCTTGCATATTCTTCAGTGCAATGGATATTTTGGCTGCATGGTGAAATGTCTTTAAAATTAGAAGTGGTATTCTTTTTGGTAAAGTTAAGGGCATCAGAAGAAGTGAATATGAAATTTCAGTGTACCTTGCAGGAGTTAAATCAATATCTCCAATGTTTCTAGATGAATTTCCTTAAATATGAAAAATAAGGTTTTTTTTTGCTTTTAAATTAGCAAAGCAAAATAATCATGATATCAGTGTTAGTGAAGGTGCAATGAAATGAAACTCAGAACGACTGTTGTAGGGAATGTAAACCTATAAAACCTTTCTTTTTATGGAAGGCTGCTTAGAAATACCAAGAGCTTTAAAAACACTTATAGCCATTAAATAAAATGAGAGATGTAGAGAGGCAAATCATAAATAAGCTCATTACAGAAGTGCAGGGTGCATTTCCTGGGTAGCTTGATGTTGAAATGCAGATTGTCACTCAAAAGAAATGGGCGAGACTTGGATTTCTAAACTCTAATAAGCTACAAGGTAATGCTGGTTCTTTTAGTAGCAATGGTTCCTTATAGCATTTAAGCTACATAGTTCTTTATAGAATTTTTTGCATAGTAAGAATTCAGGTAGTTCTTTACACTCACTTCTGTAGAAAAATTAAACAATAAAGTAATAGAAAATTTACTGGATAGATATATAACTGAAAATTAAATAGTGGCACATATGCAGGATTAGATAACAGGATATAATTTTCTTCTTTATACATATCTATATTTCTCCAAATTTTTATGAGCAGCATATATAACCTTTATAATTTGAAAAATTATCATTACAAAACATTATTTTTGAAGATACTTACTCTTCTGTGTCTTCAGCCTTCCCTAGGCATTTTTATGAGTGTTACTGATTCTGGAATATGCCAAGGTGCTAGGAGGTCTCCTATTTGTACCATGTCAGACTTACCGTGTAGGATTTTATCTCTCCTTCATTTGCCACTTGGATTTAAAGTCAGCCTCTGCACCAGCCAGCGTTAAAGAGAAAGAGAAAATTCCCAACAGGACATCTTATCAACTGTATTTAACTGTTGAGTGACCAATATTATTTTTTTAACCTAGTTAGTTAAATTTAAAAATTGAATGTAATGTTGTGAGGAATATATTGCTACTCCTCTCTCCTATTTCTCAGAAAGGTATCCTAATCCACTGCTGGTGGGAGTGTAAACTGGTACCGCCCCTGTGAAACACAGTATGGAGATATCTCAGAAATCCGAATGTAGACCTACCACATGACCCAGCCATCCCACTCCTGGGAATTTACCCAGAGGAAATGAAATAAGCATATGAAAGAGTATCTGTACCTTCATATTTATTGCAGCTCAATTCAAAATAGCTAAGATGTGGAATCAACCCAAATGTCCATCAACTGAAGACTGGACAAAGAAATTATGGTGTGTGTACACCACAGAACACTACACAGTAGTAAAAAAATTGAAATATTGTTATTTGCAACAAAATGGATGCAACTAGAAATTATTATACTTAATGAAATAAGCCAGTCTTAAAAAGACAAATACAATATATTCTCCCTGATATGTGGTAACTAATAGAGCACCGAATAGGCAACCTATAGAAGTGAAATTGACACTTTTGAGATGTGATGATCTTGAACAGCCCTTGTCTTGGCTGTTGAGGAACAATTTTTCTTTTCATACTATTTATTGAACTATTTACTTAGTGTAGGGTTAATCTTATGTGTATGAAGTTAATTGAAAATAGATCTTAGTAAAAAATAAAGATGGGAATGGGAGAGGGAGGAGGAAGAGGGGTGTGAATGTGGGTGGTAGGGAGGACAGAGGGAAGAATCAGTTTCTAAATTTGTACATATGAAATTGCTGAAGTTTGTTTACCTTAAATAAAAGGTTTCTAGATGAAAAAAGTCATTGGTATTTGCATTGAATCTGTATATTGCTTTTGGTAGTATGATCATTTTAATGATAATCATTTTTCTGATCCATGAACAAGGAAATTGTTCCTTTTTTTTGTGCCTTTGATGATTCTTTCGAGGACACATTATGTTTGATAATTTTTATTGTAGAGCTCTTTTACTTCTTTGGTTAAATTTATTCCTAAATATTTTATTTTTTGTGACTATTGTGAATGAGATTTCTTTCTTGATTTTTTCTTTCTGTATGTTCATCATTAGCATACAAAAAAGCTACTGTTTTGTTTGTTTTGTAACCTGCAAATTTACTGATTTGGTTTACCAATTCTAACAGTGTTTTGGTAGAGTGTTTAGTTTTTTGCATGTACAACATCATGTCATCTGCAAATGTGGATAATTTGACTTCCTCTTTTCCAATTTTGATGCCCTTTATTTCTTTCTCCTCCCTAATTGCTCTCATTAAAAACTTCCAGTACTATATTGAATAAGAATGGTAAAAGTGGACATCCTTGTCTTGTTCCAGATCTGAGGGGAAATACTTTCAATTTTTCCCCATTCAGTAGGATATTGGTTGCTGGCTTGTCCCATATAGCCTTTATAATTTTGAGAAATGTTCCTTCTACACCAAATTTGTGCAGTTTTTTTTTCTTTTATTATGGAGGGGTGTTTATAAAACATTTTCTCTGCATCTATTGAGATGGCCATATAGTTTTTGTTCTTCATCCTATTGATGTGATTTATGATGTTTATTGATTTGTGAATGTTGAACCACCCTTGCATTTCTGGGATAAATCCCACTTAATCATGATGTATGATCTTTTTGATGTGCTTTTGATTTGAGTTGTTAGTATTTTGTTGAGAATATTTGCATGTATGTTCTTTAAGGATATAGGTCTATAGTTTTCATGTCAAATCTTTGGTTTTGGTATTAAAATAATGCTGGCCTCATAAAAAGAGTTTGGCAGAGTTCCTTCCTGTTCAATATTTTGAAATAGTTTGAAAAGTATTGGAGTTAGTTTCTCTTTGAATGTTTTGTAGAATTCAGTAGTAAAGCTATCAGGTCTGAGTTTTCCTTGGTGGAAGATTTTTGATTATTGTTTCAATCTCATTGCTTGTTATGGATCTGTTTGGGTTGTCTGTATCTTCTAGAGTTATGTAGGTTACTTGGGTAGATTACATGAATCCAGGAATTTGTCCATTTCTTCAAGGCTTTCCAGTTTATTAACATGTAGTTCATCATAGTGGTTTCTTAGGAACCTTTGTATTTCAGTGGTGTTGTTTGTAATGTCTCTTTTTCATCTCTAATTTTATTTATTTAAATTTTTTCCTTTTTTTCTTTGTTAGTCTAGCTAGAGGTTTTTCTATTTTGCTTGTCCTCTCAAAAAACAAATTTTGTTTTGTTGATTTTTGTCTTCTTTTTTTAAGTTTCAATTTCATTTATTTCTGTTCTGATCCTTATCATTTCTTGCCTCTTGCTGATTTTTGGTTTGGTTTGTTCTTGTTTTTCGAAAACAAGAGCTTTCTTGAAAGTCTTCAAGATGCATCATTAGATCTTTAATTTGAGATATTTCTCTTTTTAATGTAAGCACTGAATGCTATAAACTTCCCTATTTAATTGCTTCTGCTGTATCCCACAGGTTTTGATATGTTGTGTTTTCATTTAATTTATTTCATAAAGTTTTTGATTTCTTTTTTAATTTCCTAATGAACCATTGATCATTCAGTAGTATATTATTTAATTTCCAAGTATTTATGAGTAATCTATTGTTCTTGTTGTTGATTTCAAGTTTTATTCTTTATGGTCTGAGAAGACACATGGTACAATTTCAACCTTTTTAAGTTTGCTTACACTTGATTTATCACAATATGTGGTTATCATAGAAAATGTTGCATATACTAATGAGAAGAATGTGTATTCTATAGCCATTGAGTGAAATGTCCTGCAAATGTCTGTTAGGTCCATTTGTTTGATAGTATGTTTATTTTTTTACATTTTTTTTAAAGATTTATTTTATTTATTTGAAAGACAGAGTTACAAAGAGAGTTAGAGACGGAGAGAGAGGTCTTCCAACCGCTGGTTCACTCACCAGATGGCCACAACAGCTGGAGCTAAGCTGATCCAAAGCCAGGAGCCAGGAGTGTCTTCCTGGTCTCCCACATGGGTGCAGTGCCCAAGCACTTGGGCCATCCTCTACTGCTTTCCCAGGCCACAGGCAGAGAACTGGATCAGAAGAGGAGCAGCTGGGACTAGAACCTGTACCATATGGGATGCCAGTGCTTCAGGGCAGGGCTTTAACCTGCTGTGCCACAGCGCCAGCCCCTTGACAGTATGTTTAAACTCCAATATATCTTTATTGATTTTCTGTCTGTATGACATGTCCATTGATGAAAGTGAGTTATTGAAGTCACACACTATTATTGTATTGGAGTATTTTATTTAGGTCTAACAGTATTTGCTATATACTTCTGGTGGTCTTGTGTTGGGTGCATATAATTATGATTATTATATCTTCCTGAAGAATAGAACCTCTTATCAAAATATAATGTCCTTCTTTATCTCTCTTTACAGTTTTTGATTTAAAATGTGTTTTATCTGGTATCCAGATTGCTATACCTGCTCACTTGTGGTTTCCATTGCCTGGTGTATCTTTTTCTGACCCTTTACTTTCAGTCTGTTTCTATCTTTGCTTATTAAGTGAGTTTTTTTTGTAGGCAGTGTATAGTGGGATTTTGTTTCTATATAAATTTTAGCAATGTTTTTTCTAGATCTGAGAATATCCCTGGAATTTTGATTAGGATCACAATGAATCTGTAAATTGCTTTTGGTAGTATGGACATTTTGATGATATTGATTCTTCCAATTCATGAACATGGAAGACTTTTCCATTTTTTTGTGTCTTTTTCTATTTCTTTCTATAATGTTTTGTATTTCTCATTGTAGAGATCTTTTACATCCTTGATTAAATTTATTCCAAGGTAGTTAATTCTTTTTGTAGCTATTGTGAATGGGATTTTACTTGGAAGTTCTTTCTCAGCTGTGGCATTTTGTGTGTATACAAAGGCTATTGATTTTTGTGTGTTAGTTTTATATCCTGTCACTTTACCAAACTCTATTATGAGTTCCAATAGTCTCTTTTTTATTTTTTATTTTTATTTTTTGACAGGCAGAGTGGACAGTGAGAGAGAGAGACAGAGAGAAAGGTCTTCCTTTGCCGTTGGTTCATCCTCCAATGGCCGCCTCTGCCGGTGTGCTGTGGCTGGCGCACTGCGCTGATCCGAAGGCAGGAGCCAGGTGCTTCTCCTGGTCTCCCATGGGGTGCAGGGCCCAAGGACTTGGGCCATCCTCCACTGCACTCCCGGGCCACAGCAGAGAGCTGGCCTGGAAGAGGGGCAACCAGGACAGAATTCGGCGCCCCGACCGGGACTAGAACCCGGTGTGCCGGCACCACAAGGCGGAGGATTAGCCTAGTGAGCCACAGCGCCGGCCCGCAATAGTCTCTTAACGTAGTCTTTTGAATCCCCTATATACAGATTTATGTCATCTGATAATAGGAATAGTTTGACTTCCTCTTTCCCAATTTGAATCCCTTTGATTTAATTTTCTTACCCAATGGCTCTAGCTAAAACTTCCAGGACTATAGCAACGATGATAGTGGGCATCCTTGTCTGGTTCCAGATCTTAATGGGAACTTTTCCCCATTCAATAAGAAGATGGCTGTGGGTTTGTCATAAATTGTCTTGATTGTGTTGAGGAACGTTCTTTCTGTACCCAGTTTGCTTAAGGTTTTCATCATGACAGGATGTTGTATTTTATCAAGTGCTTACTCTGTATCTATTAAGATAACCATATGGATTTTGTTTTCAGTTTGTTAATGTGATATATTACATTGATTGATTTGAGAATGTGAACCATCCCTGCTTGAACCTATTGTACCATCCCACTTGGTCTACGTGAATGATCTTTCCGATCTGTCGTTGGGTTCAATTAGTTAAAATTTTCTTGAGGATTTTTGTGTGCATGTTCATCAGGGATATTTGTCTATAGTTCTCTTTTTTTTGTATCTTTTAAAAAAATTTATTAATTTATTTGAAAGTCAGAGTCACATGGAGGGAGAAAGAGAGGCAGAGAGAGAGAGAGAGAGAGGTAGGTAGGTTCTCCATCCTCTGATTCACTCCCCCATTGACCACAATGGCTAGAGCTGCCCCAATCTGAAGCCAGGGCCCAGGGGCTACTTTTGGGTCTCCCACATGGGTGCAGGGCCCCAAGGACTTGGGGCCATCTTACACTGCTTTCCCAGGCCATAGCAGAGAACTGGATCAGAAGTGGAGCAGCCATGACTTGAACCGGTGTCCATATGGGATGCTGGTACTGCAGGCGGTGACTTCACCTGCTATGCCATAGTGCCGGTTTCTCTCTGTTCTATCTTTCTTCAGGTTTAGGAATTAAAGTGACACTAGCTTCATAGAAGGAGTTTTGGGAGAATTTCCTCTATTTCAGTTGCTATGAACAGTTTGAGAATTGTAATTAGTTCTTCTTTAAATGTCTGGTAGAATTCAGCAGTGAAACCATTTGGTATGGACTTTTTTTTGAGGAATATCTTTATTACTGATTCAATTTCTGTCTTGGTTATTCATCTATTTAGGTTTTCTATGTCTTCATGGTTCAGTTTTGGTAGGTTGTATGTGTCCAAGAATCTATCCATTTCTTCTAGGTTTCCAGATTTGTTGGTATACAGCTCTTTGTACTAATTCCTGATTCTTTTATTTCTGTGGTATCTGATGTTACATTTTTCTTTTCATCTCTGATTTCATTGATTTGTGTCTTCGCTCTCCTTTTTTGGCTATTTGGGCCAATGGTGTATCAATTTTGTTTATTTTTTCAAAAAACCAGCTTTTCATTTCACTGATCTTTTGTATTATTTTGTGTTTCATGTGCATATTGAGGACCACAGGGATCCTTTGTGGGAATCTTGAGGCAGTACAGATGAATATTGCACCCACTGGGACTAGCACCTGGGTACTAATCCCCTTGAAAGAGAGGAGATGAGGGTAAGACTAACCCAACAGAGCTAATCAAACCCTCCCATCCTATAAAAAAAAAAAGAGGATATCTACATATTGGGCATTGCCTAAAATAGTCCCTAACAACATGGCGCCTGGTTCAGGGGGCATGTTTGTGGCCACTGTGGTTAAGATCGGACCACCTGCAGGGATAGGACTGCTTTAGTTCTGGACACGTGAACAGTATATGATCCCTATATGCCCCTGTGCATGGTCCACCCATGCCTGTATGACCTTTTCGCTGATTGGCTCCCCTACTGTGCATGTCTTTTGTAAGCTTTATAAGCCTGTACACTTCCTCAATAAAGTAGTTCCTGCTTCAACAGAACTCATGGGTGCTTGCTGCAGTGTGCTTGACCTGTCGACCTTACCTCTCCTGTTCGCCTTGTCAGGGAGTCAAACTGCTCACGGCTGTAATCACCCAAAAAGGAAGTCCTCTCCAATGGATACACACCTCCATTGGAGGAGCCCCTAGAGTGTATTCACATCTTGACCAATTGGCAAACCTCATCATTAAGGGGAGGGACACATCTGTTAAACATTATGGCAAAGATTTTGAGATGCTTGTTGTCCCCTACCGGTCCTCAGACTTTGAATGAATACAAAAAAACAACCCTAGGGTGTCCTTAGCTCTAGAGGGTTTTCTAGGAAAAATTGACTGCCATTACGGTCCAACTAGGTGGGTAACTTCCTTTTCCCACCTCCTACCCTCTTCTCCACCAGGCCCCTAAAGGAGGCTGTCAATGTGTTTATGGATGGGGGACAAGCTGGTTCTGCAGTAGTAGTTTACCCTCCTACATCAAGTGCCCTAAAAAGGTCGCCTCAATTATATTTTGAGTCTGTTGAGGGATCTGCCCAATTTAAGGAACTGTATGCTGTAGCCATGGCCATGTCCCATATTAGAGAGCCACTAAATCTATTCTCGGATAGTCTCTATGTGGTCAATCTCCTGCCCATTCTAATTTTGTCCCATATTAGGTTAGATAACAATCTTATCACCCCATTAATGATCCAGGTAAGGTACTTATTGAGACAAAGAAGTCAACCTCTCTTTGTACAACATTTGAGAGGACATCAAAATTTGCCAGGTTTCTTGTCACAAGGCAATAAAACGGCAGATCAGTTGGCTATGCATGGGGTCTTGACAGCCCCAATTCAAACCATTCCTGGTTTACAGCTCGCTCAAGGTCTTCATGACCTTACGCATCTAAATTGGAGAGGGTTACATCATAGATTTCCTCCCATTTCCATTAAAGACCTTAAATGGATTATAAAAACCTGCAAATCATGTCTTCCCCTGTTACAAGTCCCAGCTCTCCAAACACCTGGAGTAAATCCTAGAGGACTAAAGCCCAACATATTATGGCAAACTGATGTTACACATTATGCACCATTTGGCAAGCTTAAATATATCTTTATGTCCATTGACACATACTCCCATGCCTGTTGGGCCACTGCTCACTCTGGTGAAAAGGCCAAACATGCTGTTAGTCATTTTCTACAATGTTTTGCTATTTTGGGGCTACCAGTAAAAATTAAGACTGATAATGGCCCTTGTTTCATTAGTAAGACAACATAAGAATTCTTCAACACATGGCATATTCAATACTCTACTGGAATTCCTCACAACACACAAGAACAAGCAATCATCAAAAGACAAAATAAAATTTTAAAAGACCAACTTGTAAAACAAACAGGGGGAATCATGCCCCAACAGGACCAGCTACGAATGGCTGTGCTCACTTTAAATATTTTAAATTTTCCAAAACATCAGCCCTTGTCAGCCTTTCACAAACATTGGTCCCTCCAAGGACCCTACCTTTTGGTTAGGGTAAAATGGAAGGACCCACTAACGGGATGCTGGCAAGGACCAGACCCACTGATAAGTGCTGGAAGAGGATTTGGATGTGTCTTCCCTCAGGGGAATTCCAATCCCATATGGGTACCTGCGAGAAACCTTAAATATCTCCCTTTCGCCAAAGAAGGTCACTCAGGAGGACCCCCTCCTGAGGAGTAATTCTTTTCTCTTATAAGGATGAAAAGACCATATTGGACTCTCTGCTTCATTGTGACTGGATCATCATGGTACATCAGGAGTGCCGCTGTTATTGCTAATCGCTTGGGCATCATCCAGGACAAGATCAAGACCCTCCAAGAAGCTCTAGTTACCTGTGGTCGGGCCTTGGGGGATGGCTTCTTTATCTCCTCCCCTTCATGGGCCCCTTGGTTTCCAATGTCCTCATAAATTTGTCCAAGATCCCATTGCTGCGGTCCAGTTAATGGTGGTCCGACAACAATATGCCACTCTTCAGGAACCGGGTTATGCTGCTGTTTAAGCACCAGATTAGGAATCCTATACATCCACCCACAGCCACTGCCAAGATGTAGAGGTATAATACATCATACCCTGAATTGCTGAGGTGGTAGACAATGATGGGTAAGATCCCTTGGGGCAGCTCCTAACAGCTGGTAGTCAAAGACGGGTAAGATCCCCAGAGAGGGACCATCTAAGACAGACATGCTCCCTAAAGGGCTGATGCCAGTCAGAGGGGACAACCTAAGACAGGCACACTCTCCACTCAGTTCCTCTTTCTTTAATATAAAACAAAAAGGGGGAAATATTGGGCACTGCCTAAAATAGTCCCTAATAACATGGCACCTGGCAGATGTTTGTGGCTGCTGTGGTTAAGCCACGTGAGATTGGACCACCTGCAGGGATAGGACTGCTTTAGTTCCGGACACGTGGACAGTGCATGATCCCTATATGCCCCTGTGCATGGTCCACCCATGCCTGTATGACCTTTTCGCTGATTGGCTCCCCTACTGTGCATGTCTTTTGTAAGCTTTATAAGCCTGTACACTTCCTCAATAAAGTAGTTCCTGCTTCAACAGAACTCATGGGTGCTTGCTGCAGTGTGCTTGACCTGTCGACCTTACCTTTCCTGTTCGCCTTGTCAGGGAGTGCTTGTACTGTCCCCTGCTGGTCAGGAGCCAGCCTCAGGCTTAAGACTCCAACATCTACAAGACATAAAAAATGAAAAAATCTTTCATGTTCATGGAATGGAAGAATCAACATCATCAAAATATCCATAATACCAAAAGTAATTTACAGATTCAATGCAATCCCAATCAAAATGCCAATGACATCCTTTGTATATCTAGAAAAAATGATGTTAAAATTCATATGGAGGCCGGTGTTGTGGCTCAATAGGCTAATCCTCTGCCTGTGGTGCCGGCACACCGGGTTCTAGTCCCGGTTGGGGCACCAGATTCTGTCCCGGTTGCCCCTCTTCCAGGCCAGCTCTCTGCTGTGGCCCAGGAGTGCAGTGGAGGATGGCCCATGTCTTGGGCCCTGCACCCGCATGGGAGACCAGGAGAAGCACCTGGCTCCTGGCTTTGGATCAGTGTGGTACGCTGGCTGCAGCGCGCAGGCCGCAGCAGCCATTGGAGGGTGAACCAACGGTAAAGGAAGACCTTTCTCTCTGTCTCTTTCTCTCACTGTTCACTCTGCCTGTTGAAACAAAAAAAATTCATATGGAAACACAAGAGACCCCAAATAGCTAAAGCAATCTTATACAACTAAAACAAAGCTAGAGGCATTACAATACCTGACTTCAAGACGTACTACAGGGCAGTTATAATCAAAACAGCCTGGTTCTGGCACAAAAAAGATGGATAGACCAATGAAATAGAATAGAAACTCCAGAACACAATCAATGCATCTGCAACCAACTTATCTTTGAAAAAAGGAGCTAAAATCAATGCCTGGAACAAAGACAGTCTCTTTAACAAATAGTGCTGGGAAAATGAATCTCCAGATGCAGAAGTATGAAACTAGACCCCTATCTTATACCTTACACAAATATCCACTCAAAATGGATCAAAGACATAAATCTATGACCCAATACATATACCTTTATGAAACCAGTGGCTAAGTGTTCTACTACTTAGTTTTAATGATCTGTATTTTTTTTTTCACTATATATGGCTGAAATGGTCATTTTCTTTTCAACTATTATTGATTGCTGTTGTCTATATTCCTACTACACTAGGGTCTCTCTGCTTTTTTACTTGTTAAACTTGATCAGTGAAGCATTATTCCTTTTATGGTAATGTAAATTTAAAATATTTTATCTCAAGAAATAAAAAAAAAGAGAGAGAAGGAAGGAGGATGAGAGGGAAGGATGGAGAAATGGGATGTCATTATGTTCTTAGAATTGTATCTATAAAGCACATTGAATCTGTTAAAAACTCATTAAAAATTAAAATAAAAAATCTATGCACCCTAGAGGGCAATTAGGATTTCTCCCAGCATTCCTTTTCTGGTGTTCTCAGGAGAAGGTAAACACATTAAGGAAAGCAAAACTATGAAAAAGGAGATATATTTCCCTTATTAGTTAAATAATATACTTGTCAAATAGAGAGGTGGTTGAGTGCTAGAAATTTATGCTTTATGCTTTCTCCTGATTACAAGACCTTTGGATTCCATGGGAGCTTGGCCATACCTTGCCTAGGTGAGCACGAGTGAAGCTTCCATTTTGATCTATCTCCCAATAGGTGGCTAAATTGTATGTGCTGAATGGATGAGTTAGTGTCTTGAGGAAGGCACTTAATTGGGCACTTTATTCTGCATGACATATCACCTGTGATAGGCCTCATGCATTTACTCTTTGATAAAATTATTGTGAGAATCAACATTTTTTTTAAAGAGTCATAACATATAGGAAAATTCATCTTGGCAAAATTTTTCATGTATCTCAATGTTTAGATGATGTCTCAAAGGTTTCTAGGTGATTTTTTTAGTCATTTGCATTATGATAAGTCAGGCCTCGATGACAGTTTTCATGATTTAATTCTTAATTTAATTTTTAAAATCAAGACTTAAGAACTGTACATATTTTGTGGTACACTATGATGTGATGGATATCTGCAATGTGTGGTGATCAGTGTATTCATTACCTCGAACATTTATCATAACTTAAATATCCTCTGGGATTTCATAATTTTCCTTGTAATAATAGAGCTTCCATGTAATAACTTTGTTTCATAGTCCCAATTGTTTATCATTCATTCTAAATAACCTTGCTGTTTTGAATTGTAATCCCATCTGGTGCAGTATCATCTCAGGGATGAAGGCCTCCTATTATGTGTGCCATATCCTGTTTAAAGTCAAGTTTGCTTCAAGAGTGCTTATTCAGGTAAACACTGAAAAGGATGCAAAGATGGGAGTGGGAGGTGGGGAGGGTGTTCTGTGTAGCTAGCGCTTATTCATTCTAGGTTGGAAAAGGAGAGACAGGAAGGAATGACTCTAGTATTCTACAGCAGGCAAAGGAGGGTTCAGATCTGGAAGTTATCATTTGATGAATCCGCCTGTACTTTTCCATCTAACAATTTATTTGAGTTCAACATATTATGGACTTTGGAATACTGCACACTGGATTCAAGCTCTGGCTCTTTCATTTACTATTCTGTGATATGGGAAAATATGAAATATTTCTAAAACCCAGTATTCCAAAAGCTTACTTGAATCTTTTCTCAGAGTAAAAAGGGTTTTACTAGTCAGACATAGAGGATACAACCTCACCTTTAACCTCTCAACTTGAGCATATACCAGAGAGGCAGTGTAGAAAGAAAGTTCTAAGTTTCAACTTAATGTGAAATTTTGTCATGGAAGGAGAATTTCTTATTGTAGTTAACTTCAAGAAACTCAGAAATGTTCCTTGCCCTTGAACTCAGTTGAGTCCCACACCCTATTGCCTTCATACCCCACCCTACATTCCTTCCCAGGTTCCCAAGGCCCTGCCCTCCTCTAGGAATTCACCTCTGTCTTCTGCTCCCTACCCCCAACCCCATCCCTAGCCCTCCTAAAATGTACAAAGGCCTGGCCCCTGGGGATCTGGGCCTTCTGCCACGTGTTCCATCATGGGCACACGGGCAGTTGGTCACCCACCTCTAAGAATTTATTTTCTCTGAATAAATTCAGTCTGGCTGTAAATTTGTACACTGCCTCCTCTCTATTCTGCAACTCTTTTCCTAATAAATACTGTTAATTGTAGGCACAACACTTTGCAGAGAGCCCTTGAACCTGTTCATTTGGTATAATCGAAACTTTGCATTCATTGATTAGCAGCTTTCCATTTCCCCATCCCCTCTCACCTGGCACCACTATTTCAATAGCTATTTTATGAATTTGAATATATTACATACCTATGTAATGAGGTCATGTGTTTGTCCTTCTGTGACTGTCTAATTTCACCCAGCATAATGTTTCCTGGGTTTACCTACATTGCTTCTTTGTAAAGGATGAATAATATCCATTGTATATATGAACTACACTTTCTTTTTCTGTTCGTTTATTGATCAATACTTGGGTTGCTTACACTTCCTAACTGCTGTGAACCGTGTTGTGATGGATATAGAAGTGTAGGTATTGTAAGACTGCCACAAAACATACCAAACACCAGAGTAAGGGAAAGAGTTAGTTGATGGAAATTTGATAGACCAGAGGGAAAGGGCAAAGAAGGAAAAGGAGAAGAAGGAGAGCGTAAGAGAAAGAGACAGAGAGAGAAGGAGACAGAGATCAGGAGATGGAGAAAAAGACAGCCTCATGCTCAGGAACACGTCCTTTTAAAATTTTGCCAAGGGGTGGGGAGGGAAGTAGGAGCAGTGAATTCCATTAGGATGGGGGTGGTTGGGCCATGTGGCCACCTGGCTTCCAGCAATGGCAGTGGAGGCTAGAGCCTAGGATGGTATCAGGGTGTAGATTGTGCCATAGATAAGACTGCACCATTTTACTAACAGGTATCTCTTCAAGATACTCATCTGAGTTGTTTTAAATATATTCTAGCAGTATGATTGCTGAATCATATTTTGGTTTGCTTTTAAATTTTTGAAGAATCTCCATATCATTTCCACATCAGTAGTGTACAAAGATTCCAAATTCCTCATAGTCTTAATAGCACTTGCTAGCTTTTATTTTTTATTTTTGACTATACTATCTGACAGGTGTGAGGTAACACTTCCTTGTGTTGGTTTTAAATGTTTGTTTGTTATCTATCTATTTATCTATTTGAAAGGCACAATGAGAGAGAGAGGAGGGAGAGAACATTTTCTACCTACTGATTCACTCCCCAAATGGCAGCAATGGCTGGAGCTGAGAGCCAGGCCGAAGCCAGGAACCAGGAGTTTTATCTGGCTCATCCATGGGGGTACAGGGACCCAAATAGTTGGGCCATCTTCTACTGCCTTCCCAGACACATTACCAGGGAGCTGAATGGGACCTGGAGCAGCAGGGACATGAATTGACCCCCAATCTGCTATGTCACTATGTTGGCCTCTTACTGTGGTTTTAATTTGCATTTCCCTGATGATTAGCTATGATAAGTGTATTTTATATACCTATTGACTTTTGTACATTTTCTTGGAGAAATGTCCATTCAAGGCCTTTGCTTATTTAAGAATTTTTGTTGCTGTTGGCTATTGAGTTGTAATGTGTCCCAATTCTTAGAAAGTCACTTTGACTTTCCACTTACAAAGCATTAGGAAGTGAAACCCTTTGTTTTTCCCCTCTAAATTATATGTATTTAAAATGAAAACTGAACTAATGTAAAATATGTAGGTATAAAACAGATAGGAATAGAACAAAGAGTAGTAAATGGGCGAATTTTGCAAATGGGAAAGAAAGGCTGTACAACATGTTACATTTAGACTCTGAATTGCTGAATTGATATCAGTTATTTATTAGCTTCCTCCATGTTAGCAGACTGTGCTTCTAATTTGGTAGTCTAGCCTACATAATTACACAATGGATCAACAGTGTTGATATAAATCTTCCGAAACAAAGTTCTCTGAGATCAAACTTTTCTGTCAGCCATAGGACTTAATGGTAATACTCAGAGCCAGCCATTGTCTTTCTCACTACAATTGTCTGGGAATGTGGGTTTCTAATAGAAGCTAAGTAATTAATGGAATAACTTTTACTTAGGGATATGGATTGTAATTGCCACCTGCCAATTATCTATAATAGTGCAGTTAGAGAATATTAATAGGCTTTGTGTGTCTGACTGATATAGTGGTGTAAGTAATAATATAATTAATATAATATAATTAAAGCTCCACTCAAGGACATACATACCTTCCTCAAGCTTAACAGCTACATGTACATTAAATAAATGTATAATAATTAAATTCCAATTTGGTATAATAATTAAGGTGAAACAAGGTGGTAAATTTATAAAATTATGTTGTAATTAATAATAAAGTGTATTATGGTGGCAGATTAAGTAATAATACTTCATCTCTTTTTTTTTCTTACAGGCTAAGACTGGAAAATTACTCTGGAGGAGATATTTAAAGTAAAATATTCAATGGTGTTTATTGCTTTACAACTGCTCTATTTTGCTAAAAATTCTTCATGTTAATTAAACATTCAATTTCATTTGAAATACTATCTACTTCCAATGAGAAATTGAGACTTTAAGAAGAGATGAATAAAACAGGAGACTCTTAATAAGTAGTTCTGATTGTGTCTGTGCATATCAGAATAGAAAAATGCATCTTTCACATAACAGTAATGTCACTGCTACCATTCATGAATTCATTCTTCTGGGTTTCCTGTGTAGCCAAGAAGTAGCAATTCTTCTTTTTGCTTTGTTTTCCCTCATTTACATCTTGACTTTGTTGGGCAATGGTGCTATTATTTGTGCTGTGTGGTGGGACCAGCAACTCCACACCCCCATGTATATCTTATTGGCCAACTTCTCTTTTCTGGAGATTTGCTACATAAATTCCAATGTGCCCAATATGTTGTTCAACTTCCTCTCCAAAACCAAGACCATCTCCTATAATGGCTGCATCCTACAGTTCTACATTTTCCTCTCTCTCTGTGCCACAGAACTTTTCTTCCTGGCTCTCATGGCATTTGATAGGTATGTTGCCATCTGCCGTCCATTACACTATCCCACCATAATGACCAGGAAATTCTGTGGAACCCTTGTGTCTGCCTGCTGGGTGGGTGGCTTCCTCTGGTTAGTGACACCTGCCACTCTTGTCTCCCAAGTACCGTTTTGTGGTTCAAATATTATTGATCACTACCTGTGTGATCTGGGGGCAATGTTGGCCATATCATGTGTTCCTGTCCCCAAGACAACTCTGACATGTAGCACCTTCAGTGCTGTGATACTGCTTGTCACTTTGTTCTACATTCTTGTATCCTACTCTCTGGTCCTTCGAGCTGTGGTTCAGGTTCCCACAGGTTCAGGTAGGAAGAAAGCCTTCTCCACCTGTGCGTCCCATCTTACAGTGGTGTCCTTATTTTACGGCTCCATCATGGTGATGTATGTAAGCCCAGGGGCAGCCAATCAGCCTGGCATGCAGAAATTTGTAACAATGTTCTACTCAATTGTGACTCCACTTTTAAATCCTCTGATTTATAGCCTCAGGAATAAGGAGATGAAGATTGCCTTGAGGAAAGTTGTGTGCAAAGTTTAAAGTCATTCTTGAATGGGAGCATATTGGTGAGATAAAATTTCTCTTGAGTCCTATTTTAAAGAGTAAAGAAAAATCACAATTAAATGGAAGAAAAGGTTCTAGGTCTGGAACAAGTGCTTCCACAAGATAATATTGTAAAATGGAATGCTATAGCGTTTATTCCTTATCAGAATCTTGTCTGCTGATAATCACAGCAGATACTATTTACAAATTATGTAAAGAGTTCAGAATGAATCATGTGAGTGTGCATGGAATATAAGGATGCTTTTCCATGTGCATATCCAAGCACTGCCTTCCTTGGAAGTTCTGTCTCTGCCAAGAATATAATGGAATAACTACCTGTGAAGAGATACATGCATGAAAAATTTTAAGGTTATTGTTGGAGTCCTAGTTATCTGACAGCTCTGAGAATGTCTTGATCAGTGAAAGCCTGGGAGGTTTATATGATTTTGTTACATTCCTGAGAAAATGGTCATCCTGAAGCCACAGAGAAGCTTCCTTTCTTGGCCCCAATGGACAACGCTGCAAATAAACCCAAGCTGCTCAGTCAGTGGAGCATGAGACTGTTAACTGTAATACATCCTCATGGCTGCTTTGAAGATGCAAGGGTTCACAGTGACCTGAACGTTCTCATCTACTGGCTCACTCCCCAAATGGTGACTTAAAACCATTGAGCTGGGCCAGGCCAAAGTCAGGAGCTGGAAACTCAGGCTGGGTCCCCCGCATGGGTGGCAGGGACCCATGTGTTTGAACCATCACCTGCTGCCTTGTAGGATGTACATTACCAGGGAGCTGAAATCAGGAGTGGAGTGGAGACTCAACACAGGCACTTCAATATGGTATGGGAGACCCCAGTCACTATGCCAAATGCTCATCCCTCCAATAATTTAAAAAGTAAAATTGTTATATGTGTAATCTCATTTTCAGAAAAAATATACACAGAAAAAGCTACAGAACAAAACAGAGTGCAAACTCTTGGTTCAGACTGATTACTTAGTTTCAAAATTTGTCTCTATTGTCAAATTACTCAAATTGTTATTTGTCTGTTTCCCAAATTCTAACTGCAGATGATTCCTAACATTATATCTGCATCAAACAGATTGAATGAGTTAATGCATGAAAGCATTTATAATAGTGCTTTATACTTAATAAATGTAATATTGTATTATCAATAATAATTGCATAAAAATGCATCAACCAACATCAAGTATTATTGGAATGTCTCCCTGAACTAGGAAGGCTTTTGGGCCTGAAGTTAGGTTAAGACCAACATCAGGCTGTATTTTTCTATTCTGCTCAGAACTGTATATTTCATTCTTTATTGACAGTTTCATTTTGTTCTTCCTTGTTTGTTTGCTGTGGTTTGTAATTATATATAGAATCCTCCTATATATAGGCTCCTGAATTCAGCCTGGCCCAACCCTAACTGTTGCAGCCATTTGGGGAGTTAACTAACAAATTGAAGATCTTTCTCTTTCTGTCTCTCCCTCTATCTCTGTAATTCTGTCTTTAAAATAATTTTTTTTAAAAAGTGCTAATTTTTAAGAAAAAAGTTCTTATTCTCTAAAGAGAGCTACTATATGTAATGGCAAAATTGAAAAAAAATAAAACCACTTTTGCTATAGTTGCTATAGTCCCCTTCATTCTTCCCTTGTCTTCTGGAAGATTTGTGCTACAAATTATTTTCCGCTTCACAGTATAAAGATTGATGACTGCTTTCTGAATCTGTCTCAGCAAACACTTTTTAAAAAAGATTTATTTATTTGAAAGTCCAAGTTATACAGGGAGAGAAGGAGAGGCAGAGAGAGAGAGAGAGAGAGAGAGAGAGAGGTCTTCTATCCGCTGGTTCATTCCCCAATTGGCCACAATAGCCGGAGCTGTGCTGATCCGAAGCCAGGAGCCAGGAACCAGGAGCCAGAACCTGGAGCTTCTTCTGGGTCTCCCATATGGGTGCAGGGGCCCAAAGACTTGGGCCATCTTCTACTGCTTTTCCAGGCCATACCAGAGAGCTGGATCAGAAGTGGAGCAGCCGGGACTCAAACTGGTGCCCATATGGGATGCCGGCATTGCAGGCGGTGTCTTTACCTGTTAAGCCACAGTGCCGACCCTGGCAAACATTATTTAATAAGATCTTCCCTTGGGGTTTTATGTAGATCAAATGAAATCACATATAAAAGTATTTGTAAAATCAAAGCACATTACCAATGTCAGTTGTTTCTAAATTATTATCATGTTAACATTTCTACTGCACTCGTCCCAAAGCCCCCACAGCATCAGTTTTGCTCGTGTGTGCATTTTCTTTTCCTTCATGGTGCTGGAGCTGTAGCTTTCGCTCAGTTGTAAAAGGTAGAAAATCATGAATGCCCCTCCACGCCCCAGCTCCAACAGTGCTGTGCCCTCCGTGCCGCCCTTAGTTTTTCTTCTGATGCCAGGGAATGGCCTTGTGGAGACAGCCACCAGCTTCTCAGTGGCAGGACTTCATCTCCAGGCGTTCGCTCTCACCCTTGCACCAGGATTGTTAGGAACTGCATTACCACCAGGGGAAAATAAAAGAAAGGAGTCTATAGGCAGCCTTTGGACAAATCAAGGCCAATCCTGGCTTGTGGAATTTCTAGGATAAGAGAGTCACATACTCCCATCCTGAAGGAGGATGATCATCAAGAACGCTCTGTTAAAATTATCTGTGCTACCGGAGGCCCCGATAAGTTGCTTACGTATGTTGTTATCTTTTGTGCTTCTTTGTGCTTCTTTGTTCTACAGCTGGATGTGTATAAATACCCCCGAGACATTAGAATAAATGAGCCTTGATCAGCCTTGTTGTCTTGGCTCCATTCTCTGCGCCCTTGTCATTCTTTTCAGTCCCTCTCTCTCCCTTAGGTTCCATTTGACTGGTGCAGCTGGCCAGCACAGAAGTAATTTTGGGTCCTACAAAGGCGTGTAAGAGCTAGTAACCTGGGATGTGTTCACTTCCGTTGTGTGAATGCATTTTCTCTGACACGGGCCAGTGTTGTTCACCTTCCAGGTCTGAAAGACACAGCCCCTCCTGTGTGAGGCTCAGAAGTACCTCCTGGTAGAGCTGACTGGATTCCGTTCTGGGGTCAAAAGCCTCCTCTGCTGTGAGCAGAAGTTTTCCTGTACTTGAGTTTATGGAGGAGGCGAACTCACCTTCTGCCTTTAGTTTAACAGAAGGTAAAGACTGGGGCACAGCTGAACTCACATGGGAGACCTGAACTGAGATCCTGTCTCCTGGCTTTGGCTGCAGCAAGAGCCCACGGTGGGCATTTAGGGAATGAACCAGTGGATGAGTGCTCTCCATTCGTCTCCTCTTTCTCTCCCTTCCTCTCAAAAATTTAAAAAATCAGTATTTTGTAGGTACTATATAAAAATGAAAAAGAAGTGAAATTAATTTGAATAATATGTTAGTCAATATATCAAAATATTATTCCAAGATGTGAATGGCATACAATTATTACTGAGATATTTTGTGTTCAGTTTTCCCATACTAAGTTTTGGAAATTTGGTGTGAATTTTATACTTACAGCATATGCTAATTCAGACTAGCCACATGAGTCATTAAAATTCACTTGAAATTGTTCAATTCAGCTACAGGTGAAATTTTTAAAAAGATCTATTCATTTTTATTTGAAAGGCAGAGTGACGGAGAAACAAGAAGAGGCAGAGAGAGAGAGAGAGAGAGAGAAAAGGAAAGAAAGAGGAGAGAGAAAGATATCTTCCATCTGTTGGTTTACTTCCCACAGGCTCACAACAGCCTGGGTAGGTCCAAAGCCAGAAGCTAGGAACTCCATACAGATCTCCTATGTAGGTGGCAGGAACCCAAAAACTGGATCAGAGCCTGGAGCAGCTTGGCTGAAACCAGTCCTCTGAAAGGGATGTGGGTATCTCAAGCAGCTGCTTAACCTGTTTCTCCACAAAGCCCACCCCTGCTGGTGGAATTTGAAATTGACCAAAACTGTCTCTTATCAGAATGTTTTAATTCCACTGTGATTTACTAATTGTGTGATGTCAAGAAATTACTAAGCCTTAGTTTTCTAATCTGTTAATAAGACACTGATTATAGCCTGCTCCAGAGGCTTTGTATATAATGATTTATTGTAGGTAATAAATGAAGTGGCTGCTTTTTTTTTGACAGGCATAGTGGACAGTGAGAGAGAGAGAGACAGAGAGAAAGGTCTTCCTTTGCCGTTGGTTCACCCTCCAATGGCCGCCGTGGCCGGTGCGCTGCAGCTGGCGCATTGCGCTGATCCGAAGGCAAGAGCCAGGTGCTTCTCCTGGTCTCCCATGTGGGTGCAGGGCCCAAGGACTTGGGCCATCCTCCACTGCACTCCCGGGCCACAGCAGAGAGCTGGACTGGAAGAGGGGCAACCGGGACAGAATCCGGCGCCCCGATCGGGACTAGAACCCGGTGTGTGTGCAAGGCAGAGGATTAGCCTATTGAGCTGCGGCGCCAGCTGAAGTGGCTGCTTTTAAAACATGCTTAGTGGATTTCATTTTTGTAAATGGCTGTATAAATATAAACATGTGTAAATGTCATGTTATTTGGTATATGGAGGGTTATAAATGCTTTACTGATTTATACTATAATCATATACCCTTCTTCCTCACTTCATGATTGTTTTCATGAATTCCATGTTGTCTGATATTAATGTCCCTGTTTTCAAGGAAAATAGTACATATATGTATAGTATCTACACAGGAAATGAATATGCAAAATGTTTAAAACAGCTAAACTAAAAATACCTATATATATATAATTTAAAAAACATGTTCAGTGGAATAGTAGTTCCATGAGATGATTTAGGAAGAAAAGGAAGGTATCCCATGCATATTAGATAAAAGTCTATACCAATATATCTATTTCAGAGATTACTAAGGTTTATGCTGTTTTTGAAGACTTCGTAAGAGGCTTAATTTAATGTAATAAAGTACTTGCTTTATTTAAATATAGACTATACTCCCTTTCCTATTAATTTCATATGGAATTCCTAGAAATACTTATTTAAGAATTAGGTGATACTTTATGTAAGAGGTTCACCTCAATGAGAAGCAACTGATAAACACTCAGTAGTATTGAAATAGATTGAAATAAATGAAGTAGGTGGTAAGGCCGCCTTCCGTCTGTGGAAAGGGAAGTATACGTGTGATCTGCAAAGACTGCGACTCATTTTCTTCTTCTTTTCCTCTCCTCCTCCGTTTTCCTTCATTTATTCCCCTCCCTTCTCCCTTCCCCTTCTTTACGATCTGACTGATTGTGACTGAGAGGCATAGGTGTGGGAAAGGATCAAGACAAGAAATCGTTACTTTCTGGGAGACATTTTTGTTCGTGCCCTTATGAATAGTTATCAAAATAAACACATTTGACTTTTACATTATGATATCGCTATATTCTTAATTTATAAAGTGATAAATTTACAAGAGTTGCTAAATAATTTATATTTAATTCTGTTAAGTGGCAGAAATCACTTAGAGTGAAAGTCTTCATGGCATATGGTCAATCTGCGATATGAAAGTCACATTAATTATTAGTATGAAAATGGTTGCAAATGCAGAAACCATACACTTTCATAAACAATGAACTTTATTAAGCACAACATATTTTCATATCTTTTCCCACTCTGTTCATGTAGACAAATGTTGTAGAATAAATGAGACTTAAGCTCCCGGAGGGAAATCACAATTAAAGTAATCAGGAAAACTTCAGCATTGTATAACGTCACTGATGATATTTTGGGTGAATTTGCCGCTCATGAAAAAAATCTGTCTAGGCAATTGTTTTCACTGGATGTGCTTTACTTCTATGAAATACAATAAAGAAATCTGTTTTGTTATTGAGCCTCCCAGAAATCCTGCCTCTCAAAGTCCAGACAACTTCAGATTCTTCCTAAAAGGAAGCTACTTACGGTTGTGAGTAAGGTGACTTCCTGCAGGTTGCAAATGCAAATTCATACAAAATTACATCTTATCTTACCATATTGTTTCATTACGTTAGTGAGTCATATTTGGAAAGATAGTTGGGCAATAGTGAAAATAAAACATATTATCAAACCAATAATTGTGATCAATATTTCAAAAAAACTTTAGATATTTATCATAATACTTAAAGCTATCTCACAGCAAAAACACTGAAATAAAATATGATCTCCAAACCTGTAATTCATCACTGGATTTGCAGCAAACGGAGTTAATTTCTGATTAATGCCTGATCCTGTACATTTAGCATCTGCCTTAACTCTATTCTAGATTTAACAAAAAGTCCTAAATTCCAAATCTTTATTTTGGGTGCCATCTGAGCTATAATTTAATATTCATCTAAAGCTCTCAGTTTGTTTAAAAAATCTTTGGAGTGAAAACATGTTGGGGCTGGTGCTGCGGTGCAACAGGTTAAAGCCCTGGCCTGAAGTGCTGGCATCCCATATGGGCACTGGTCCGAGACCCGGCTGCTCGATTTTCAATCCAGCTCTCTGCTATGGCTGGCGAAAGCAGTAGAAGATGCCCCAAGTCCTTGGGCCTCTGCACCTGCGTGCGAGACCTGGAAGAAGCTCCTGGCTCCTGGCTTTGGATCAGCGCAGCTCCGGCCATTGCGGCGAATTGGGGAGTGAATCAGCGGATGGAAGACCTCTCTCTCTCTCTCTCTCTCTCTGCCTCTCCTCTCTCTGTGTAACTCTGACTCTCAAATAAATAAATCTTTTTAAAAAAATGTTGTTTTCTTTGGAGGTAGAGTCTTAGGATCATACCTGCTAGGTTAAATCTCTCGTTCAGAATTCCTTCCTTTATCTCAGTAACTATCAGTGGAAGAGAATTTGCTTAATGTTAATTTGTAAACAAGGCTATGATCTATGTTACAATCTTATATACTCCTCCAATTCTGAAGTACAAAGCACATTTGTGCAGCATTTTAGCAACAGAGCTGTACATGCAGGCAAAAGGCCCAATTTTCTCAAGAAAATCATTTTTTCAAGAAGACTAATAGTGATATTAGTAATTAATAGTAATATTAGTAATTAATAGTAATATTATTAATAGACAATAGTGAGTTCCTTTGTAATAGTTCCCTAACCGAAAAGATTGACTTATCCAGAGAGCTTTCTTACTTACACCTTCCTCGGGTAGGTTGCGATGGAACTTGTTTTACCATGTCTTCTGATCTATGCTTTGCGAGTGGGGTTTCCGTCCCAAAGATTTTCCTCAGGGCAGTCTTCATCTCCTTGTTCCTCAGGCTGTAAATGAGAGGATTGCAAAGAGGCGTTATCACAGAATAAAACAAGGTCACAATGTTTTGCACTTCCACTGGCTGTCTTGATCCGGGGCTAACATACATTACCATAATAGAGCCAAAAAACAGGACACCACAGACAGACGAGAGGCACCAGTGGAGAAAGCCTCCGTTTGCTTGCTGCTGAGGGCGACCTCAGCACGGCCAGAATCTAATTCTGGCACTGGAGCATAGAACAGAGGATAAAGAGAGAAGTGCCAGCCATGAAGATAATGTTGAAAGTAGAGTGAATGAACTGAGTGTGGTGTCTTCAGAACAGGACGGCATCAGCTGGGGGACAGGATCACATAGGAGATGGTTTATGATATTTGGGCCACAAGAGGGCAACTGTGAAATGAGAACAACAGGAGTTATGAAGAGGATGAAACCAAGAAGACCAGCCAAAGATGACAAGGTCAATGCACAGCTGTCTGGTCATGATGCGTGGTTAGTGCAGAGGGTGGCAGACGGCAAGGTACCTGTCAATGGCCATGGTGCAAAGGTAGAAGCCCACATTACAACCAAAGGAGAAGAAGTAGCACTGTGCAAAGCAACTCACGAAGGAGATGGCCTTGCTTGTGGAGAGGAAGTTGGCTAACATGTTCGGGACAGTTGTAGTGATGTAACATATTTCCAGGAGAGAGAAGTTCCCCAAGAGGATGTACCCAGGAGTGTGAAGGCGCTGGTCCCACAGCACAGCACAGGCCATGGCTGCATTTCCCATCAGGGTCAGAACGTAGGCTACTGAGAAGAGTCCAAAGAAGAGGAGCTGCATTTCTGGGCTTGAGGGAAAGCCCATGAGGATAGAGTAGTTGATGCAGTGGATGTTTTCTCTGCTGGACACGTTCATTAGTCTGGAAGACAAGAAGATGACACTGTTTTTTTGCAGTTTAATGGAGAATGTTGATATTTTCCTCCCTGGAAACACCAAATTCCTTTACCATCTATTTTTGAGAAAGTAGCAGACAGTGAGGTTTCTGCGAACAAGACTGATTTTTAGATTGCTCCTGAAGAGCATGACCTCATTTTAAAAATAAGACACAAATAATAATACAAATGGGGAATGTAATTTTGGGAAAAAAACATTAGATGAGGTCAAGATACAGGAATACATAGAAGAGTCCAAACTTTATTATTTTGTAAGTTACTTTAACACTAGTTGTATATTTCCTCATCTTTTTGCCATGTGTGAGGGGTCTTCCAAAAATTAATGAAAAATACGTATTATGAAAAAACTGCATGAATTTCCCATTAAAATGATTCAACGTTTCCATGCACTAAAGTTCCCAAGTGTAAGAAATGCTCTTTCTCTAGCTGGTCTACTGAACTATGGAGAAGAATCTTACACTTTTGCACCTTAAATTCTGAAGATTCTGATACACTCTTGTGTGAAGTTGAGGTCTGGATACACAACTTAGGGAAACTGACCTTCCAGAGACAAATTGCTCTGAGTTATTAGACTGTTTGCTGTAGTCGGACTTGGACAATTTTGCTGCAAAAATTTGCAAAACAGACAAAAATTTTGATTTGTGTATGTGTAGTTACCATATTGCTTTATCCATAACATTTTTTGTGCTTGAATTTTTTGGTCTCCTTTTTTATTTGTAACACTTGTGCTCTCTTATACTCATCCTAGGGATTTTCTGTTGAGACAGTCTTGAGATATAGGATATCTTGTTTTACTTCCTCCTGCTAATCCTCCCAAATTGTTATTGAAATGAAGTTTAACTTTTAGTTTGCTTTCTTAGGACCCAACTGTTAGCTATCACATTTGGTGCCTAAAGTAGGATTTCTGTTTACATATTCTTACTGCCTATGGGACTAGGTAGATTGTTGAAATCTAAATGCAATGTGGTGTGTCAATTTATTTGTTTCTATTATCAATCGCATTATAATAGGTGGAAAAGTAGTTGACACCATAGTTTGTTGAATTATGAGTGTGTGTGCTTGTATGTGTTTGTGTGTGTGTATGTGTTTTACCCTGGTAGACATAGATTTTCTCTTGATCTGTTGTGATTGTATAGTGTGCTTAAAACAAAAAGCTTATTCAGGTTTGTTATTCTGAACAACTCTATGAATTGTCTGGTGAGGTTATTACATAGTATATCTGAGAAAGAATAAGTATTACGTTGCCTGGAGACAGCAAATTCTGATGGCCATTCCTAGACAACATATACATATATTGAGTACAACATATTCATTATCAGGAAATGAGAAAGTAGAGACCATTGACCCTAATAAGTTAAAAAAAATTTTTACCTGTGGGATGCTTATAAATTATTCTATAGTGCTCTCTTATTGAAGGGAACATTCTGCTTATAAATTCAAAATCCTGATTATTTCTTCAAAACTCATTAAACTGAATTTTTAAAACTCATGTAATTTTTTTGTAGCTTGAAAATAGGTTTAATTGTGTGTGTGTGTATGTGTGTGTGTGTGTGTGTGTGTGTGGTGTTGGGGGTTTAGAATGTAGAAGGAACATTTTGGAGTTCTCTTGGGAACCGGAACATTCCACAGGTGATTCATTGATTTAAAGGCAGTAACCCTTTACAGTTTGACCTGTGTCCTAATTCCAAGGATCCCATGCTCAGCTATCTTGGTTATATTCTCTGTCAGTGGGATCCTAGTAGTCATACCAAATCAAAAATAATAGTCACCTTGTTGGAGTCTTCTGTTGCAGTATTTCTTGTGGATACTGACGGTATGGAGTCATAATTCAAAGAAGATTCTATAATTGCAACCAGCAAAAAGCATAGAGCTGCTGAATGGGTTTGCCAACTTAGAAGGGTTGTTTCACATAAAACCGAGGCATACTTAGTGAAACTGATAGCAATATTTGGGCTGGGAAATAATGCATCAGAGTAGGTTAAGATAATTTTCATGTTTTCTTTGTTGAATAAGCAGTGAAGTTCATTATAATATTTACATAAATCTACCTCCATAAATTTATCAGCTACACATTTTCACACAAAATCCTTAAATTTCTTTGTAATATTGATTAATGTTTTAAAGGGTTAAGGAAACTAGATAAATAGCTTTCCCAAAACTCAATGAAATGGAAAGAAAATCCGCAGTTTCAATCATCTTTGTCTGAATTTTATTTGAATAGATATTTACATACTAAGAGCACAAAGGGATCACTTGCCAGTAGGTCCATTTATGCATGACACTTAGCACTTATGGCTATGTGGTATGTAAGGTTTCAGCTTACTCCTTGGCTATGTGCCAAGAAGAAAATTCAGAGAGGAAAAATAAAATATTACCCCATAGGGTAAGAAGAATGTGAGGGGCTTCTGGAGAATTGTATGATTTAATGTGTAATTTGCCATTAGTTTCAAAAGGTGAATTTTAAAAGGCTTTCTGCCTGCTCCAAATCTCATATTGATAGTAAATATGAAAGCCCAGATGAAAGGTATTATTTCTGTTTTTTTTTTTTTTGGCATCATGGCCTTTTGATATTTGGGGTCCTCTCCCCTGATATTATAAAATATTTATCCAATAGATGAAATAGTTTTGAAATTTTATTTAATCATGATGAAATCCCAAGCCCTTCCATTCCCTGAGGAAAAGTGAACTTACAGAACTTGTCCCTACTTCCTGCCATGCTTCAAGTAAAGAGGCATGGCTAAAGGTTCCTGGGGAATAATTAAATAGTACTAGAGCGACAACAGAAAGATCTACCATCAGAGTCTCCATTTGTATTGTGAAGAAAGAGAAAAACATATGTCACAGACCAATACCAGTTCTCAAATTTGTTGTTTAGGGACACGTTGGTTGTATTATGATAGCCATTAAAATGGCACTTTAAGTCCTAAAACTGGTAGAATGTTATTTGACAAACATACGGAGTACTTAACTAAAGTGGGTGAAGAAGGCAGAAAAAGTCTCCCCTGTACAGAGCAATTCAACAGAATTCAGAGTTTGTGGTGGGAGGGAGGCAGGAGCAGCATAAACCAAGCAACATCAGTGAGTGAGTGAGTGAGTTGTTTATTCTTTTCACTTGAGAAAGATGAATGTGGATGCGGTGAGGGCGCAACAAACGTTCTGAAATGTCCTCACCCTTCTTTAAGTAAGCGTTCTCTTAGAGGGCCTAGGAAACAGGCACAGGGGTTTTGAACAAGAATGATATGGTATTATATATGCTTATTTTTCTGTAATCTAAAATGTATTTCTAGGTAAACACAATAAGGTTTATGGCCCCTTTTGTGTGATAATATATACAACAAAGCACCAGGACAGTCAAGGGACTACCACATATATATCAATAACATTCCTAAACAGCCTTAGTTTTTTAAAGATTTATTTATTTATTTGAAATTCAGAGTTACACACAGAGAGAAGGAGAGGCAGAGAAAGAGAGAGAGAGAGAGAGAGAGAGGTCTTCCATCTGCTGGTTCACTCCCCAATTGGCTGCAACAGTTGGAGCCGCATCCCACGTGGGTGCAGGGGCCCAAGCACTTGGGCCATCTTCCACTGCTTCCCCAGGCCATAGCAGAGAGCTGGATTGGAAGCAAAGCAGATGGTACTAGAGCCAGAGCCCATATGGGATGCCAGAACTGTAGGCGGCAGCTTTAGTTGCTACACCACAGAGCCTGCCCCTAGATTTGATTTAAAGGCAGCTTAGTGTTTTATGCTTCAAGAGTATAGTATAGCTCTAGTGAACAATATATTTAGAATGAAGATAGCTTTTAGATGTTACTAGATATTTTTAAAGATTTGTTTATTTATTTAAGAGATACAGTTACAGAGAGAGAGAGAGAGAGAGAGAGAGAGAGAGAAACAGAGAAAAGTCTTCCAATCTGATAGTTTACTCCCCAAATGGCCACAACAGCCAGAGCTGGGCTGATCCAAAGCCAGGAGCCAGGAGCTGCTTCAAGGTCTCCCAGGAAGTTACAGGGGCCCAAGCACTTGGGCCATCTTTTCCTGCTTTGCTGGGGCATAGCAGAGAGCTGGATCAGAAG
This sequence comes from Oryctolagus cuniculus, assembly GCF_964237555.1. Classification (NCBI taxonomy): domain Eukaryota; kingdom Metazoa; phylum Chordata; class Mammalia; order Lagomorpha; family Leporidae; genus Oryctolagus; species Oryctolagus cuniculus. The sequence goes on from NC_091443.1 coordinate 54,632,486, forward strand.
AGGAGCAGCTGGGACTCGAACCAGAGCCCATATGGGATGTTGCTGCCGCAGGAGAAGGCTTAGCCCACTATACCACAGCACCAGCCTCTTGTTGGTAAATTTTTATGCTCATCTTCACTCTGGTTAGCCTAACAGTCATTTTTTAGGGCTTGTTTCTTAAATAATCTTGTCACTAAATCTCTATACTTTATGAACAACCTGATTCAATGAACAAATATTTGAATGTTAGATTCAGGAGAGAGAAGATTAATATTTCACCTCAGGGTGCTGTAAGCCACTCTGATCAAAGTCCTAGGGAGTCTGTCTTAGCAAGAATCTCCCATAAGGGCTGAGCATCAGGTTTTATTCACTTCTAGCTAATTGAATAAATGTGCGATCGTCTCACGCTGCTGGAGCTGGACAAGTCTTGGGCAAGTTGATATTTGTAGCGAGGAGGGAGGAGGACGAGTTTCAGAGCTGCCCTTCTTCAGACAGGCGTACTGGGGATCTTCTCCCTGTTGTCTTCAAGTTTTGTGTGTGTTGGTCCCCAGCCACAAGGGGGCAAGATAATCCTCATCAGCTCATTCAGACTGGCTTAGCATGTACACTCAGTCTGCTCATGCTGCATACACTGATGCTGGGAGCCAGGTAGAGCAAATATCACCCAGAATTACATCACCTACTAGGTTTCTCCTGTAACTTACCCCTCTTTCAGTGTTGACTCCACGATATTTTAACTTTGCTTAGCAAGAGCCCATAGAGTATTATTTAGTGTCACTGTATCTCAAAGCCATTACACACCTACTGATTTCCTGCTATTTCTTTTTCTTTTTTTTTTTTTGACAGACAGAGTGGACAGTGAGAGAGAGAGACAGAGAGAAAGGTCTTCCTTTGCCGTTGGTTCACCCTCCAATGGCCGCCGCGGCCGGCGCGCTGCGGCTGGCGCACCGCGCTGATCCGATGGCAGGAGCCAGGAGCCAGGTGCTTTTCCTGGTCTCCCATGGGGTGCAGGGTCCAAGCACCTGGGCCATCCTCCACTGCACTCCCTGGCCACAGCAGAGGGCTGGCCTGGAAGAGGGGCAACTGGGACAGAATCCAGCGCCCCGACCGGGACTAGAACCCGGTGTGCCGGCGCCGCTAGGCGGAGGATTAGCCTAGTGAGCCGCGGCGCCGGCCCGATTTCCTGCTATTTCAATGGCTCTCTGGCTTCCTTCAACTGAACTTCTGGTATTACAATAGTCTGTGTACCCCCAAATCAATTTCAATCCTTTTACTTTTAGTCTAAGGCCAAAATTAGCCAAGAAATTATTCCAATTAAACCACTTCTTTTCAACAAGAAAGTCAGTCTTCCTAAAAAAAGTTGTTTTCCCTAGAATTTTCAACATATTTCTACACTTGAAATTTAGATTCTGCATGCTTTTCCTATTATTCTTTAGTTCTTCCTGCACTATTCTCTGCTTTCTTTCTTCTTACACGCGTCTCTGTGATGTATTATAACAATTGTTGGCATGGCAACCGACACCGTGACATCTCCAGCCAGCTATTTGTCTTCTACTTAGTAAACTTCAGTAGGTAGCTGGCTCCAGACAGTAAAACCAGGAGTGGACTTGTGCCAAGTAGCCTGAAGGTGCTAGGAAAATATTGAGCTCATTTATTGCCAGGTGAGATCAAATATTTTAGTGCAATGGCAAATAATCAAACAAAAACAACAAACCCTTTCTTTGGGATCAGGAAGACATTGGTCAGCTAAGAGCTCCTGATGGAGGCTAACTTGTGACCACTGGGCAGAAGCTAGCACTGAAATCAGCTGGGAAGAAGTAGTCGCCCGTGTGGCCCAAGTCCTCTTTTCAGGTCGAAATGGCTTTGGAAGCCTGCAGGCTTGGTGGTGGGTGCTGCCTCCCTCGAGCAGTACCGCTCAGCACACGTGGACTGCCCTTTCACTCACCGTCCCTTGGGTAACGTGTGTAACTCATACACATTTCGGATTTTCTTCTGTGATTTAGAGGAGGAAAAGAGACTCACTGTGTGTACTGTGCCGTTAATACTAATGAAGAACCAAAGTGACTCCATTTTAAAACAAACAAAAAAAAGCAGCCTCCCTTTCCCATAGCAGACCTGGGTCCGTGTAAAAGCAGGCATTCAGGCATTCGGGTGATATCAAAGCTTACCAGGGACAGCTAGCTCGGTGGACCAAGGACAGCACAGTAGAGATTGCTAAACAAAGTAACTCCCTGTGCCCAGAGCTTCCATGCTGTATGTAACTCTTTTTTCCTGCTGATGTGGCTCTTTTTTGCTTTAAAAACTCTCCCTAACAAAGACCGGGGCCTCACTCCTTCCTCTGCTGTGCCGGTTGGTTGGATGCGGTCCCTGTCGCGGCTTGTACTCCCAAATAAACCTTGCTTTTGCAGTTCGGTGTGATCGACTTTCTGGAGGTCTCTGCGGGAATCTAAGCGATCTGGGCACAACACTAACCTGAGAGCAGTAATTCACAATCTTTAGAGATTAGGTTTGATTGTTACAATTCTGCTGCTGTTCTCTGCCAATATGTTATAGCAAATAGCTACTTCACAGTGAGAGTAAACTTGAGACCTATATATTTGAGACTGCTTTGAGAGTCTCACCTACCTTTGAGGACACTTTTCATAGTTTTTCTCAAGTCAGTGTTGACTTACTCCTTAAATCAATGTATTTGGAGCAGTGATAAAATTTTGATATATTAACCTAATTGCCTAAGTTTGGTGAATGGCAGGGCAGGGGTGGGGGGGGGGTCCAGCTTTTTGAAAAAAAAAAAAAAAAAAACAAACAACAACAACTTTTACATTGACTCCTTGGGTAGTGTTGAGAAGCTCACGGATGAGAAACTATTACTCAACAGAATGAAAAACATGTGAGGAATATCCAAGAAATTGGCTGATTCAGTTTGTCATTGTCCATAGTATGTAAACAGTGAATCTTTGAAATTGTTTTTGCCAACTTCAAAGTGTATATTTATTGGAAAAATTAAAGCCAGCTGAAAGCGTTAGATATTTCTATTTGCTTATGTCATGGAGTGTTGGGCTGTGGGATGATTTCTGGCTGACTTGACAGTTCCATCAAAAGAAGAGATCATTTTTGAATTTTCATTTACAATCAGGTGTAGCCTTATTGTTCCCCAAAGAATAGTAAAGGTGTCAAAGTAGGGTCGGTCCTTTCTTCTCTAGAATTGTGTGTTCTGTAAGATTCCCAGGGAGTAAGTCATAGAAGGTGTTCTCACAATAGCTGAAATAGAGCTTTCCATTGGTTTCCCTCTGCATACATTGAAGAAGATCTCATTCTTTGCTCATCACAGACTGTGGCTGTAAACTTTGTTAGAAGCATTTGTATTGCATCTTATGTGGAGCACAAATGAACATCAGTTCAAGAAATTTAATTGACATTCAGTTTTATTGAATGTCTACCAAATGCCAACCATTATTTCATATCTTGGGGATTCCTGTATAAACTCCACAAACTTCTACCTTTATTCTATTCGAAGAAGAAGAAAATAAATAACTTAAATTAAATAACAATATAGGAGCCAGCACTGTGGCGCAGCAGGTTAATGTCCTGGTCTGAAGCACCGGCATCCCTGTTCAAGACCCAGCTGCTCCACTTCCTATCTAGCTCTCTGCTATGGCTTGGGAAAGCAGTGGAAGATGACCCAAGTCCTTGGGCCCCTGCACCAGTGTGGGAGACCTGGAAGAAGCTCCTGGCTCCAGATCGGCACAGCTCCTGCCGTTGTGGCCAACTGGGGAGTGAACCAGCGGATAGAAGACCTCTCTCGCGCTCTCTCTGATTCTCCTCTCTCTGTGTAACTCTGACTTTCAAATAAATAAAAATATCTTTAAAAAATAACAATATAGCAGATTGAAAACAATGTGGGAACAATTAAGCATGAAGCAGAGATGGATTTTAGAGTGGCAGGTTTTGATTTTAAATTGATAGAGACTGCCCCACAGAGAACAAGGTATTTAAGCAATATTTTGAGTGAGAGAACTTGAAAATACACTTGACTTAGTGCATTTTTATGGATAAAAAAATCCTTCATTTCACATTTGCTATAACTTCACCATTTTCATGCAGTTCTATTTTATCATAAATTGAGTATAGGTGTTTATATACGGATTGATGTCTGGAATCTCATGTTGCAATTTGTGCCCATTGTACCAGTAACACATTCTCTTATTGTAGCCTTCTAGTAGATCTTAACATCTGCTAAGATAAATCCTCTCTATTCATTTCTCCACAAACATTTTTGGGTAGCCTTGGACCTTTAATTGTTCATATAAACTTAAAATCCACTTGTCAATTTGCAAAACAATGGTTGCTGGCATTTTGATTGGGACAGTTTTGGATGGGAAGGATTCTTATAATCTGCTTAGTGATTTTTTACAATCCATAGTCTTGGCACAAAACCTCCACTAAATTATAAAATAAAGTATTATAGTTTTCTATGTTGAAGTCTCATGATTTTTGTTAGACTGACTCCTAAAGATTTTAAAAAAGGTTTATTTATTTGAAAGGCAGAGTTTTACACACACACACACACACACACACAGGTCTTCCATCCTCTGGTTCACTCTTCAGATGGCTACAATGACCAGGTGGGGCCAAGTTGACTCCTGGAGCCAGGAGCTTCTTCCAAGTCTCCCATGTATGTACAGAACCCAAGTACATGAGCCATTTTTTTTGCTACTCTCCCAAGTACATTAACAGGGAGCTGGATTGGAAGTGGAACAGCTGGGACTTGAACCATACCCTATAGGAGATACCAGTGTCCCAGATGGTGGCTTAACCTGCTGCACCACAGTGCTAGCCCTAGATTTTTGTACTAATGTAAAAGCTATCTTACACAAATTTTGACTTTCTATGTATTGTAAGGTTCTATGGATTGTTTATATATTCTAGATACTGTACCCTTTTGGGAAATGTAGCTTACAAATAATTTTTCTATTCTCTGTTATCTTTTAACTTTTTACATAATGTCCTTTGATATGCAGATGTTTGTTGATGCTTAATTTATCTCTTTCACCTTCCTTGTTTTTTATACTTTTTGAAAGTCATGGAAATTTTATGTGTATTTGTAAATGCTTTGTAATTTTATCCCCTATATTAAAGTCTTCAATGCAGTTTTAATTGTTTTTGCATATTATTGAAGTGTAGAGATTAACTTAATCTCTTACATGTGGATTTCTGGTTGTCTATGCAGAATTTGTTGAACGGATTATTCTTTTGCTTTGAATGGACTCAACATCTTTGTTGAAAATAGATATTGAACATGGGTATATGGGTTAATTTCTGAACTATTAACCTATTTAGTTTCTCTATATGTCTGTCTTTCTCTTCTTTTAATTATTTATTATTACAAAGAGCACAAATTTCAAGTAGTTCATAGACACAACCCTAAGAACATAAACTCCCTCCCTTCCTTCCTTCTCCTTCATTTCTTTTTTATCTTTTTAAACCTTTATATAACATATTTTTAATTTCCTTCATAATCACAGGCTTAATGCTCCACTAAGTAAAGAGTTCAACAAGTTCAAAAGAAAGACCATTGCTCAACAAGAATAGAGACAAGAGCGATAAATAATGATCAAACCCTAAAGATAGCAATTTCATTCATAGATATTAATGTTATTTTGTACTCCATTAGTCACCATAAATCAGAGAAAAGATGTGCTATTTGTCTTTTTTTTTTATTTTATTTATTTTTTTTTTGACAGACAGAGTGGACAGTGAGAGAGAGAGACAGAGAGAAAGGTCTTCCTTTGCCGTTGGTTCACCCTCCAATGGCCGCCGCGGCCGGCGCGCTGCGGCCGGCGCACCGCGCTGATCCGATGGCAGGAGCCAGGATCCAGGTGCTTTTCCTGGTCTCCCATGGGGTGCAGGGCCCAAGCACCTGGGCCATCCTCTACTGCACTCCCTGGCCACAGCAGAGGGCTGGCCTGGAAGAGGGGCAACCGGGACAGAATCCGGCGCCCCAACCGGGACTAGAACCCGGTGTGCCGGCGCCGCTAGGCGGAGGATTAGCCTAGTGAGCCGCAGCGCCGGTGCTATTTGTCTTTTTGAGTTTGGCTTATTTCACCAAACATAATGGACTCTAGTTGAATCTATTTTGCTGCAAAACATAAGTTTTTTTTTTTTGGACAGGCAGAGTTAGAGAGAGAGAGACAGAGAGAAAGGTCTTCCTTCCATTGGTTCACCCCCCAAATGGCCGCTACGGCCGGCACTGTGCTGATCCGAAGGCAGGAGCCAGGTGCTTCTCCTGGTCTCCCATGGGGTGCAGGGCCCAAGTACTTGGGCCATCCTCCACTGCCTTCCCGGGCCACAGCAGAGAGATGGCCTGGAAGAGGGGCAACCGGGACAGAATCCGGCACCCTGACCGGGACTAGAATCCGGTGTGCCAGCACCGCAGGCGGAGGATTAGCCTATTGAGCCATTGGGCCGCCAGAACTCAGTTTCTTTCAAACTTACCTCACTATTTTGGTGAATGTGTTTGGTAGTGTATTACATTTTGTGGCTATTATGAAGCACAATTTTTTTTTTTACTTGCATCTAGCTATCATTTTAAAGTTTCTTAATGTTTTTAATTACTGTTTTAGTTATTTTAATGGTAATTTCAATGCAAAATATTGCTAGTATTTGCTTTAAAAAAGCAAAAATAAGTGCTAGGATGAGAACAAAATTTTAAGTTTCCTTTCAAGAGATAATTGATGAGTATTGGTGTGTTATGTCCTAATTCTTCTTTTTCTCTTCATTATCTTTTAGGCAGGCAGGAGATTCAAGCACTTGCCTTTCTCTCTCATTCAACATTTCTAAGGAGAGAACATAGGAACGTTGCACATGTTTCAGTTCTTCCCTCTCTTACCAAGGCCATTGTAGGAGGCGACGGAGGTCATTCCTGGCGTAAGAAGTCTGTCAGGGGTTAGTGCTGTGGCATACTGGGTAAAGCCACTGTCTGTGACCTGGCATCCTGTACAGGTGCTGGTTCAGGTCCCACTTGCTCCATTTCCAATCCAACTCCATTCTCCTGGCCTGGGAAAGCAGTGGAAGATGGCCCAAGTCCGGGGAGACCTGGAAGAAGCTCCTGGCTCCTGGCTTTGGCCTGGCCCGGCCCTGGTTGTTGCAGCCATCTAAGGAGTGAACCAGTGTATGGAAGATCTCTCTCTCTCTCTTTCTGACTTCTCCTTCTCCTTCTGTAGATCTGAGAGTAAAACAAATAATTTTTTTTTTAAAAAAGAAGTCTGCCCAGAAGAGGATGGTGAAGGTCATTCACTGTTGCTGCAGGAGCTATAGTGAACACTCTGACATCTTTGTGCCTCTTATTGGAGGATGGGGTGCACAAAGGCACTGTGCATCCAGATTTGCTGCCTGGCTGATTTGCTGTGTAGGCTATGGGCTCAATAAGCCAGTGTTATCCAGTACTCAGGGAATGAATTAAGGCATGCTGACAGTCCTATACAGTGCCCAACTTTAATCTCCTTTTGTAGCTGAAATGAAAAGGCTTCTATGAATCTTGCCTTTTCTGTGTTCTTAGAGTGCTATTTATTTATTAAGATGCAAAATGAGCAGGGCATTTTGAAAATGTGTTGGGGGAATAATGCACCTCATTTTAGACATTAGTATTATCAGACACTGTATATTCTCTGCATGGCTAGTGTTCATTCAGATACATATGGAGAGAAAAGCACTTGTGGTGCCGGCACACCGGGTTCTAGTCCCGGTCAGGGTGTCGGGTTCTGTCCCGGTTGCTCCTCTTCCAGTCCAGCTCTCTGCTGTGGCCCGGGAGTGCAGTAGAGGATGGCCCAAGTGCTTGGGCCCTGCACCCGCATGGGAGACCAGGAGAAGCACCTGGCTCCTGGCTTCGGATCAGCGCAGCATGCCAGCTGTAGTGGCCACTTGGGTGGTGAACCAACGGAAAAGGGAAGACCTTTCTCTCTGTCTCTCTCTCACTGCCTAACTCTGCCTGTCAAAAAAAAATCATAAATTACTTAGGGCACAAATTACTATTGTTTCATTAGGCTTATTCCAGATAGACACATTTATACATCTCACCTCCACTTTTTGTTTCAGTACACTTATTCTTTTGCTTTGAGAACTTGTGGGTGGTATGAAGATAATGATAGAAAATGCCATGTTATATGAATCTAAAGCAATGTGAATTAATAACTAGTTGGAGAAAAATTATTTTCACAACATATCATTTAGGTCTTATGTTGCTGAGAAGAAATTTTTGGATAGCTCACTTAAGAACTTCAGACACTAAAAAGTCTACAAATGCACAAAATAATTGTGAATGTAAAAGGGAATATTATCTATTTTTGTGGGTGGTGAGTGTGAGGAAGAAGAGGCAGAGGTAGTATCAGGTTCAGCGTGGGAGATGGACGTTTAGTGTGGCAGCCCTTCCTCACCCCAATTTGTAGTGAGGCTAATTAACCCACATAGAGCTGGAAGTGAGTTTGATTTTGGATAAAATGCTGAGTTGAGTCATGCGCCCAAGTTGATGAGCAAAGCCAAGATCGCAGGGAAGAAGGAGTGAGAGAAGCACACATGAATATATTTGCATGGTGTGCATGCAAGGAGAGTTTTGGGGGCCTCCAGATTTATAGCTACTGTGGAACTAGGGGCTGGAGACAGATTTATACACACCTGTAAAGGATAGAAACTGATCAATTGATATCTGGGTTACATATGATTTTGGCTTCCAAAATGTCTGAGAATGTCTGGCATTTTCTTGTTTCCAGGCAGAAGTCATTGGAATAATAATACAATAAAGTCTAATACAAAGAATTCATTAAGGTACCTGTAACTTTTTTTTAAAGATTTATTTATTTATTTGAAAGTCAGAGTTACACAGGGAAAGAAGGAGAGGCAGAGGGAGAGAGAGAGAGAGAGAGAGAGAGAGAGAGAGAGAGGTCTTCTATCCACTGGTTCACTCCCCAGTTGGCTGCAAAGGCTGGAGCTGCACAGATCCAAAGCCAGGAGTCAGGAGCTTCTTCCAGGTGTCCCACGTGGGTGCAGGGGCCAAAGACTTGGGCCATCTTCTAATGCTTTCCCAGGACATAGCAGAGAGCTGTATCGGAAGTGGAGCAGCCGGACTAGAACCGGTGCCCATGTGGGATGCCGGCGCTTCAGGCCAGGGTGTTAACCTGCTGAGCCACAGCGCCGGTCCCTGTAACATTTCATTTGCTATTTGAATCATTGAACCGCATCCCTCAAAAAATTCCAGAAATGTTTGCTTTCTCAAATTTCCCTGGGATCATTATTGACTCTAGCTCTTGAGAGGGTGTCTTTGACCGAATCTTGTAATCCTAAACAGTTTTCTCAGGGCCTCTTTCACTTCCTTATTCCGGAGGCTATAAATCAAGGGGTTGAAAAGTGGAGTCAGCACAGAATAAAACAAAGTCACAATTTTCTGGACCCCTGCTGGGTTGCCTGCTGTGGGACTCACGTACATCACCATGATGGAGCCGTAGAACAGGGAGACCACAGCCAGATGGGAGCCACACGTGGAGAAGGCCTTTCTCCGGCCCTCAGCAGAGGGGACTCTGAGCACTGCTCTGATCACCAGGGCATAGGAGCCGGTAATGAAGAGGAAGGTGGAGAAAATTAGGACCGAGCTCACTACGGCACAGACGGTTTCTGTGGAAGGAGCTGGCACACAAGACAACTTCAGAAGGGGCCCAGGGTCACATAAAAAGTGATCAATAGTATTGGGGCCGCAAAAGGGAAGCTTGGAGATCAGATACACTGGGAGGAGGAAAGAGGAGAAGCCGCACGCCCAGCAGCAGGCTCCCAGTCTGCAGCAGCGTCGCGCTGTCATGATGGTGGGGTAGTGCAGGGGCCTGCAGATGGCAAGGTACCTGTCAAAGGCCATGGCAGACAGGAAGAAGGTCTCCGTGGTGCCCATGGAGAAGAAGAAGTAGAACTGGAGGAAGCAGCCAGAGAAAGAGATGGTGTTGGTCCCAGAGAGGAGGTTGACTAGCATATTGGGCACAGTAGAAGTGACATACCAGATCTCCAGGAAGGAAAAGTTGGCCAACAGGATGTACATGGGGCCATGGAGATGCTGGGTCCACCACACAGAACAGATAATGCACAGGTTTCCAATGAGTGTCAGGACATAGGTCACAGAGAAGAGGGAGAAGAGGAGGATCTGAATCTCCTGGGGACAAGGGAATCCAAGTAGAATGAATGCATTCACAGGGTCAGAGTGATTATGACTTCCAGGGTCTTTCATTTTTTCTCCTACTGCAATGTAAGAAATGGTCAAGTTATGTGATTCTATACAATTTTTTCATTAACATTTTCTCTAAATTTCTTTACAACTTATTATTTAATAGCACAGTCCTAGGTAACTAATAGATTTCAGCCTATGCCTCAGTGTGACGCTGGGAGGAAATGAAACTTGGGGGTTTGGGTGCTTATTACAGTCTCAACATCTTGAGTGCCATGCCCATCATGGTCCAATAAACACCAGCCTCCGTTAATGTCTTCAGCACTGCATGAGACAAGATAGAGGCTTCCTTGCCATTGGGGATTTACAGTGTGTTTCAGACTTACATAAGCTCAAGCGAATTTAAACAATTGTTCAGTTCAATCTCCGAGGAAGAAATATTAAAGTACCATATAAACATATAGGGTTTGTTTACAATACAATCCTTAAAAGTATCACAAGCATGGTTTTAGATGGTGTTTTATTTCATGGAGCATTGTGAATATCAGGAAAAATAATTTGTAATCAATAATGGCAGCAAGGTAATACCAATATTTCTGTGTCTTTATTTTGTTTATTTTTACCACATTTTTCAACACTCCACATCCAAACTATCATGAAATCTCTAAGACCTCATGTTCCAAATACATTCAGAATATAATCAATTTTTAGCATCGACATATGTTTTTTTTAAACTTTTATTTAATAAATATAAGTTTCCAAAGTACAGTTTATGGATTACAATGGCTTCCCCCTCCATAACTTCCCTCCCACCCACAACCCTCCCATCTCCTGCTCCCTTTCTCATTCCTTTCGCATCAAGATTCATTTTCAATTATCTTTATATACAGAAGATCAATTTAGAATATATTAAGATTTCAACAGTTTGCACCCACACAGAAACACAAAGTGTAAAATACTGTTTGAGTACTAGTTATAGCATTAATTCACATTGAACAACACATTAAGGACAGAGATCCTACATGAGGAGTAAGTGCACAGTGACTCCTGTTATTGACTTAACAGATTGACACTCTTGTTTATGGCGCCAGTAATCACCCGAGGCTCTTGTCATGAGTTGCCAAGGCTATGGAAGCCTTTTGAGTTCACTGACTCTGATCTTATTTAGACAAGGTCATAGTCAAAGTGGAAGTTCACTCCTCCCTTCAGAGAAAGGTACCTCCTCCTTTGATGGCCCGTTCTTTCCACTGGGATCTCACTCGCGGAGATCTTTCATTTAGGTCTTTTTTTTTTTTCCTTTTTGCCAGAGTGTCTTGACTTTCCATGCCTAAAATACTCTCATGGGCTCTTCAGTCATCTCTGAATGCCTTAAGGGCTGATTCTGAGGCCAGAGTGCTGTTTAGGGCATCTGCTCTTCTATGAGTCTGCTGTGTATCCCGCTTCCCATGTTGGATCGTTCTCTCCTTCTTAATTCTATCAGATAGAATTAGCAGACACTAGTCTTGTTTATGTGATCCCTTTGACTCTTTAGACCTATCAGTGTGATCAATTATGCACTGAAATTGATCACTTGGACTAGTGAGATGGCATTGGTACATGCCACCTTGATAGGATTGAATTGGAATCCCCTGGCACGTTTCTAACTGTACCGTTTGGGGCAAGTCTGATTGAGCATGTCCCAAATTGTATATCTCCTCCCTCTCTGACATACGTTTTCAATCTTGTAAACACCAAAAAGAAGTTCTCACTTTCACTGCTACAAAAACTTTTTATTTATTAATTGATTTATATAAGGGGAACAGATTTCATGTATTTCATATGCACAATGTAGAGCACATAATGATATGGCCCACCCTCCCTCCATCCCCCTTCCTTTTTTCTTTTAACTTTTGTGATAATATACTTCCCATTCACTTTATAATCACAGGCTTAATACTCCACTAAATAAAGAACTCAACAAACAGAAAGTAGAAAGACCACTATTGCATAGTAGTGTAGACAAGGACTATAAGCAATAATCAAATCTTGATGTCAGTGTCACTCATATACATTACATTTTCTTGTACTTCATATGTCAGCCATCACAAATCAGAGAAAACATTTTGCAAAGTTGTAATCATGCTTTAAAACTATCTATGTATATATATATATAGACACATATAAAACTGTGTATATATACACACACACAGTTTTTAAAAGTGTCTTCTCTCTCAATGTGTTTCTAAATCTAATTATCTAAATATTTAATTTTTTATATTGAATGATTTTTTATACTCCACTTATTTTAAATGGATAAGTGAATCATTTAAAATTTATCCCTCTTAAAGAAAATATGTTTGTAGTCACTCCCTGATTTTTTTCCTCTTTGGTTAACCCATTCATTTTAATAAAAAAGTTCTTTTACTTCTTTTGATATTCAGGTTCAGGAACTCTGGCATATGCGACTAATATATAATAAGGTATAGAATAAATGTGATTACAAAATGTATTCCCGTTCTACCTGGCTTTGTAGTTAATCTAACATCCAAATTTAAGTAAAATATTATTATTTTTATTAAATATATTCACAAATGAAATCATTAACTTTCAATTAGTTTAGACCAGTTCTGATGCTGAGGACTGTGTTATAGTTGTCTAGTTGAAAATCTAGCCAATTTCTATATCGAGGAAGCTATTCTAATTTACATTTTCATATAGAGAAAATTTGACACAAATTAGAGGAAAGTGAAAAAGACACGAAACAAGAAATCTGGATGGAATCTTACCTGATGCTCTTGTATGAGAATAGAGAATCAGAGGAGAGAGTAGACATCCAAATTCAGGTTTCTGTTTCTTGGAGTATACGAGTCAGCCTCCGTCTCCTTGTCTCTTAATTCAGCAGGAGGAAGCGCGCAGTAGAGATGAGCAGAGTAGTACTAACATACATGTTTCTCAGCAGGCTTCTCAAAGGAAGTGCATCTTGGAAGGTAGCCTTATCAAGTGCAGCAACTACTGGGAGCCCACACAGGCCCTGTGGTTGAGCGAGGAAAGACGGAGACATGCAGCTGTGAAGAGCGCTGTGGCCTTTCCTGCTTTAGCAGGGTCCAGTTACGTCTCAGCCTCTAGAGGGGAGTGTGTGGCAGAGACGTCCTGAGCCATGGCTGCTCTGTCCTCAGCAGCACATCTTTGTGGGTGGGTGACCCAGGGCACGCTGCCACGTGTGCACTCATGGGTATTGCTGAGCCGCAGCCCCCACCTACACTTCATGAGTAGGCCAAGATTTGCTTCTGACCTTTATGGATTACCCAGCTTGTCCCAGTGGACTCATCTGGGGATAACAGAAAGTTTTGGCCGGGACTCAAACAGTACTTCCTCAGCTGAGATCTAAAATTGGTCCAGCCTCTAGGGAGAGGGAGAAAGATGAGGGAGCCTGGGCCTAACCTGAAGAATAAAATGGAATTAAGCCTTGCATCAGAATGTCAAGTATAGACATACATGGCTGTATATATTTTTATGTAATGCAGCCACATTTTCCCACAAATAAAAATGACACTGGATTTAAGAATTAAAATTAAGAGCAAGGGTTCTATGAAGCCCAAGGATAGAAAAGTGAGAAGTTAATTGCAAAGACTTCATGAAGCAGTTGAAAAACTTTTCCATCTGTTCCCTTCTTTCTATCATTCTGCACATATATAATTCCCAAGTACACTGTGGTTATGTTGGGATTTTTTTGATTAATATCAATCATTTTACATAACTATAAACTATTGTCCTAACTGTAGACTATTGAATTTGTTCTTTCATTCTCACTTCAGCTAAAGAAAAATCAAACACTTAAATAAACACTATTATTACCACAATTAATAATAGTTAATTAATAATTAATAATAGTTAATTAATAATAGTTTTTGTTATCCTTGATAAAAATGAGTACTATTTTCTAAGAATTACTGGTTGATAGCAGACAAAGGGTGTGGGGGAGAGAAGGTAACGCTGGACCTGTGGCTTGGTCAGCAATGTCCCAGAGTCTTAGCATTGAACTCTAAGTAGTCCAACTCTATTAACTGGAGAAATTGCTGCCTTTTTTCCAAGTGTGTGTGAGTTTGTGAATATTCTACTTTCTGAGTCAAAACTTAAGTGATTGGCCAGGTGATCTAAGGACCTGCGATTTAGGGGCTTTGCAAAGGAGAATGTATGAGCCTATGGTGGAAATAGCAGGCACGCGTTTTGGGGGAGCTGCCTTGGCCAGTTTGCATGCTGGGGCAGCCCCTCGTAGCATGAGAGCTCCCAGAAACTGTGGCACTGGGGCTGCTACTCAGAAGGGGAAGAGGACCAGGCACCGCTGGTGGCAGTGTGGCAAGAGAGGCTTTAATGTTCATGTGACATGGTGTAAGAGCCCCATATGGACGTCCTGTGCATGAAACTTTAAAAGACAGAGCGACTTGGGAGCTTTACAACCCTAAGTCTATCTTTTCTATGACTAGCTAATGCTGGGCACAGCGTATAAAGGAGGTAGGCTCTAAGTGGTTAACAAATCGTCTTATTTAGACTATATAAAACAATTGGGCATATACAAATTTTGGCACTGGAGGACTTTAGAGTGAATGGAATTCATCTTGCTCTGAAGATGCAAGCAACCCAGCATCCCTGACAATGAAGCCATCTTTGGTTCATTCATGTAATAGATGATCTCTGAAATAGTATGTTTATGGCTTTTTACTCTTATTGCTGTATGATTACAGATTTCAGCTTTCATCGTTTCTCCCATGTGCACACTGTAAAAGCAGAATGTAGAGAATTAAACTAATTGGTGTACAATAAGGTGTTAATTTTTCAAAGATAATTTTTTATTATTATGGAAATAACAATAACATATAAAAATCAATAACAGAAAATAATACAGTTTAAATCACAATCATTAAAAATTAAAAAAATTTTTAATCTAAATTTTTTCACAATCTTATTTCCAAGAGCCATTGCTAATTTGTATTTCTAGTCTTTCTTCATATTTTACAAAATAGAGACTATGCAATTCTTTTCAAAACTAGAATAATAGTACATGCAATTTTTCAATTTTTTTAATGTTACACTTGAACTTTTTCCATAGCACTCAACATTACTAGAATTACTATTCTTTAGGGTCTATGATGTTCCATTCTAATCAATGTACTTTATCCTTTTTTTGGGCGGTACTTAAAATTTTATGCAAAGTTTCTGGGACTCCAAAAATATTCTTAGAAATAGGTCATATATGTGTACCTTTAAGATGTTCCAATTTTACCTACCTTAACGTTGTAACAAAATAAGAGATAACTGGTAGAGAGTAGAAAACAGAGTGCCAGATAATGGCTTAGAAAACCAGACATCAGATGTGAACTTTATGATTTAGTACACTTTTATGTACTATAATTCCTCATGGGTAATAGAGAAAACTATTGTTCTCACCCATGTAATACTGTGAGAATCTCATGAATTAGGGAAGCTCTGAATTGATCGGATCTTAGGTAATTGAAAACATAGTTTCAATGTAACATCAGGGAATTCACATATTTGTTCATTGATTCACTGTTGTTCATTGATTACGACATTATTCCTCTGGGATAAAATAGCTTTTTACCATACAAGCACTAGCTTTCAACAGAGAGAGAATAAATTCATTTTAAAAAATGCTCATGAGATTCCGTTTTTGTGTATTCCTTTTTGGGGGATGACTTGTGTTATGAAAGGCCCACCAGGTATCTGAACTGTTTTTTGAAAGAATATCTATTTTCAGATGCTTTCAAATAGATGCTCCCATTGAGACTGGACGTGTTTTGTCTTTTTTAAAATTTATTTATTTTGAAAGAGTTACAGAGAGACTGAGCCGTGTGTGCATGCACCTGTGCACACACACAGAGGGAGGGAGGGAGGGAGGGAGAGAGAGGGAGGGAGAGAGATTTTACATCCATATGTTCACTTAACATATGGCCACAATGGCTGGGGCTGGGCAGCCAAGACTTGAACCACTGCTCATATGGGATGCAGGCAGCTGCTTAACCTACTACACCACAATGCCGGCCTCAATGCTGGCCTCAAGACCGGGTGTCTATCTGCATCGATTTTGGTGTGGAGAATGGGCTTGAAGTAAGTGCTGTCCAGCTACGTGATGACACCCAGGCCCTTGCTGAAAGACATCTCTGTGTGGCTAAGTCTCTCACAGCACGCAGTCTTCTCGTTCTTGTTCCGCTCTCTTTAGTCTTTTCCGAAGTTGCTCACAGAAATCATCCCACTGCACCCCCGCTTGAGGCACATCAAAATAGTCTTCCTTCTGGAGCCAGCGGGTAAGGCGGTGGTAGCTGTGTAACTGCCGCCGATCAATGGGCTCCAGAAACAGCAGCGTGAGGCGAGCAGCCCCAGGCCTGGCCACCAAATGGTAGGTGGCGAGCCTTAACTCCAGGTTGCACCAGGGACTTCTCAGCGCTTGGCAGCTGAGCACACAGAGGGTGGTTCTGCTGCTCTCCATGCTGGCAGCTGTAGCATCCATCCTGTCCTGACCAATCCCAAAGTCCCTCTCGGGCAGGCAGAGCCTCAAGCCCTCCCCAGCCGGAGGAGGCTTCTCCAGGGCAGGAACCAGTTTGTCCAATACCCAGGCTTGGTCTTGCTCACAATAGGATATGAAGACATCATAGCGGAATGCGCTTCTGGGGCCCCGCCCACACAATTTCCACCACCAGGCATAAAATAGTTTCCGCAGCTGGCGAAGCCAGGGCCATTTGGGGCAGCCAAGCAGTGCAGAGATCATCAGCAGGAGCACCAGAATGAAGCTAATGAGAAAACCTTGGAAATTCGGATCGTGTGCACAGTGACTAGAAAGGAAGGAAAGCAGGGGAGTCTTGGAGTAGTCAGAGGCATTAGCCATGCAGATGGAGTCCCCCAACCCATACACAAAGGTGTTCGGGGCACCTGTTGCCCAAGGCCCCACCCAAGAGCTTTCACACTGGCATATGAAGGTGACATTGGAGAAATAAACGTATTCAGGCATCTGGGGGATCATCTCCTGGAGGCTGCTGTCCAACCCCAGGTCCCATTCAGAGTTGAGCAACAGCAGCCGAAGGAGACCCAACCCCCTGAAGGTGGAGATGGAGAGGTTCCTAAGGTTCAGGTGGCTCAATGCTAACACTTGTAACTGAGGTACTTCCTTCAGTACCTCCTCCAGTGTCACTGAACCTAAGTTATAGAAGAAGTCCATGTCCCCCAACTCCAGCACTCGCAGCTTGGGCGTTATTGACAGATGAAGGTTTTCTGCATCCTCATGACCAGACCAGAAGTGCAAGTGCTCCAGGAGAGGAAGCTGTGGGAAGAATCTGGAATCAGGGCTTGAGAAAATGAAGGGGCTGCAGCCTCGCAAAGTGAGGTGCCGTAGAG
The DNA here is from genome assembly GCF_964237555.1 of Oryctolagus cuniculus. Classification (NCBI taxonomy): domain Eukaryota; kingdom Metazoa; phylum Chordata; class Mammalia; order Lagomorpha; family Leporidae; genus Oryctolagus; species Oryctolagus cuniculus. The sequence goes on from NC_091443.1 coordinate 54,650,043, forward strand.
ATGGGAAATGGATTGTGGCATTGAATGGAACTAGCACCACATTGGAAGACTGCAAGGTGAGGTTCTCCAAGAATAAGAAGGGTTCTCCGTTTGCAACATGAAAAAATACACTGGGTTGTGCCCAGACCTCCAAGCTGAGCAGCTCTGGAGGCCAGGGAGGGTAGATATCTAGCATAGCCACAGAACCCAGCTGCAGATGGCTCAGCTTGCGGGGACCCTGGAGATGCCTGCCTGAGATGGTCTCTAAATAGGTGCCCAGAATATTCAATGAAGTTAGGGCAGGAAGAGGGGAGAGCCAGCCTGGCTTGAGCACCTTAATTTGGTTCCAACTCAGATCTAGGGACTTGAGCTGTCTCAGTCCCTCCAGGTTCTCACTGGACAAGCTGGAGATGTTGTTACCACTCAGCCAGAGCTCCTGGAGTTGAGGAAGAGAGGAGAATGCCCCATGGGGTAGGGTACAGAGCTCATTATGGGACAGATCTAACACTTTGAGGTTTGAGCTCCAGCCCTGCGGAAGCACCAGGGTTGGACCCAGTTTATTCATGGAAAGGTTGAGCCTCTGGAGCTGGGGAAGGGCACTGAAGAACCCAGGAGGAAGCAGCTGCAGGCTGTTGGCGTAGAGACTGATGACTTCCAGGGAGTGCAGGCTTGGGAGATCCTCATCCTTTATGTTCTGGATTTGGTTCCTCCCCAGATCAAGAGCTCCAAGTTCAAAGTAGCCTGTCACATTCCCAGGTAGTTTGTTTACACCTGTATGTACAAGGGAGAGGGAGTCCAGGTGGAGCAATCCTGAGTCCAGTAAGCCTGTTGTGTTCAGTGGAGTGCCATCCAATCTCAGGGAGCGGAGATGGAGGCCTTTCAAGGCTCCAACACCCACTTGACTCAGGTGCAGGTTGGAAGACAGATCCAGGACTTCCAGGAAGGGAGACCATGGTCTGGGGCTATGTGTAGGGGAGAAACCAGAGCCAAGGTTTGGGAAGAGCTTTTGCAGCTCCTGCAGCTCTGTCAGACAGCTGTGCTTCAGGGTCAGATGACTAAGGCTGATCGGTAACTGGATGCTCTGGCTGTAATTCAAGCAGTAGCCTTGAAATGAAATGCTGTTGAGAAATCGGAGGGACTCCAGGGTATCTTGAGGGAGAAACAGATTCAAACAACAGGGAGCATGATGCTCAAAGGAGAGGTGCTGCAGCTGGTGCAACCCTTGAAATGCCCCAGCTGCAACCTTGGTGGTCCCCAGCTGCAGCCTCAGCAGTTGTAGAGAAGAGAAAAGGCCAAAGGCATCATCCGGCAGGATAGGAACTGTGCCCTGCAGACAGAGTGCTTCTATGTCCCGAGGCACTGAAGCCAGGGTCTGAGGCAGGTCTTTCACATTGGAGCATGATGCAAAAAGGTGCAGTCCTGGGACCAAAGAACAGAAAGGGACGTAGAAAGAGAGGTTAGACAACAGGGACGCGTCTCCTACGGTGCAGTCAGGGGCGGTCCATGCCCAGCTCCTCAAGCTGAAGCTCATCATGCACGGTAGGAGCAGAGTAGAAAACAGACACCTTTTCATCCTTGGTGCTGCTTCTAGGAAAAGAGCAGAAATAATAAGGGTGTCACATCCTATAAACATGAACAATCCCAGCCCAGGGTTTTATGATGTATATAACGTCCTTGGAAGTTCTGGAACATGTGGGAGAAACGGCTCTGTGATCATGACATGTAGGCGACATTGGACCAAATAGGGAACTCACGTTCTGCATACTCATGTGTGAATTCCTGCAGGTGGGGACCCAGGGGAGACAGAAAAAGAGGGCAGCAAGAAGGGCCAGATACTCACAGCCTGTGAGGGGTCCCAGCAGAGAAACTGCTGCTACTTCCCAATCTTCCTGTTGCATATGATTGGCTCAGGTTGCTAAATTAAGTTGAGGGAGGCCCGCAGGTGTATATGGCTCACTTTAAGATTAGGCAGCAAATTTACTTGTCCATAACGGAGTATATTGGAGAAGAAAAAGCATGTTAATAATGCAGACATAACAAAAGGACATACAGTCTCATTTGATCTTAAACCATGTGACATATTATTTTCCATTTCACAGATGAGGCAGTTCAGTGTCAAAGAAGCAAGTTTGCTTGTTTAAGGTCAAAGTGGAATGCATCTGTGTAGGGACTGTCGCCCATATTTTCTGTTTCCAAGATTGACGCTTCCACCACAGAAGGCCTCAGGTAGGAATAAGGAAGCATTGTAAGTGAACTCTATTGAGATTATGCAAAACAGAAAACCTTAGTTCAGGTCAGCTATCAAGAAAGCAGAGAAAGTCAGCGGCACAGTGATTAGGCTGAAATGCAGTTAAAGGAAACATAAGGTCATGATCCTTTTGTGTTCTGAATTCCACGCTGGAGAGAGGAGGTTGCACTGCCCACTTTCTTTCTGCTCATCCCTCCTCTGTGATACGGCCTCCAAATGCCCATATGAAATTGGCAGTAATCACATGTTCTCCATTTAGGTCCTTGGAATGATGGAAAGAGGAGGGAGAACAGAAGGATGCTCTGGGAATGATAGATGTCAGTTAACCGCAATTGAAGGCATTGCTTTCCTGAGACACTTGGGGCTTATTCAGTCACCTGTGCCTGGGAAAGGCAAGACTTAGTATTAAAAGACATAGACTTCTCTGTCTTTCCTTGAGTTACCATGGAGATAACATGCACAAACTCTGGAAGCACTGAAACTGCCTCTCCTTGAGTCATACGCCTTCAGCTGCAGCACCAGCACTGTTGTATGTGCCTCGGACATCAGGGAGAGTCCAGAGGAGGCCTGAGGGTGCCTGGGAGCTCACCATCTAGATGCCTCCACCTTGCGAAGCCATCAATGTTCTTGTGGATTTCACTCTGTACACCTGATGCTCTATTCTACTTCCATGGCTAGTCTTGTGCATTTCTGAGGCTGTTTTATTGAGCTCTGACTGTATTAAATAGCCTGGCTGCTCCTCTTCCAATCCAGCTCTCTGCTATGGCCTGGGAAAGCAGTGGAGGATGGCCCAAGTGCTTGGACCCCTGCACCCATGTGGGAGATCTGGAAGAAGCTCCTGTTTTTGGATTGGCACAGCTCCGGCCATTGCAGTCATTTGGGGAGTGAACCAGTGGATGGAAGACCTCTCTCTCCCTCCCTGCCTGTAACTGTACCTCTCAAATAAATAAATAAAATATTTAAAAAATAGTATGTTATTTGGGAGCTTCACTCTCTAGGACCAAAGATACACATTGGCCACGGGAAAGAGATCCTGGGAATATGCAAACTTGTGAGCTATGGACTGGACCTTTGTCTCCAGGAAATCATGTTTGGTATTGAAGCAGATACAGATGGCCCACAACCGACAGTTCCCAATTTGTAGAAATTGTGACAAGTCTTAACTCAAATGTTCTTCTTAACTCTCTGCCTTGTCCTTGCCTAATTCCCGGCCTCTGACATCCCCTGGAGAGACACAGGATCTCCAGGTAGAGATAATTCTCAGTTTTTACTCCTTCCCAACAATTCTGCTAATCGGTCCTCCCCCTTGTCCGATACTTACACGGTTGGCAGAGCTGTAGCTGTTTATTTCCCAGAGGAGGAAACAGAATTTCAGAGGTGACAGAGCTGAAACTTCTCAGGAAGCGTTCTTCCCTTCTACAGCCAAGGAGTGAAAGTCCTCTCTTCCATGATTCTTCCCACCACACTGGCCTCAGATGTGGCATAGATGGGACAGGGCTGTTAATTAGCTATGAGGTGGGATGTCCCGGGGAAAGGGGAGAATGCCCTGTTAACCCCTCGACTGCTCCCCAGGCTGGACCATTTGCGCAATTTCCTCTTTTCCACTCTTGTTTGGAGATTTCAGTTCTCGCTGAGTTTGTATCATATCCTCCAGAAGTCGGAGACAGCAAGTTCCTTCTTCCCTCCCCAGGAGCGCTTCCTTTCCCACAGAAGAGCCCACCTGTCTGCATTTCTGCTCTCACCCTCTGTCGTCCCAACATTAATTAACACACTTAATACTAAGTTCTTTTACAGCCAGGTTAGGGGGGCCTCATTTTATTTCTGGAAGGATCTCAACTTTTCCAATGAGGTTGGGAGTGCAGAGCAGACGGGAGAAAAGGAAAGGTCAGTTTCTATCTGAATGATAAATGTTCTTTTCCAGAGAGCTTAGGCCTTGGGACACCTCTGGAGAGAAATCATGCAATCTGAACTGGGTAGGGTTTGGATAAGTTAATATCCCAAAGAGGAAGGGCTTCCACATTTGGATTTATAGTTGAACTCCCTTTGGAATATTTTTCTACCTTTATTCTTGCAATGAGTTTTCTCATATCTTGTCACCAGCATTCAATTTTCAAGTGTCACCTGAAGGACTTTTTGTAGACTGGGGAAAAAAATTATTTTTCACACACATTCTTGATTTTAGGATCTTTAGAGCTTCTGTTTTTTATTAAGATTTGTTTTTAAAAGATTTATTTATTTATTTGAAAGGCACAGTTACAGAGAGGTAGAGGCAGAGACAGAGAGAGAGAGGTCTTCCATCCATTGGTTCAGTCCCCAGTTGGCTGCAACAGCTGAAGCTTCACTAATCCGAAGCCAGGAGCCAGGAGCTTCTTCCAGGTCTCCCATGTAGGTGCAGGGGCCCAAGGACTTGGGCCATCTTCCACTGCTTTCCCAGGCCACAGCAGAGAGCTGGATTGGAAGTGGAGCAGCCGAGACTCGAACCAGCACCCATATGGAATGCCGGTACTGCAGGCAGCAGTTTTACCCACTATGCTGTGGCCCCGGCCCCTAAAATTTGTTTTTAAAAATCTCTTCTATCCTGCCAGCATTGTGATGCAGTAGGTTAGATTTCTGCCTGTGAGGCCAGCATCCCAAATCTTGGCGCCAGTTCAAGTCCCAGCTACTGTGCTCCTGACCCTGCTCTCTTCTAATGTGCCTGGGAAGGCAGTGGCAGGACCCCGTCAGTCATGTGGAGACCTAGGTGGAATGCTTGCCTCCTGACTTCGGTTTGACTCAGCCCTGGCCATGGCAGCCATTTGTTGAGTGAACCAGCAGATGGAAGCACTTTCTCTTTCTCTCTTTCTCTCTCTATCCGCCACATATATCTCTCTTGCTGTTTACTTGGCTGTAAAGATTTACTGAAGAGGAATATCAACTTCCTAAATTGAGACTTTTAAGAAAAGACACTACTTCTAAACTTCCATCCCTATATTAATTTTCTTATATTTTGCTTATTTCAAATATGACAGAGCTATTAGCTGCATCATTAATTTTCTTCTCTTCTTGTCTAATACAGCTTTGATTTTATTCTGGTGACAGTGTGCTCATCTAAGAAATTAACCATCACAGCTATCCTTGTTTATAATGGTCATTATTTCACGTAAGTGTTTTCAATTAACAATATAAGTTATTTGTATGCTGACCTGTTTTCTGCTCTCTGAAGATTCTCTTGCCATCCTCAGATAATAAACTCTCCTTGCAAAAGGAAACCTATGGAAAAAATGTAATTTATATGAGAGAAATTGGTATTTTGATATTTGATTATGGTGCATAGGCCCTTGTCATTCTCCTGAGGAACAGTGGTTTTTCTTCTCATTACTTGTTGAATTCTTTATTTAGTGGAGGATTAAGCTTGTGATTATAAAGTAACTTTAAAGTATGTCATTGCAAAATTAAAATAAAAATAAGAAAGAAAGGTGGAAGGAGAATGGGGATAGGGTGGTGAGTGTCATTATGTTCTTAAAACTGCATATAAGAAATACATTAAATTTATTCTATTTACATAAATAATTTTTAAAAAGGAAATACATGAATTTATCAAAAATGCAGGAAGCCTTGGGTCCCTAATTACATTTTGGAACTGTTTGTCTCCGAACTTCTGTGAATTGATTGCTTCCAGAAGTGTTTATGTAAGAAAAAAAAATCCTAAATCTTTATCTTGCATAAGCTGCTGTTATTGTAGCTTCTATTATTAGTTGAATCTGAGTCTAATGCATGCAACATTTCTGGGTCCCTTGATAGATCTTGAGTTTTCTTTTTGTTTCTAATACTTAAGTAAGTAGAATGTGGAGTAAGAAATAATTATTGAGGGCAGGCATTTAGCCTAGCAGCTAAGATGGTGATCAAGATGCCTGTGTCCAAGTTGGGTTGCTTAGCTCTGGCTACTGACCCCATCTTCCTGCTAATGTAGACTGGGAGAAGCAGCAGTGATGGCTCAAGTAATCGGGTTCCTCCCATTCATGTGGGAGACCTGGACTGAATTCTTAGCAGTCTGGCTTTGTCCTGGGCCATTCCAAGCTGTTGCAAGTATTTGAGAAAGAATCAATGGATGAGATTCTCTCTCTCTCTCTCTCTTTGACTTAAATAAAGTTACATGAAAATCTTATTTGCATCAGTTAGTTTGGTAACTGTTCACTTATATGATTCCTTATAAAATAGTAGATATTAGTTCTTACTGTTGTTTTCCAGTTTTTGTCTCTTTGTTTTCCTAAATTGTTGCAAATGAAAAATAGGTATAGTTTATATGACTAATGTTCAAAGGTAATATAGACCCATTTAATTTATAAGCTCTGTGCAAACACATGCTATAAAGCTTGCCCAAAACAGCAGCATTATCCTTTGTTACACATCAAGTACAGGAGAATGCTTAGGTGTGTGGCACATCTAAAAGCATCATTCTAAATTATATGTCCATTTGTAAGCATTCTTAAAAATGTATATCCTTTCAAAATTGGATGAAGTACACATGCTTATCATGGGTAATTTAGGAGATAAATAGATAACAAGAGTACTTCAAAAGCTTTGTATAAAGTGGAATTAAAAGATGTTTATTTTGGTGCAAAAAAATTTGAAATCCAGGCCTAGTTTAAATAATCTGCATTTTCAAGGATTTGAAAATGTTTTTACACAGGAACAAACAACTTTTAATTTTATTTCCACAAATTTTTGAAGTATTCTACTAAAGGAAAAGAGGAAATACAGAATCTAAATTACCCTTAATATCATTACTCTATATTTATTTAAGATTGTATAATTAATATTATTTCATATCTTCACTTTTCACTCAATAGCATACTATTTTACATATTAAATACTTTAAATTAATTTTCATATTATTTTTATACTTATTATCTTAAATCAAATGAAAAAAAAGTGTTTCTATTAAACTTATTTTGCCTTTACAGTATTCATTTCTAGGATATATCCAGCTCTTTAGTATGTATGGCCATGTAGTTTTGAAGGTAGAACTTAGACACAGTTCCCAGGAGTGGATATATGGAACATCAGAACTCTAACTGAACTTGATTCAACATATTTGATTTCTTCCCTTACTCTATGTGAACTTAGGCAATATGTTTGGTGTTTTTGAGTCTGGTCTAAGAAACGAGTATGGCAAATCCTACTCTAGTTATGTGGCAGAAACCTTGAGGCTGAACAGAGAAACTAGGAAAGCGTTTTGTAAATGATAAAAAGAGCTTTACAAATGAAATACATTAATTTTACTAATTAGAATTGATTCCATAGTACTGTTTCAGATTCAATTTACTTCTTTTATTCATCACAGTCACTGTCTGATAAAATATTATCATCAGCTCCATTTTATTGATTATTACGCATATCAAAGTAGAAAGGTCAAGTAATTTGTACAAACTGACAGAATTAGTGATAGCATTTAGATTTTTTTAGAGAACTTTTATTTAATAAATATAAATTTTGACAGCACAACTTTTGGATTATAGCAGTTCTTCCCCCATAACCACCCTCCCACCTGCAAACCATCCCATCTCTGACACTCTCTCCCATCCCATTCTTGATTAAGATTCATTTTCAATTAGCTTTGTATACAGAAGATCAACTTAGTGTATACCAAGTAGAGATTTCAACAGTTTGCACCCACACAGACACACAAAGTATAAATTACTGTTTGAAGACTATTTTTACCGTTAATTCTCATAGTACAACACATTAAGGACAGAGATCCTACCTGGGGAGTAAGTGCACAGTGACTCCTGTTGTTGATTTAACAATTGGCACTTTTATTTATGATGTCAGTAATCACCCGAGACTCTTGTCATGAGCTGCCAAGGCTATGGAAGCCTCTTGAGTTCACAAACTCCGACCTTATTTAGACAAAGTCATAATCAAAGTGGAAGTTCTCTCTTCCCTTCAGAGAAAGGTACCTCCTTCTTTGATGGCCCATTCTTTCCACTGGGATCTCAGCATTTATATTTAAACAAATCTATCTGATTCTGGAGTGTTGGGTCTTTTCCTCTACAGTGGTCAAGAGTGTGGCACTGTAGTTCTCCTGCCTGGGGCCAGATGTCATCTTTAATTAAGTTATTTTTTGTGCCTTTTTCATCCTTAGTAAGTTGGAGATACAGTAACACTGACTGACCTCTTTGGGATGTCATCAGTAGTAAATAAAATAATATAGAAATAAATAAAATAACATAGAAAAGTCAGAATAGTGCTTGGCACAAAATAAGTGGCTCAAAATGATCATTATTCTTTCCAATGTTGACAAAAGAGCTAACCCTGTTGTGGTTAATAAACTGATAAATTCATACTTTGTCTTTTCTTGTAATATTGTCTACTCATGAACTCCAGGTCCTAACTTTTCTAGTAATTTTGAATGTACATAAAGTTTGGTTGTAGAAATAAATTTTGCTTTGGGAAGGAATGAACTATAATTCAATATCTGGTCAGTTTAACACACATTTAAAAATATCTAATAAATACTATGACTCATTTAGAAAGTGGAAAATATGAACTTTCTATTTTCATTTCCCCCAAAGAAACTGCTAATCAGCACAATCATTTTTAAATGTCACCCTGCTGTGTTCTTTTGAAAACCTAAATGCTCAGGTAAAAAAAAAAAAAAAAAAACTGTTACCATTTTACTGCTTTCCTTACTTTTTCTCTTACCCTCTGTCTTTCTTTGGGATTCGGTTTGGTTTTGCAAAAATATGGTATAAAAATAGTTGTTTTGTCAAATAATTTAGCACAATGGAAAGGATTTGTGAACAAATTATGTGTTTGAGATTGTAAGAAGAGACCATTGAGAAACTAGTGATTAACTTAGTAATGAAAGGCAGAGTTCTGAAACTGGAGATATTGCCTGCATTGGGTACTTGTTCTTTGAGCTGTTGGGTGATTGTGGGATATTTAAAAGTCATATATCCTGGAAAGGGACATAGAGATAGGACACTTTCTCTGCACTAGTGAGAATTATTCAGCAGAATTCAAATAAGCAAAATTGACTAAGAAACATGACATTCTCAAATCAAAACAGCACTTATTTTTCTGGAATGTTAATGTCAAAATTTACAAATTCATTCTTACATTTTCTTTTCTTTTTTTTTTTTTTTAATTTTTTGACAGGCAGAGTGGACAGTGAGAGAGAGAGACAGAGAGAAAGGTCTTCCTTTTTGCCATTGGTTCACCCTCCAATGGCTGCTGCGGCCGGCGCACCGCGCTGATCCGATGGCAGGAGCCAGGTACTTATCCTGGTCTCCAGTGGGGTGCAGGACCCAAGGACTTGGGCCATCCTCCACTGCACTCCCTGGCCACAGCAGAGAGCTGGCCTGGAAGAGGGGCAACCGGGACAGAATCCGGCGCCCCGACCGGGACTAGAACCTGGTGTGCTGGCGGTGCTAGGTGGAGGATTAGCCTAGTGAGCCGCGGCGCTGGCCTCATTCTTACATTTTCAATGGAATAATCATCTCTGTCTCAAGAATCTGTTCTAATTTAAACAAACAAACAAAAACAAACAAACAAAAAAACACTCTAGGAGTGGCCCTGTGGCACAGTGGGTTAAAGCCCTGGCCTGAAGCACAGGTATCCCATATGGGTGCTGGTTCTAGTCCTGGCTGATCCTCTTCTGATCCAGCTCTCTGCTATGGCCTGGGAAAGCAGTAGAAGATGGCCCAAGTCCTTGGGCCCCTGTATCCATGTGGGAGACCCGAAAGAAGCTCCTGGCTCCTTGCTTCAGATAAGTGCATCTATGGCAGTTGTGGCCATCTGGGGAGTGAACCAGCTGATGGAAGACCTCCCTCTCTCTGTCTCTACCTCTCTCTTTCAAATAAATAAAATAAATCTTAAAAAAAAAAAAAACTCTAAAAAGATAATTGTAGGCACATAATATTCCAATATCCTGGATTTTCTGCTGCAATTCTATTTTGGATTAGATGATGAGTTCTAAAATTTTATGAAGATTTAACTGAGACATTATCTTATAACAAAAAATGGAAATAATATAATGCCTCCCAAAAGGAATAATAGTGGATGGAAGGAGGGTTTTGGAGTGTTCAGTCATCTTATGTCTGATTGTGCCACTGTTAATTATGTAGGAGGTCATTCTTGGTTTTTTCTTAATGCCCCTCATAAAATCCTTTTCACGTATCTTTCACAAGTCAGCTCCTAACTCCTTGGGAGGAAGGTCTTTCTTGTGGGAAAATGTTCATTTCACCACATAAAAATTAAAAATCTGTACCCTATTTATTCAATGGAAAATTAAAATACTAATTATAAACTTGCTATAACTTAGAAGAACAGATTTGATACTACATTAAACAAAATAGACATACACTTGTAAATAAAAAGAGTTGCATTACAGTGATTGAATTCTGGGTACTTTTAGCCTCTAAAATTTTTCCTAATGCTGTTTTTACAGTTTCATCAACAAATACCAGTGGGTGATTATTTATCTTTTTGAAGGGTAATAATTTGTCTCAGGAATATAATTTCACTCTCCAATTTTCAGGTGAGATATTTTATCATCTAAAACTCAACCACCTGACCCACCAAGTTTTTTTTACATTTTATTTAGGTAAAAATATTTGGTACCTGGGACACTGAATTGCTGGATATTTTGACTGATATTACTCTTTGTGGAATTAGAATCTAACCTTTAGGGGCTTACAAAGAGGTTATGTGTAAAGAAAACAACATACGTCTGGATGCTAATAAGCTAGAATATTGTCCCGTAGAAATTTTGGTAAACTGCTTCTAATGCTTATTTATCAGGAATGGTGGAATCACCAAAATAATAAAGCTAAATATATTAAAGATCACAATAAGAAAACACATACTTTTATTTTTCTATTGAAAAACAGCCAAATAGACAAAGTGACATATCTTTATTGATCCCAGAATTATAAATTTAAATTATCAAATAGAATAAGAAATTTTTTATCACAGATGAATCATATGATAACTATACAGAAAAACATCAATATGCATATTCCTCAATTAAAACACATTAAGTCTAAATGCCAAGGGAAAAAACAAACACTTCTACTTATCTGTATAATCTGGTCACTTTAATTTTATAAGAGCCCCATAGATAGTATTACTAAATTTATATTTATAAATATAGATTAGTACATAAACTTTATTGCCTCTTGTTAGAGTGTACTGATCTGATCATGGGGGAATCATCTAATTTGTCTTAGATTATGTTGGGAGTCTCAGAACTTTCCTTAGTGCTGTCTTTATCTCTTTATTACGGAGGCTGTAGATGAGAGGGTTGAAGAGTGGGGTCACCATAGCATAGAGGAGAGTTGCAACTTTTTGCATCCCAGCAGAATGTCCGAGTCCTGGGCTCACATACATGACCATCAAAGAACCATAAAACAGAGATACCACAGCCAAATGAGACCCACAGGTGGAGAAAGCCTTATGTCTCCCAGTGGCTGAAGGCATACGCAACACAGCGATTAAGACAAGAGTGTAAGACCCAAGAATAAAGAAGAAGTTACCAAAGATAACCAATGAGCTTAGAGTGTAGCAAAGCAGTTGCGTTTTTGGGGCAGAGGCACATGCCAATGCAAATAGTGGCCCTGGGTCACACACAACATGATCAATAATGTTGGGGCCACAGAAGGGCAGCTGGGAGATGAGAACAATGGGGATCAGGAACCAAACAAATCCACAAACCCAGCAGATAATGACCAGTTTAGTACAGAGATGTAGAGTCATGGTATTAGGATAGTGCAAGGGGCGACAGATAGCAAGGAACCTGTCAAAGGCCATGACAGTCAAAAGAAAGCATTCAGATGTACCCAAAGAGAAAAAGAAGTAAAATTGGAGAAAACATCCAGGGAAGGAGATTCTTTTTTTTTCTGAGAGAAAGTTGTTCAACATCTTGGGCACTGTAGAAGAGACATACCACATTTCCAAAAAGGAGAAATTCCTCAGGAACACGTACATGGGGGTGTGGAGTCTCTGGTCACACCATAGGGCACAAACAATGGCCCCATTCCCTGTTATGGTCAGAGCATATATTGTTGTGAAGAGTGAGAAGAGGAGGATCTGAATCTTCAACTCACAAGAGAAACCTTGTAGTATAAATTCTCTTACAAAAGCAATGCTGGAACCTGGTTCAGAGACATTCATTGAGACATCACCTACAAGCTCAAGAAGCAGAGGGTTATCAGTTAGCACTAGCTTAAAGAGGTAATTCTCAGATAGGAAGATAATATGATTTACTCTTTCTTGGCTGTATACTTTGAGTTTTGGGTATAGTGAATAGATTGCTACACACAAGCAAATTTTACATGTTTCTAAATCTTTCCCTTACTATGAAGCCATGATAGAACTGAACAAAGTTAAACTCATTTTGCAAGCTTGCTATCTGAGAAAAGGTGTGATCTATGATATTTTATATTTAGCTTCTAACACAAAGTTTATACTTAATAAATGCATTACTATCTTATTCTAAATCCAACTGATAACTACAACAGATCCAGAAAAAAACCCATTTAATATGATTATTTATAGCTGAGTTAAAATAGTACTCAACATTACTTAAATATGCAAAAGAACTGAACATATTTTGCAGTAAGTTGGCAGTAAAGTCTTTAAATCGCTTAATTTCTATTTCTGTTAGTTTGAGCAGTTCTATAATTCAGTTTTATAATGTTACTTACCAACACTGCCTTTTGTAATGCTGTAGAGTCTTCTGTAGAAGACAATAGCTTTAAATTTTTGTCTAACCTTTCACCTTAATTCTACAGGCTGATACAGTCACTATCATACATATATATGTATATATATACATATGTATACATATATATATTCTGTTTCATATTGGTTTAGTCAATATGTACAAAAATTTTTCAAAAAAAATCTAGGCATGAACATGTAGATTTTAAGGGTTTCTCATAAATTTTAGAATTAATTTCCCTAATATGCTTGTGCAAAATTAAAAAAATGCCAAATGGCAGAAGTCAAAATACTTTCTTTGTCATAGGCAAACTTGACTCAGATGAAAGAAAAGACATCAAGATGTAAGATACCTGGAAAAATTTTGTTTTGGTAATATGCAAGGAGGTCAAAAGTTTACACTTTGGGTACAAACACAAAACTTTGGAAAGAATATTTTCTTCTGACCTGATCTCCACATCAGTGCTCTGGGATATCTTTTAGTATAGTTAGGTGGGAGCTGTTTTTGTGTATCTCTTAAAAATGCTCTAAACCGGAAGCATTGCTAAATTGACATTAAGAAATTATGGAAAGAGGCAGAGGTGTCATGTTACTCAGCAGCGCTCAGAAGCTACACCTCTTACAGTTCTGACATGAACCAAATCTCCAATGACCTTGTTTTATAAAGACTGTCCTGGCTCTTGCTAGACAGCTTTATTGCTGCACAGAAAGTTAAGAATGCACTTTCTTTATCTCCTGTTCTCCTGGGATGTGGTCTCTGTAGCATTAGGAAAGTTCACCTCTTCTAAGCCAACAGATCTTTAGAAAGTTGATGATGACGTATTCTCTGAAGATTCAGTAAAGAGTAGTGACAACTTTTCAAATGCACCATTATTTACAAACAGCTTGCCTAATGAAATGTGAATTCAATAAAAACTTCCTGGATGCTCAATCTGAGAAAAAAATAACAAAGTACAAACAAAAGTTCTCACATGAATCTGAGGGCAGTCCAGATGTCATCATTCATTTTCTGGAGCAAAGTAAGGAAAATATTGACATATAGATTTGCTAGGATGTTCAATAAAAGCAGATAGAAATTAGAAACAACTTCTGGAAGCATAACATGGAATATTTCTTTACATATGAGAGGAAAGTGTAAGACATTTAATTGACAAGCATTGCAGGGGCCGGTGCTGTGGCGTAGCAGGTAATGCCGCAGCCTGCAGTGTTGGCATCCCATATGGGCGCTGGTTCAGACCTGGCTGCTCCACTACTGATCCAGCTCTCTGCTATAGCCTGGGAAAAAAGTAGAAGATGGCCCAAGTCCTTGGGCCCCTACACCTATATGGGAGATCCAGAAGAAGCTCCTGGCTCCTGGCTTCAGATTGGTGTAGCTCCGGCCATTAAAGCCAACTGGGGAGTGAACCAGCGGATGGAAGACCTCTCTTTCCCTCTGCCTCTCTGTGTAACTCTTCAAATAAATAAATAAACCTTTAAAAAAATTGACAAGCATTTCAGAGGAACCTGTGGCTTCTCAATATGAGAGAAGTGTCTGCTTTCATTGTCTCTTCAGTTTCACTCTATGGCATTTGGGTGGTCTAAATGGTATGACTCAAATATCCATGTTCATAAGTAGCATTCATGAAGCACACATCCTAGCAACATAGGTCTCTAGGCCACAGACTGCTTAAACAAAACCAAACCAAACCGAAACAAAACAAAACAAAACATCCCCTTAAAAAGACAGACTAAGGAGGAAAAATAGTATTTAGATTTTTATTGTCTCTTAGTTGTTAACGATTTTTAGTCCTTAGAAACTCTGAGAATATAGGTTTGGTTTTGTTATTGCCTGCTCAAAAATCATCACTGGTTTCATTATTCACACAATAAAGCTCAAATTCTCAAACTCCCCCTCAATTCACTTCCAATGACTTAGTCTTTCAGCCGCTAGGTTGGACAGTATTTCTCTCTCTCTCTGGTGGTTTCTCATGTTCTCTTGTTTGTGGTTATTCTCTCTACCTGAACTTCCTCTCGCCTTCATCCTCTAAAACTTATGCCTGTTCTTCAAGATATTCTAGTTCAAATAACATTTTTCCATAATCCTTTCCTTTAAGCCCTTAACCAAAGTATGTTTTCTTTGCCTTTATTTTATAATTTTTGTCCTTTATATGATATTAATAGCAAGCTGCTTTATATTATGTTTATCTTTATTTATGTCTTTCCTCTTCAATATTGTAATCTCTTTGAAGGCAAAAAGAGTTATCCAATTTTTTTGTGTTAATATAGGTGCTAGAAATATATTGCATTTATTGGAAGTACTTGTTGAGTACTTACGTTCTTATTACATCAGTTTTTTATTTGTAAAAGCCACACTTGCTGAACCAAAGTGATAAAAAATCTCCCAGGCACATGATAATTCAATATTGCACTATATTTAAAGGTATTAAAAAAATTCAGGGGTTGGCGCTGTGGCATAGTGGGCTAAGCCTCTGCCTGTGGCACCAGCATACTATATGAGTGCCAATTCTAGTTACAACTATTCCTTTTCCAATCCAGCACTTTGCTGTGGGCTGGGAAAACAGTGGAAGGTGACTCAAGTGCTTGGGCCCCTCCACCCATGCAGGAGACTTGGAAGAAGCTCCTGGCTCCAGCTCTGGCCAATGCAGCCATTTGGGTATGAACCAGAGGATGGAAGATTCTCTCTCTCTGTGACTCTACCTTTCAAATAAATAAATAAAATATTTTTTAAAAAGTAAAAGCTCTCATGACTTTAGTTATATTTAGAAAAAAAGAAATTCAGAGTGTGGGAGACATCTGTGTGGGTTAAAGCTCCTTCTGAGAAACTTCTTAGAAAGCTCTTGAAGATATGGCTTGAAACAACAGTGATACTCAAAGGGTGATCATACATGATAAACATAGAATATAAGAGTAAACATTTAGAAGTTCTTGTGGAAGAATAGTTTTATGTGTGTTAAATGTAATTAGAAAATGGGAGTATATAAGTGGACTAATATAGTATTTGTCTTTCTGAGGTAGGCTTATTTCACTTAGCACAGTGTTTTCTAGGTATATCCATGTTGCTGCAAACATCAGAATTTCCTTTTTATTAAGGCTGGATACCATTTCATTGCATATATACACATACATGCATATATACATACATGTCATAATTCCTTCTTCAACAAACGGTGTGGGGAAAACTGGGTCTCTGTGTGCAGAAGTTTGAAACTAGACCCCTACCTTACACCTTACACCTTACAAACTAGATCAAAGACCAAAATCTACAACCCAATACCATCAAATTACTATTTTAGAACATTGGGGAAACTCTGTAAGACATTGGCACAGGCAAAGACTTCTTGGAAAAGACCCTAGAAGCATAGGCAATCAAAGTGAAAACTGACAAATGGGATTACATCAAGCTGAGAAGCTTCTACACTGCAAAAGAAACCTTCAGCAAAGTGAAGAGGCAACCAACAGAATGGGAGAAAAATATTTGCAAAGTATGCAACTGACACAGTTAATAATCAGAATCTATAAAGAACTCAAGAAATTCAACAACAAAACAGACAATCCAGTTAAGAAATGGGCAAGAATTTTAACAATCATTTTTCAAGAGAGGAAATTCAAATGGCCAACAGACACTTGAGAAAATGCCCAGGATTGCTAGCCATCACAGAAATGCAAATCAAAACCACAATGAGTTTTTGCCTCACTACAGTTAGAATGGCTCTCATTCAGAAACCAACAAATGACAAATGCTGGTGAGGATGTGGGGGAAAAGGTACCCTGAAACACTGTTGGTGGGAACATAAACTGGTGCAGCCACTGTGGAAGACAGTATGGAGATACCTCAGGAATCTGAATACAGACCTACCATATGATCCAGCCATTCCACTCCTGGGAATTTACCCAAGGGAAATCAAATCAGCATATGAAAGAGCTATCTATACCCCCATGTTCATTGCAGCACCATCACAACAGCTAAGATACAGAATCAACCCAGATATCCATCAACTATTGACTGGATAAAGAAATTGTGGTATATGTGCACTATGAAGTACTTTTCAGCTGTAAAAAAATGAAATCCTGTCTTTTGCAAAAAAATGGCACAACTAGAAACCATTATACTTAGTGTAATAAAACAGTCCCCCAAAAGACTACTACTGTATGTTTTCCCTGATCCAGGGTGACTAATAGAGGACCTAAAATGCAGTGTATTGGAGTGAAATGGAAATTCTGAGATTTGATGCTTGTTACAGCCCTTGTCTCTTCTGCTCTGGAACAGTGTTTTTTTTTTTTTCATATTATTTGTTGAAGTCTCTTACTTAGTATAGGGTTAACTATATGATCATTAAGTAAATTGAAAATAGATCTTTATAAAAATTAAGAGTAGGAGTGTGAGAGGCAGGAGGAAGGAGGTTTGGAGCATGGGCAGGAGGGACAGCAGGGTGGAAGCCATCACTATGTTCCTAAATAAGTATATATGAAATACATGAAATTTCTATAACTAAATAAAATTTTTTAAAAAAAAGAAAGAGAAGAGAAATCACACCTAAAATATCCTATGTAATAGTAGCAAAATAAATTTTATCTTTCATTTGGGAAGCTCACTTCCTTCATAGTTCAACCACTTTCTCCTTGAAAGGTATATTTAATTTGTGCAAGAATAGACTATTTCTTTTTTTAAAGACCAAAAGAATTATTTGGTCCGGCTTTCAGCATTCTTTCTTTTTTTCAGGATGCTGGGTCATGGACCATTTCTGAAGTCACCGCTTGTGGTGCGGTCTGGGAGCCAGCTGGAGACACGAGGAGTTAACCTGTCCATGATCAAGCATGACAAATGCCTCTCCTCCTGTTGTTCAGATGGATGATCCTCAGCACTTACAGGCTAGTTTGTCCGCATTCCTGCTTCCTAATAAATTAGCTGCACCAAAGTCCTGGCATCAAGGACCCCCAAAAAGACATGGAGAACAAATACTTTTAAATCACTTTACAAAGGCATTTATCACTGACGGTTGAATTTGTTTCCTTTCACTGTAGTGAGATCAGCATTGCAAATTATTCATTTATGACCCCAATAAGAAGTTTATATACATTTGACCAATATAAAAACTGAGGTCAGAATGGGTGAAAGACAGCTTTTCCATCTGAGACCACGATTGAGTCATTGTGAAAGAGGATGTGTGAAACGAGACCACTGGAATCTTCAGCCACAAGTGAGTTCTGAGGCAGAACAGGTTTGGGAAAATGTACATGTGTTGACTGAGGAGCTGGAGATTAAAACTATCCATGCTCCTGCACCTGCATGGGAGACCAGGAGGAAGCACCTGGCTCCTGGCTTTGGATCAGCATAGCTCCAGCCTTAGCGGCCATTTAGGGGGTGAACCAACGGAAGGAAGACCTTTCTCTCTGTCTCTATATCTCACTGTCTAACTCTGTCAAATAAAAAAAAAACTATCCACGCTGTGTATCTTTTAGAGGGCCTTCGGTGTCACTAAGGGTATATAAAACCCAGCTTGAGGGTTAATTATCTAAAATACTCTGCACACATATACGTGTGAGTACATACATATGCACACACACACCAAAGCAAAACAAAACCAAACACAAATGCAGTAAGTATAAATGTAGGAACAATATTCTCTACGACCCAAGGGAAACTGAAGTGAAAGTTGTGAAAGGGATTTGCTGAAGGTACTGAGATGACTTCCAGCGTGGGGCTCTGAGTTTTTAAAACTCTGAAAAAGAACATGATAACACGAATTCATCATCATTCCTAAGCAATTAACATCTATTGAGTGCTTTCTGCATGCTGGGGTTTATTTTAGGAACTTGCATATCCATCATCTCATGAAAACCTCATACTAACTGTTCTGTGGAGTAGGAATAGTCATTCCAACTTTTTAAAAAAGATTTATTTATTTACTTGAAAGAGTTACACAGAGAGAGACGAAGAGGCAGAGAGAAATAGGTCTTCCATGCCCTGGTTCACTCCTCAATTGGCTGCAACAGCTGGAGCTTTGTATATCCAAAGCCAGGAGCCAGGAGCCTCCTCTGGGCCTTCCCATGTGGGTGCAGGGGCCCAAGGACTTGAGCCATCTTCCACTGCTTTCCCAGGCCATAGCAGAGAGCTGGATAGGAAGTGGAGCAGCTGGGACTCAAACCAGTGCCCATATGGGATGCCAGCACCACAGGTGGTGGCTCTACCAACTATGCCACAGCACCAGCCTTTCATTCCAATTTTACAGTCAAAATTGAGATGCTCTGAATTAAACAAGTGATTAATAGAAGAATTAAGGCTCATAAAGAGCTTCTGATTCAAGATCTCATATCTTTTCAATGAGATCACACTGAGATCGAAAATCTAATTGCAGAAGTGCAAGGTTTTCCCCCTCTGTGTCACAGAGCACACAGGTCTAGCTCTGCGGTGGCTGAAATATCCCCTACACTAGTCCTCTTCTTACTCCACAGCTCCAGGGAGAATTAGGTGTTTATTTCTTTGTTTTCCTATAACTTTGTGTACATTTAATGATTAAAGCATTTATTTCATTTTATGATATCTGCCTATCTCCCCCACAAAACTGTCTGGCGAGGGAAGAGATCATGTCTGAATTATCTTCTTAGACCAACAATAAGACAAGTGTCTAACTTAGAGCGGGCATTCAGGAAGCATTTATTGAATGAATGACTGTACAAATGTGAAAATAACAGAGTGGCTATTTCACACTCTGTTAAACTAGATTATTCCACATCTCTCCTGGACCTCCTGCCAGAGACTTTGACAGGCACTTTAAACTTCTCCAGAGCCTTCCAAAAGCATTTTTCATTTCCTTATTCCTGAGACTGTAAATCAGGGGGCAGAAGGGAGGAATAAGCATTGCATAGAGCAAGGTCATGATCTTTGGCATCAGGGTTGAGTGGCTGGAACCAGGTCTCACGTGCATTACCATAATGGTACCATAGAATAGCAGCACCACAGCCAAGTGGGATCCACAGGTATAAAAGGCCTTGGGCCGACTGGATGCCGAGGGCAACCATAGAGCAACAAGTAGAACCAACGCATAAGATATGAGATGGAAAAGAAGCTAAGGAGGACAATGAGAGATCTTAGGAGCTGGTGAGCTTGGACATAGGAGCGGTAGCACACGAAAGGGTCAGCAGTGGACCTGAATCACATACAAAATGGTCAATACATTAGGGCCACTGAAAGGCAACTGGGAGATGAGAGTAACAGGCACCAGATACCAGAGAAAGCCACACACCCAACAGGAAATCACTAGGTTGAAACAGTGTTGTCCAGTCATAACTGTGGCATAATGCAGAGGATGACAGATGGCAAAGTACCGATCAAACGCCATAGCTGCAAGAAAGAAGCGCTCAGTGGACCCCATGGAGAAGAGAAAATATAACTGGAGGAAGTAGCCAGTGAAAAAATGGTCTTGGTTTCTGAAAGGAAGCTGACCAGTGTGTTTGGGACAGTGGAGTTGACATACCAGATCCCTAGGAATGCAGAATTCCCCAGGAGGATGTACATGGGGTGTGGAGATGCTGGTCCCAACACACAGCACAGATAATGGCTCTGTTTCCTGTGAGAGTCAGGAGGTAGATGATGCAGAAGAGCAAAAACAGGATGACCTGAATCTCTCTGTTACAGGGGAAACCCAGAAAGATGGATTCACTCACTGACTCAGAACGGGATCTGACCCAGAGACGTCCATGTAGCTGTGAATTGCCCTGCAATGAGACATTTTATCATGAGACCCAATTCAAATAACTGAGCATAACATACATGACCCTTCATGATCTAGTCTTTTATTCTTTAACCTCCTCTCTTTTATTTTTTAACCTCGTCTCTTTTCCTGTATCCTCTTGACTCCTGTGCCTTACTAAGAAAAGAACAGCTTCATTTCTTTTTTTAATGATTTACTTTTATTTATTTGAAAGACACAGAGAGAGGTCTTCCATCTGCCTGTTTACTCCCCAGATGGCTGCAATGGCTGGAGCTGCACCAATCTGAAGCCAGGAGCCAGGAGCTTCTTCCAGGTCTCCCAGGTGGGTGCAGGAGCCACAGCTCTGGCCCCAGAACAGCTTCTTGTCTTATTTTGTCTTGTCTTCCTTCCTTCCTTCCTTCCTTCCTTCCTTCCTTCCTTCCTTCCTTCCTTCCTTCCTTCCTTCCTTCGACAGGCAGACTTAGAGAGAGAGAGAGACAGAGAGAAAGGTCTTCCTTCTGTTGGTTCACCCCCTAAATGGTTGCTACGGCCGGTGCGCTGCAGCCGGCACACCATACCAATCCGAAGTCAGGAGCCAGGTGCTTTCTCCTGGTCTCCCATGCGTGTGCAGGGCCCAAGTACTTGGTCTATCCTCCACTGCCTTCCTGGACCGCAACAGAGAGCTGACTGAAAGAGGAGCAACCGGGACAGAATCGGGCGCCCCAACCGGGACTAGAAGCTGGGGTGCCGGTGCCGCAGGTGGAGGATTAGCCAAGTGAGCCACGGCACCAGCCAGAATAGCTTCTTTTCTAACAATTCATACCCAAGATAGCTGTTAATTCTTTCTAACTTCTCTGTCATTCTCCATCCATTCTTTTCTCTTTCCCTTCTTTCCACCTAGTTATTCACTCTCTTTTGGGCCTGGGTAACTTGTTCTTAGAGTTTACACCGTTCATTAATTTCTTCCCTCATGAAGCATTCTTGGACTCTAACCATTGCTAATTCTTTGTTCTGCCGTACATCCAATGATGTATGTACTTGTGAACTTATTATAGCTATGCTTTATCATAACTCATAACTGGATCATTTGTCAAACTAGAAATGAGAAGTAACATTCTACAAGCTACAGATTTTTCTGTAATAAATAAGATTTACATTTTATAGTTTGCATTACAGATATTTTGAGTCTTAATTTACATACAAGACTGTAAAACTCTGAGAATAGAGCTCAAGTGTTAATCATCTTTGTTTTTTTTCCAGTGTTTAATGCATTATCTTGTAAACAATATGGCTTTATAATTGCTTGTTAAATAAATGCATCACTATTTATGCCTCCAATTGAGTCTTTTTTAAATTTTTTTATTTTTTGACAGGCAGAGTGGACAGTGAGAGAGAGAGAGACAGAGAGAAAGGTCTTCCTTTGCCGTTGGTTCACCCTCCAATGGCAGCCGCGGCCAGCGCAATGCGGCCGGCGCACCGCGCTGATCTGATGGCAGGAGCCAGGTACTTATCCTAGTCTCCCATGGGGTGCAGGGCCCAAGCACTTGGGCCATCCTCCACTGCACTCCCTGGCCACAGCAGAGAGCTGGCCTGGAAGAGGGGCAACCGGGACAGAACCTGGCGCCCCGACCGGGACTAGAACCTGGTGTGCCGGCGTCACAAGGCAGAGGATTAGCCTTTTGAGCCGCGGCGCTGGCCTCCAATTGAGTCTTGATTCAGGTAACTTTTCCCCTGGAATAGTTAATCACTTCATACATTTCATCATCATACCTGGAAGCCGTAAGTGGGGACAGATTAGAGCAAGTATGTCCAAAAAGAGGAGGTGCCTAATGTGGTGTGGCATTAAAGTAAATACACGCCCCTTTTCACCTGGGACTGTTCAGTGCTTTGCATCTCAGAAAGTACTTCAGGCTCAAGGAGATACAAATGGTCATTCACCCTGTATGAGATCCCGAGATGGACTCAGCCTGTGTTAAGAATGCGTGTGCACTGGTCTCCTTGGATTCTATTGAGATCCGCCCCTTTTAGTTATTCACAGAGTAACAGGAAAGGACCTCCATATGAATCATGAAAATACTGCTTAGACAGGGGAACAATGGTGAGGAAGTGCTCAGATTGGTTTTCCAGAACTGCGGGTGTCCTATGGAGCGCGATCATTCTAATCATCAGCTGAGGCCACTCTCTGGATGCACTGGCCGTGTGCCAATTCATAGCAAAGTCCTAGCGAGGGTCGCGGCTGCCCTGTTAACTTTATTTGCATCAGGAAAATTACTCTGTGATTCCAGCCCTTCGGACCTGGAAAGTTTCTCTGAGCCATTATGCTCTTCTCCATTTTGTTTTCTCTTTTGAGCAGTTGCTACTGAAAAGGGGGAAATATAATAGGAGAAGACTGACTGGATTTTTAAGAAGTTGGGGGTTGCTACTCCCATATAGACTGAGCTGATGACTTTCTGAAACATTTAGTGATCTGGTATCTGAAGATCACTCTGATGATGATATAGCAGCTTAGGGAATACAAAGACCTAAAGTAGTTTAATTTTACTTCCTCACTTAAGGTAAAGAAATTCTTCACCTTCCCCTAGGATCATTCAGACATTGGTGTTAAGAACCTTCGGTAATGTCAAGGAACTCGTTTTTTCCCTGCCAGTTGTTGCCTTGATCTGGCCAGGTTTTCTGCCTGCATCTGCTTCTCTCAACTTATGATATCATAGAGCCCAGTTTTACGAGATAAAACCATTAGTGTGATTTCCCCAGCTTTGGCTACTCAGTAGTCAGACAATTTTATATACATGTAAGTAAAAACAAAACATAGAGATCTCACATTCTTTAGCTTTAAAATGTGTTTATGAGACTCCCCCAGGACTGGCGCTGTGGCGTAGCGGGTTAAGCTGCTGCCTGCAGTGCCAGCATCTCATATAGATGCCAGTTGGAGTCCAGGGTGCTCTGCTTCCAATCCAGCTCTCTGCTATGGCCTCGGAAAGCAGTGGAAGACGGCCCAAGTGCTTGGGCCCCAAACCCACGTGGGAGACCCAAGAGAAACTCCTGGCTCCTGGCTCCTGGCTTTGGATTGGCTCAGTTCCAGCTGTTGTAGCCATCTGGGGAGTAAACCAGTGGATGGAAGACCTCTTTCTCTGTCTCTCTGCCTCTGCCTCTCTGTAACCCTGCCTTTCAAATAAATAAGTAAATCTTAAAAAAAAGAGACACCTCAAAACAAATTAATTTTCCTAATTATTTAACCTACTAGGACTTTCCAGGGTACAGTAATTTTTACTGTAGCTTTCATTTTCAGTTCTATGTTTCTTTGAAACTTTTTAAGTGTTTATAGATACAGGATCTAAAACAGATGCAGGGAAACAATGTTTTAAGGTCATTTGGCATTATCTGGTAAGAGTTATTGGTTATAAAAAAGAGTTATTGGTCATAACTGGACTCTTCTTATTTCAATAGAAAGCACACTTGAACTTAGATTTGTAAAAAACTATGCCAATTTATGTTTTAGAAAATAAATTCATTTTTACTTACCTCAATGACAAACATCAGTCCTCTTCAGGAACTGAAGCTCTAGTTACCTGGATTTTTTACTTCAAATCTTTCATGAGGAACAGCAACAACACCACCATCAAAAACAACAAGTCAGGATTGTCTTGCTAGAAAAAAAGGTAGAGAGATGATATGATTTCTCTATACCCGGGTGTTATATCTGGGGAGGAATCACAGACCAAAGTCAATTGTGTCCTTTTTTCTCATTCTCAGTCTGAAAAATATGGATTTCTGGGACCTTCACTGAGAAACGAACCCTCTTTTGTACAATTAACTGTGCAATATCTGCCAATGGTCTCTTCTGAGGAGCTGGCTGGAAGACCGATGTAAATGAGACTTTTGGAGTAGTCTCCAATTTCTAGCTTGCAAGAAAGGATTCAAATACCACCTATTTTCAAATGTTGGATAGAAATGAAGGGTGTACCGAAGAGTTTGGTATTCTCTGTCTTTTCTTGCTCAGTGTTTTCCAATATCTGATCCCTTGAGTTTAAAAAGATAGATTTTTCATCTCAGAATGCCTTTGGGCAGGTCAGTCTTTCAGGCTTGCATCTGCCTTTACTTTCCGTGATTAAATTTCTTGGGGAAAGGACCCAGGAAAAATGAAAAGTGGGCATGAAGAATATACATGTGGTTTTTGTCTTTTGAACTCAAAGCCAATTATTTTGTCCTTTATGGAAATAAGATTTCTCTAGGGAAAGCTGACAACCATACAACTAGTCTCCAGACAGAGGTGGAAAATGAAGAAAACAACCAAAATATATTTGCCTTTTGTAAAGAAGAAAACAGTAGAAGCTTAAAAGTTACTGGAGTTTTTTTATGGTACATCAAAAAAATTCCATTATATTTTTAGTTTTATAACCCAGTGGTCCACTGTTATTAAGTCAATATTTATTAACATGGTTTCTCTCTTAAGGCTATTTTGTTTCCAACAAATTCTTCTCAGCTTGTATGTGTATGTGTATGTGTATGTGTATGTGTATGTGTATGTGCATACACACTCTAAGCTATTTTTTTTTAATGAGCTCTGGCCCAAATAGTCATATTGCAAAAATGCCTCCTCTGACATGTTTCCTAAATAGCTTTTCCAGATTTCATCATCTGAATTAATTTTTTGTTTTTTGTTGGTTTTTACTTTATTTGAAATATCATCTTGTTGAATTGAGATGAAATTTAGTGTACTTTTCTTACACTATTAATTTGCTTTCCCTAAGTATAAATTAGAATTGAAGATTTTGCCTTTCCATGTAAGCTCCTGATTCTCTGTTTGACTTGAGATCCTTATTTCACTTTCTTTTTTTTTTTTTTAAGATTTTTTTATTTACTTGAAAGTCAGAGTTACACACAAAGAGGAGAGTCAAAGAGAGAGAGAAAGAGAGAGAGAGAGGTCTTCCATCCACTGGTTCACTCCCCAACTGGCCACAACGGCTGAAACTGCACCCATCTGAAGCCAGGAGCCAGGAGCTTCTTCCGGGTCTCCCATGTGGCTGCGGGGGCCCAAGGACCTGGGCCATCTTCTACTGCTTTCCCAGGCCACAACAGAGAGCTGGATCGGAAGAGGAGCAGCCAGGATTTGAACCGGTGCCCATATGGGATGCTGGCACTGTAGGTGGTGGCTTTACCTACTAGGCCACAGTGCTGGCCCCATCACTTTCTTTTAATGTAACTCACTTAATTTGAAATGTATGAGTTGTACTTAAGTAATCATTGTGAGTTAGCACTTACTGGCATTCCAGATGTTTATCAGATCATAGGGAGTCTAATTAACCCATTGTCTGTGAATTTCTTAAAGTCCATATAAGTCATGTGATGCTGATTAATACAAAAATTTCCCATGAATTTTTAAAATAGCATATGATTAATTAATACTGATGATAATAGAAAGAACAAAAATATCTTTTTTTAGGAGTGAGGTTTGCAATAATTTTAGGCAATATATCCAATTACTTTCTTATTATTTTAAAGTTTTATTTATTCATTTGAAAGGTAGAGTGACAGAGAAAGAGGGGAGATGAGAGAGGCAGGGAGGGAGGGATGGATGGGGAAAGAAAGAGAGAGAGAGGAAAAGAGGGAGAGACAGGAAGAGGAGGAATATTCCATTCATTGGTTCTCTCCCCAAATGCTTGCATGCCCACAAAAGCCTAGGGTGGGACACACCAAATCTAGGAGCCAGGAACTCCATCCAGGCTTCTCACATGGATAAAAGGAATCCAAGTATTTGGGCCATTATCTTCTGCTTTCTAAGCAAATTATCAGGAAGCTGAATCAAAAGCAGAGGCAGGATTATGTGGGCATACCAGGTGGTGGCTTAACCAGTTGTGCAATTTGGACAATGCTATATAACAAATAATTTCCAAATCTTGGTGATTTATAACAAAAATTATTTCTCATTCACAAGATTGTGAATCAGCTAAGATGACTTTTCAGGCTGTAAGACAGTGTTAGGTCTATTCCATAATTATTATTATTTCAGGACCAGACTGAAGAAGCTAACTCCTAGCTGGGATAGATCCATTCACATGGAAAATGGTAGTATTACAAAATAACAAGACACATCACACTTTTAAACCTTCTGTTTAGACATCCACTTTTTTTTTTCTATTGACACGGCTAGCCTTAACATCATTAGAGAAAAAACGTGTATACTTGTCCCCCAAAAGGGAAGAGAAGGAATATTTGATGAGTCCTAAAATCTACCATGTTGCACAACTCTACTTCAATAATGTTTATATTTTTGTGGCAAAGATGCTTTTTTGGTACTTTTAAAAAGTTTATTCAAGACAAGAGCCTAGGTTGATTACTGATGCCATAAACAAGAGTGCCAATTTGTTAAGTCAACAACAGGAGTCACTGTGCACTTACTCCTTATGTAGGATCTTTGTCCTTAGTGTGCTGTACATTGAGATTTAATGCTATAACTAGTACTCAAACAGTATTTTTCACTTTATGTTTCTGTGTGGGTGCAAACTGTTGAAATCTTTACTTAATGTATGCTAAACTGATCTTCTGTATATAAAGAGAATCGAAAATGAATCTTGATGTGAATGGAAGAGGAGAGGGAGTGGGAAAGGGGAGGGTTGCGGGAGGGAGGGACGTTATGGGGGGGAAGCCATTGTACTCCATAAGCTGTACTTTGGAAATTTATATTCATTAAATAAAAGTTTTAAAAAAAATTCATGCATTTCATATATACAAATTTGAGAACACAGTGGTTCTTCCCACCCTACCCTGCCCCCTGCCTGCACACTCACCCTTGTTTTTCCTCCTTCTCCTATTCCCATTCCTATTTTTTTCAAAGATCTATTTTTCAGTTAACTTCATAGGTCTATACTAAGTAAAGAGTTCAACAAATAGTATGAAGGAAAAACAAACAACACTGTTCTTCAGCAGTAGAAACAAGGGCTGCTCAAAATCTCATTTCAAAGTGTCTATTTCATTCCTATAGATTACCTTTTAGGTGCTAGACTACTTAGCACAGAACAGGGGGGACATGTGGTATTTGTCTTTTGAATCCATTTTGTTGAAAATGACAAGATTTCATTTTTTTACTGCTGTGTAGTAGTACATAGTGTATGTACCATAATTTCATTATCCAGTCAATAGTTGATGGACATATGGGTTGATACCACCATATCTTAGCTATTGTGAATTGAGCTGCAATAAGCTCACAGATCACTCTTTTATATGCTGGTTTCTTTTTGTTTGGGTAAATTCCCAGGAGTAGGATGGCTGGATCCTATGGTAGGTCTATATGCAGATTTCTGAAGTTTCTCCATACTGTCTGCCCCAGTGGCGTCCCAGTTTACATTCCCAACAACAGTGGGTTAGGGCACCTTTTTCTCCACAGCCTTTACAGCATTTCTTGTTTGTTGACTTCTTTATGAGAGTCATTCTAACTGAGGTGTGGTGTAACCTCACTGTGGTTTTGATTTGCATTTCTCTGATGGCTAGTGACCCTGAGCATTTTTTCCTGTGTCTGTTGGCCATTTGTAGTTCCTCCTTGATGTCAGATCTGCCCTGAGCCCACACTTTTTTCTGAGCATGTATCACTCCAACTTTTCCCATAGGTGTGGATGCTTTAGAATGTCATAGTCTTTAACATTTAGCTCTCAAAGAATAAAAAAGGAAGAGTGAAATGAAATTTTGGGAGAAAGGATGCCAGCCCTTTAAAGCCCCTGCAAGTTCCTTCCACTGGAGAAAGAGGGACTTGCAAAAGTGGAAGGAGATCCCAAAATGAACATGCTTATCTTTGCACATATATGGTCAGTATCAGCACATGTCCTCAATATTTGGAGGAGAAGGTCCATTTTGCCTACCCCACTCCAGCAAGCTGTGTGCTAGCTGATCCAGGAACACACACAAAGCTGTTTGCCACATTCTGGGGGTTAGGAAATGGTAGCTGCTCTGCGCTAATAGTTGAAATTGACTGAAATTAACCACAATTTATCATCCAAGCCTTACCCTAGAATTTGCAGGCCTTCTAGAATTCCATAAAATAGTTATAATGTATCTATCTATTTTACCAGTGAAATTGCTGTCTAGTTAAGAAAACAGATTCTTGGTGCCAGCATTGTAGTGTAGTGGGTATAGCCACTGCTTGCACATCCTATATGGGTGCTGGTTCAAGTCCCAGCTGCTCTACTTCCAATCCAGCTCCCTGCTAATGAGCCTGGAAAAGCAGCAGAAGATGGCTCAAGTGTTTGGGCCTCTGCAACCCACAAGGGAGACCTGATGAAGCTTCTGGCTGCTAGCTTTGGCCTGGCCCAACCCCAGTCCCTTTGTGGCCATATGGGTTGTGAAACCAGCAGGTGGAGTATCACTCTGTCTCTCTTTCTCTGTAACTCTACTTTCTAATAAATAAATAAATCTTAAAAGAAAAACATTTTCAGAATCCTCCCCAGTACTATCTACTCTTGTCATCAACATAGACTTTTCTAGTTTTTTCCAGCTATCCTGAAGACCTATAGTACATGCTACAGGTCAGAAACTGAGTCTTCAAGAAAGACAAGTTTTAAAACTTCCATGGAAAGAACTGTACTGCCTATTGTTATATGTTCACATCACAAGGAATAGACATATGGCTTTCCAGCATAATTGGACATGGTTTCATTGAGTAAACAATTCATGAAGGGTTATAACAGAAAACTCAGACAGGATTTTGACAGAGAGTATTTTTTTAAACTTTTATTTAATAAATATAAATTTCCAAAGTACAGCTTATGGATTACAATGCCCCCCCATAACTTCCCTCCCACCTGCAACCCTCCCATCTCCCAATCCCTCTCCCATTCCATTCGCATCAAGATTAATTTCAATTATCTTTATATACAGAGGATCAATTTAGTGTATATTAAGTAAAGATTTCAACAGTTTGCACCCACACAGAAACATAAAGTGTAAAATACTGTTTCAGTACTAGTTATAGCATTAATTCACATTGAACAACACATTAAGGACAGAGATCCTACATGAGGAGTAAGTTCACAGTGTAGTATTTTTTGAAAGCAGATTGGTGGTCCAAACTTTAGTGGTTCTAAAAAAGAAATGTAATTGTGTTTGTTTAAAAATACTGTTCATTTTGAAGGGTGTATGCTTTTATTGTTTGCTTTTAATCTTCCAGTTTTGATAGGCATATACAGAAGTCTTTTTCTTCTTCACTTTCTGTCTCCAGCTCTTAACTTAGTAGGTTATGTAACAGGACAACGGTTGCACTGCATACATTGAAACAATGCCTACAAAGCCTTCCCAAAACTTGGTTTGCTCCCACTCCACGGCCTGCAGGACCCCAGGTTTACATGGAGTAAGGAAAATTACTATCTGGTAAGTCAAAGACATTAGAAAACGTGGAGGATATTGAGGAAAGAGGAATTTGTTCACATTTAAAGTTAATGCAGCAAGATTAAATGTATACAAAATTTTTGATTTTAGTTTCCTAGCCTCTGAATACACAGATAATAAAAATAAAGAGAGCTCCTCCAAAATTATGGACATTACTGAATATGCAACCAGACTACCTATGTGACTTTCAGGCAGTAGTTACTTTTCTGATCTTAATGATTGAATGTAATTTGCTCATTGTACAGCAAAGAGATTTGCAAGGATTTGCAAAGATTTTGCACTTCTTCTTGGACATACACATTTAAGGCAAATAAATTAAAATGCAATGACTTAAAAAAGTTTTGTGATGTACAATGTTTTTAAAGGCTATGAATATTTATGATACTTTCTTAGCCATTTAAGAATAACTATCCAAAAATTGCAAATAAGGCCAAGCTTTGCATGTGTAATCTTTTGATCTAATGTAAAGCATTGCTTAGTAGGCCCACATAAGGGTCATCTAACTCTAGATGGATGTAATTTTGTTCAATTTGTTATTTAAGCATATTACTATTTAATATTTAGAAGACATTGTACAATTATGTATAGTTAGAAGTTATAGAAAATTATAAAATCATATAAATGTTTTTTACTGTGTTAACAAAGATAATCCCAAAGATTAAAACTGCATTGACCTTTAAAAATTAAATTGATTAAATCTAACTTAAAAATTTTATTCTAGTGTTATTTTTGTGCTCTGATTATATAAAATCATTTTTGTGCTCTCTTTAGAATGGGTTTTATTATCCTGCTGTCCCTGATTAATGAATTAACACAATTTGACATGTAATCAGCATATATTTGTTTGAGAAATATGGTACATGGTATTTAGAATTTATGACAGGCCGGCGCCGCGGCTCACTAGGCTAATCCTCCGCCTAGCGGTGCTGGCACACCGGGTTCTAGTCCCGGTAGGGGCACCGGATTCTGTCCCGGTTGCCCCTCTTCCAGGCCAGCCCTCTGCTGTGGCCAGGGAGTGCAGTGGAGGATGGCCCAGGTGCTTGGGCCCTGCACCCCATGGGAGACCAGGAAAAGCACCTGGCTCCTGGCTCCTGCCATCGGATCAGCGCAGTGCGCCGGCCGCGGCGGCCATTGGAGGGTGAACCAATGGCAAAGGAAGACCTTTCTCTCTGTCTCTCTCTCTCACTGTCCACTCTGCCTGTCAAAAAAAAAAAAAAGAATTTATGACAGGAAAAGTTTATAAAAATAAAAATATTTAGTTACGAATGATAACAGGCATATTTTCTAGACAATATCCATAAATAGGTGCCATGTAGCCCAAAGACTCAGATGCTGCTTCAAAGCACATTAACATCTTCATTGGTCATTATCCGAACCATGTTTCCATGGCAAAGCTTATGGATAAATACAAAGCTAGGCCTGGAGCTTGTTACCAGGAACAGACTGGAAAACAGGTGGCATACAGCAGATTGATAACTGACTCTAAGTAAGTGAACAGGGTGGACTGCTTTAACAAAGTTCTCTTTTCAGGGTCTGCAAACTCCCAGGTCTCCTTTCTAGCAAGGAAGGAGACATAGACAACTCAAACAACAGTCTAGGGAATCCCAGGGCTCATTAGGCTGAGCAGTGATAGAAGGTCCACAAAAACCTCAGACATTTCTAGAGCCCTGGGGACATAAGAGCTTTCTAATCCATACAGCCAGCCAGCCCTCAGCTAGAGTTTGGCTTAAAAGGAAGCAGGTAAGGCATGGACTGGAAAACCGTGGTGGCCATCTGAGGATTGCTCATTTTGCTGGCTGAGACTGTGAAGAGGTGACTGGTGGCCTGAATGGCAGGGTAACCTATTCCTTCCTTGAAACCACGTATCTCCTGATAAGCAATGATGTAAGTTTCTCATATAAGCTTATTCAAGGTTCTGAACACCTCCCTGCACCTCTTGCTATCTCTGACACCATGTTTATCCTTACTGTTCTTATTCCTTTTTTCGTTCCATTCTGGTATCAAGATACCATTGGAGTTTTGCTGTTCATATGCTGAAAAACAACCACAGAAAACTGAACTTCCTGTAGCATCAGCGATTTTTGGGGTTGGTGGTATCTTGAAAGGACTGGATAACATGGCCAAGTTCTATGTCACTGAAGGCGCTAGGTTCATGGCCGCGTTGTTTTAGGACTATGATTCTGCCTTAGCCCCCTTTAGATGCCATTCTTCATTTCTCCAATCATTTCAATTTCTTTTTGACCAAATCTTCTTCAATTCTACTAAATTCAATTTAAAATATAGTATTTCAAACAAGATGAAAAATCATGCTCTTCTCAATAGGAAATACCATCGTGGGTATCATCTCCCTCCAACAGCACCCACTTCTTGGTATTTCAGGAGAAATTAGAAAACATGGATACCTACAGAAGGAGGTATCTACGTAGCAAACATCTTTCCATTGTTAGTGTGGTGAGGTTTCTTCCTCTAATAATGCCTAAGAGCTGAATAGAAACAAAAAATAAACAGATAAAACAGCAAAATGCAGCATGCTACAAGTTTTCTTTAAAAAATACAAATCCCACAAGGAAAACCTTGTTCCCTTCTTATGGTTTTACTCGTTACTAGAAAGACTAGAAATTAGCTTCTTAGCTGTCCACAAGTAGCCTTCACTATTGGAAAAGCTTGGTTTTACCCTTTTTTCTCCATACAGCAGGGTCCTTCCATATGAGTTTTTATTTCTTGTTAAACCCTGTCAATTTCTTTCACTTATTAAACTTAGAATACTTTTATTGATAGGATAGGAATTCAAACACTTGATAGGGGCTGACCTTAGTGCTTCCCCAGCACCTGCAGAGATTTGACAAATGAAATTGTGTTGCAATAGGAGGTGGTTTTGGCGATGGATTTTCCTTCACCCTGAGGTACACAGTGCTCTTTCCATTTTCACACGGTAGTAAGACATTTATTTTCTTACTGTAGTCAGAGACATGAGAAACGTAGATACTAGAAGATGCTGCTACCAAACATGACCATTTTATTAGTACTAAAAATGAGCTTCCCATTTGGTTGATGTTATATTTTCATATTATATGAAAGCAAAGTTTTTTAAGATTTTATTTATTTATTTGAGAGGTAGAGTTACAGACAGAGAGAGGGAGAGACAGAAAGTTCTTCGTCTGCTGGTTCACTCCCCAAATGGCTGCAACAGCTGGAACTGAGCCGATCTGAAGCCAGGAGCCAGGATCTTCTTTTGGGTCTCCCACATGGGTGCAGGGGCCCAAGCACTTGGGCCATCTTCTACTGCTTTCCCAGCCCGTTAACATAGAGCTGGATCAGAAGAGGAGCAGCCAGTAAACGAATTAGCACCTATATGCGGTGCCAGCACCACAGGTGGAGCCTGAGCCTACTATGCCACAGTGCTGGCCCCAATACATGCTTATCTTATCTGCATCTGTTCTATGGAAATAGTAAGTGAAAAATACACCTTTCAAATGTTCTTTTTTTCATACATTAGGAAGTATTGTAGCATTATCCATGTGCGATATTTTCCAAGACCCCATGTGGATGCCTGAAATTGTGGATTAGTACTGAATCTAGTATATGCTATTTTTCCTGTGCATGCATACATACAACTAGGATAGTTTACTTTACTAATTAGGCATAGTACATGGCTAATGATGATAGCTAACAATAAGCAAGAACAATCAATTGTGATATAATGTGATACAACTTATTTGAATGTAATCTCTATCTCTTAAACTATCTTATTTTCCTGCACTCACCCCTGTTTTTGTTCTGATGTGAGCTCCTACAATGCCTATGTGATGAGGTGCAGTGAGGTGAATGATGTAGGCATTGTGATGTAACATCAGGCAACTACAAAGAGTTTTTCTTGAACATGGGCACTGTGATACCATGATAAGCATTCTGATAGTGGAGTTGGTGCAATCTGATAGTGCAATGGCTGGGGCTAGGCCTGGCCGAAGCCAGGATCCTGGAGCTTCAGCTGAGTCTACCACACAGGTGCAGGGGCTCAAGGACTTGGGCCATCTTTCACAGTTTTCTCAGGTGCATTAGCAGGGAGTTGGATGGGAAGTGGAGCAGGTGGGGCTCAAACTGGCACTCATATGGGTTGTATATTGCAGGCAGCAGCTTAACTCGTTATGCCAATATGCTGGCCCCCACTGTGATTTTTATCAGACTTTTCCAAGTGTTTCCAAGATGATGTCTGAAATTAGATCAGAAAGTTTACTGAGAGCTCAATTCCCCATCAACTGGACATTTTATATAGGTGGAAAGAACAACAGAATGCCATTTCTTCATGGAAATGTGTAATCCTTGGTATATGCAATGAGCACTGAATAATTTCTAATATATCAGAGCTCAAGTTCATCGGATCTTAGAAAAAGATTTCTTGTCATAAAAGATTATTCTTTTTGAAATTCAGGTACTTTCCTTTGTTGCATATATAAATGCCTGACACCTTTTATGAATGAAAGATTTCAGACAACATTCTCTAATGACTTAGGAGAACTAAGTACAACATTTTACAAGTAACTGGTGACAGAAATGTTTAGATCTTATCTCATTTTGTATTTTATCTAAAGTGCTTCTAATTTATTAAAATAATAAATTAAGATCAGAAAACATAGAAATCCAGTTTCCTAGGTACAGTTTTATATTCTTTTTGCTACTTAACTTTGAATACATCTTGAAGCTTGATTATGTCAAGTAATTTTTAATTTTTCTTCATTTGATTGTACAGGGGATTTTCTCTGTCTTAGAAATTTCTGCCTAACATTACTCATCTCAAAATGCATGTGATGCTTTTATCTTTAGCTTTATTAAGATATAATGGACAGGGGCCGGCGCCGTGGCTCACCTGGTTAATCCTCCGCCTGTGGTGCTGGCATTCCATATGGACGCCGGGTTCTAATCCCTGTTGCTCCTCTTCCAGTCCAGCTCACTGCTGTGGCCTGGGAAGGCAGTGTAGGATGGCCCAAGTGCTTGGGCCCCTGCACCCACATGGGAGACCAGGAGGAAGCACCTGGCTCCTGGCTTTGGATTGGCGTAGCTCTGGCTGTTGTGGCCATTTAGGGGGTGAACCAACGGAAGGAAGACCTTTCTCTCTGTCTCTATCTCTGTCTAACTCTTTCTGTCAAAAAAAAGATATAATGGACAAATAAAATTGTATATATTCAAATTTTGCAAAATTACAATGGGTTAGAAATAGAAAATATTCTATATAGAGATGGATCTACTACCTCTTAAGCATTTGAATGGAAGAAACATAAGACTGTTTCCTAATTTTGTGTTTGCAACCTGAGATATTTGTGACTGAATGTGGTGTTGGCAGGTGAAATGGTATAAATGGATACCATTTGCATATCTGATGTACAGAACAATAATTTAGCATATTCTTTATTTCTTATGTGTACCTATGGCCATGACAAGTCCAGGAGCAACGTCATTATCATTTATCTTATTATCTTTCTCTTCAAAATGGGTTGTGATGGGCTTTTGTACTTACCTCAATGATGTGAGTCCAGAGCTTAGTCTCTTCTCTGGGTGGTAAGTGTTTTGGAGCCTCTATTCCACATATCCTGAGCCTTATATGTACTGATGTAGAGATTTAATTGTTTTCTTACCCAATATCTACAAGCTTCTCAATCTTTGTGACTCAGGATAAAAATAAAGAAAAAGAACATGACCTTCATTTTTTATCATTCCTAAATGATTCCGAACTACTAATCTTTGTATAAGACAAAAATTCATTACTTATAATACATTCTTCTTTAAATTTAATAAATTGTTGAACTTCTGTTAGGCAGTAAGTAATGTATAGCTATGAGGATAAATAAGAAACCTTTCCTCATCTTGAAAGAGTCATTTTGTTTTGTGGTGCTCACAGACATCTCATTTGATTCTCAAAACAATCTCAGGAGATACTATTATCATTACAATAGAATAATCAAAGCATAACATTTGGAGAGTTTAACACCTTCCCTGAGGTCTCTTGGTAAGTAGAGTTGGTCATTGAGAAATTCATTGCAGATTTCTTGTCCTTAAAGGATATTTTGTGTTTTCAAACAATGGAATGAGCAGGCTCTTTAAACAAGGAAGTTGTCTTCTTACAATTGTACCTATGAAATACAAGAGGGGCCGGTGATATGCTTTAGTAGTTTAAGCCTCCACCTGCGGTCCCATCATCTCATATGGGCACTGGTTCAAGTCCCAGCTGCTCCACTTCCGATCCTGCTCCCTGCTAACAGCCTGGGAAAGCAGTGGCAGAAGGCCCAAGCACTTGGGCCCCTGCACTCATGTGGGAGACCCTGAAGAAGCTCCTGACTTCTGACCTTGGATCAGCTCAGCTCCAAATGTCTGCAATGGCAAATCAGTGGATGGAAGAGCTCTCTCTCTGTCTGTAACTCTGCCTTTTGATAAATAAGTAAATACAAATTTTTAAAAAGAAATATATGAAATCTGCTCTCTTTATATTAATAAAAAAATCTAAAAAGTATTTACCGTGCATCAAAGTAAAAAAAAAAAAGACAAACCTCATGCTGTGAATGCAATTGAATAGCAATACAGGAATAAAGAATTGGAAGGAATCAAAATTGTTCTTTGTTCTATATATGTTCTCTATATATCTATTATATATATATTTATTACCTCACAGAACTTGGTAGAATTATTTTCATTGTGGAATATGATTCTATGCATACTTGACTTATAATAAGATAGCTAATATACATATTATATATATTGCCTTTTGCCTAACGTATCTTGTTCCAATTTAATTATTATATCTCTAGATCACTTGGTATTCTTGGCTTGATGAAAAAAGAAAATGATTCCGTGGCAACAGAATTTATTCTTCTAGGCCTATCATCCTCCTGGGGACTTCAGCTATTTCTCTTCTTAATATTTTTGTTGTTTTACATGGCTACTGTCTTTGGAAACCTATTGATAGTGGTAACTGTGCAAGCTGATGCTCAACTGCTCCAGTCTCCTATGTACTATTTTTTGGGCCATCTTTCCTTCATTGACCTATGCCTGAGTTGTGTGACTGTGCCGAAGATGTTGGGGGATTTCCTACAGCAGGGCAAGACCATCTCTTTTTCAGGATGCCTGGCCCAGATCTACTTCCTTCACTTCCTGGGAGCCAGTGAGATGTTTTTGCTGACAGTCATGGCCTATGACAGGTATGTTGCCATATGTAATCCTTTGTACTACCTGACTGTAATGAACCGCCAGCTCTGTTTTCAGTTGGTTTTTGCATGCTGGTGTGGGGGTTTCATCCATTCTATCACACAGATCATACTGGTCATCCAGCTGCCTTTCTGTGGCCACAATGAACTGGACAACTTCTATTGTGATGTCCCCCAGGTCATCAAGCTGGCCTGCATGGACACCTTTGTGGTAGAGGTGCTTATGGTCTCCAACAGTGGTCTGCTGTCTCTCGTCTGCTTTTTGGTCTTGCTCTTCTCTTATGCTGTTATCCTGATCCACCTGAGGACTCACTTCCGTGAGGGCCGGAGCAAGGCTCTCTCCACCTGTGCCTCCCACCTAACAGTGGTCAGCTTGATCTTCATGCCATGTGTCTTCATCTACTTGAGGCCTTTCTGTAGCTTTTCTGTGGATAAGGTATTCTCTGTATTTTACACAGTGATCACACCTATGTTGAACCCCCTCATTTACACACTCAGAAATGCTGATATGAAGACATCTATGAAGAAGCTGAGAAAAAAGTATGTGGCACCCCATTGCCTTGTGAAAGGATGAGAAGGAAGAGAAAACTTAGAAAATATACTCTTTCTTGGTTCATTCTTTTTGTTTTTAAAGATTTATTTATTTATTTGAAAGTCAGAGTTACACAGAGAGAAGGAGAGGCAGAGACAGAGAAAGAGAAGTCTTCTATCCCACTGGTTCACTCCCCAATTGGCTGCAATGGCCGGAGTTGTGCCTACCTGAAGCCGGGAGCCAGGAGCTTCTTCAGGGTCTCCAGCATGGGTGCAGGGGCCCAAGGACTTGGGCCATCTTGTACTGCTTTCCCAGGCCGTAGTAGAGGGCTGGATTGGAAGTGGAGCAGCTGGGTCTTGAACCGGTGTCCATATGGGATACTGGCACTGCAGGCAGTGGCTTTACCCGCTACGCCACAGCGCTGGCCCCTCTTGGTTCACTCTTAACTCTTCCTACACATGAGTATATGGATGAAAATCATTTGGATGATTTTGGTGCAAAAGAGAAGACTGCATAAAAGTTGTATCACTCTTGATTATAGCTGCAAGGCAGACAGGTGGCTCTTGGGTGTTGAGTTTTGAGCAGGGAACTCAAGGGAACTCATGGCCCACAACTGATAACAGGAATACACTGAGAACTAAAGGTAGAGGACACTTTGAGAAATTAGCTCGTCTGACTTTGCAAGTAGTCTTGCTTTATTTCAGTTCGTTTCATTTTAAACAGAAGATGCTACATATCCTTCTGTGCCCTGCTCTTGTAAGACTCCACAATCCTGGCATCAGAAAGTCCTCTTCTGTTTCAGCAGTCTCTTCAAAAGCAATGGAATTCTTTCTGTCCTGTCTCTAGCAAAGCCTGAAAACACCATCAAGCAGCCTCCATATTAATGTTTACCTATGAACTGTGATCCATATCGTGCCAGATTTTACAAATGCAGTTGGGCAACTCACTTAAAAGGACACAGACTCTTCACAAAGCTTCTGTATGGGATAAGGGAGTTTAAAGTGCCGGGTGGTAGAAGCTGTCAGGACTGTGCTGCAGAGGCTTCCCTAGAGCAGGCATCCTACTCCACCAGGAGTCGTCCTTTGAGTGGAGTTACAGTGGGGAAAGTTGCCGTGCTTCAACGGATCCTCACGTGCAAGAGCTCTGAACTCTAAAGGAAAAGAGAAAGAAATCGGTTGTGTTCAAAGCACCTGCAGTGCTAGCATCCCATATGGGCACCAGCTGGAGTCCCGGCTGCTCCTTTTCCCATCTAGCTCTCTGCTGTGGCCTGGGAAAGCAGTGGAGGATGGCCCAAGTCCTTGGGCCCCTGCACCTGCATCGGAGACCTGGAAGAAGCTTCTGGCTCCTGGCTTCGGATCTGCGCAGCTCCGGCTTTTGCAGCCATTTGGGGAGTGAACCATCGGATGGAAGACCTGTCTCTACCTCTGCCTCTCTGCAACTCTGCTTTTCAAATCAATAAATAAATCTTTAAGAATTTTATTCACTCCTATCTATTTCTGAAATAAGGTTCCTTGCAACATTTTATGACTGTAGAAGAGTATTTTATTCACTAAATACTAAGAAAAAGGCAAACTTTTAGCAATCTTTTTATATTTGCTAACTTTATTTCCTTATCAGTTGCTATGGAGAAGCTTTTATGATTCCTTAGCTGAAAATCACACAAACAAAAATGTCTAAAACTGCACCTCATGCTAGGATTTACTGGGTAATTTACAATTTCCTAATTAGGTAAGAGCTTTTTTTATATTGGAATAAAGAATGGATTTTCATTTAAGGCTAGAATGCAGTGATTTTATGTGTAAGAAGCTGTAACTTTATCTGTACTTCTCACAGACCAGGAACAAGGCTGCCACATGACAGGGACCCAAATATCAGCATAGCTAACAAATTTTTGGAATATCGAATTAAAAGATGAGTTTATTTTGTTGCAAAGACTTTTTTGAAATTCAAGCACAGGTTTTTTCTTTGGTAACATGTGTTTTCCACGACCTTTTGGAGACTCTTCATATATACGGATTTCTCCAGACTCTATTTCAGTTTCAGCTCACTGCACATCCCCTTTTTCTGACTCTTCTCTTTCAGAGCAAAACTCTGCATCTTGTAAAACATTTTAAAAGTCCTGTGGACAGCTGGGATTGTAGTAATATATTTAGATGAGTCAGAGTTTTCATTTTCATTTTCTTTTTTAGGAAAAATTTTTTAAAAAATATTTATTTATTTTGAAAGAGCTAAGAGAAAGAGGGAGAGAGACAGAGAGGGATCTTCATCCACTGGTTCATTCCCCAGGTGACTGCAACAGCCAGCTGCGTGCCAGGCTGAAGCCAGGAGCCTCATCTGTGTCTCCCAGTGGGTGGCAGGGGCCCAAACACTTGGGCCATCTTCTGCTGCTTTTCCCAGGCCACCAGCAGGGAGCTGGATTGGAAGTGGGGCAGCCAGCTGTCTCACATGTGGCAGTTTTACCCACTGTGCCACAATACTGTTTTTTTTTAATTGATATTAAGAGAATAAGTTTCATGTATTTCATAGCTACATTTCTAAGAAGATAACCATACTTTCCTCTCTCCCTCCCTACCTCCCTTTGTACCTACCTCAATCCCTCCTCCTTCCTTATTTTCTTCTCTTTTACTTTAACTTTTGCAATAACATACTTAAATTTACCTTATAATCACACACGTAGTGCAACACTAACCATAATGTTCCACAAGCAACAAGTAGAAAGACCACTTTCCCAAAGGAACATAGACAAGGGCTATAAACAATAATTAAATCATAAGGTGTCAGTTTCATTCTTATACTTCTTTTGTATTCTATATTGACTACCACATACCAGAGAAAACATATTATATTTGTCTTTTTGGGGTTGGCTTATTTCACTAGGCATAATGGTCTCCAGTTGCACTCATTTTGTTGCAAAAGACACGATTTCATTCTTTCTATGGCTGAGTAATATTCCCTTGTCCATATATATCACATTTTTCTTTATCCAGTTATCAGTTGAGGGACATGTGAGTTGATTCCATATCTTATTTTTTTTTTTTTTTTTTTTGACAGGCAGAGTGGACAGTGAGAGAGAGAGACAGAGAGAAAGGTCTTCCTTTGCCGTTGGTTCACCCTCCAATGGCCGCCGCTGCAGCCGGCGCACCGCGCTGATCCTGGCAGGAGCCAGGAGCCAGGTGCTTTTCCTGGTCTCCCATGGGGTGCAGGGCCCAAGCACCTGGGCCATCCTCCACTGCACTCCCTGGCCATAGCAGAGAGCTGGCCTGGAAGAGGGGCTACCGGGACAGAATCCGGTGCCCCGACCGGGACTAGAACCCGGTGTGCCGGCGCCGCAAGGTGGAGGATTAGCCTATTGAGCCACGGCGCCGGCTCTGATTCCATATCTTATTGTTGTGAATTGATTTGCTATAACACTGCCTGTGTTAAAATTCTTTTAACAAACTAATAAAGTTTCTGATTGTGTCAACAAATTGATAAAGTTTCTGATTTTCTACTATTTTCTCGATTGATACTATCTGGATGTCCAGTGACCCAGAGGGCCCTGCTGAGATGCCATGGCCACTTCCACAACCAGTCTGAGCCTTTTCTTTCTGCTTTCCTCCTGAGA
Source organism: Oryctolagus cuniculus (assembly GCF_964237555.1). NCBI lineage: Eukaryota > Metazoa > Chordata > Mammalia > Lagomorpha > Leporidae > Oryctolagus > Oryctolagus cuniculus. The sequence continues at coordinate 54,691,369 of NC_091443.1, forward strand.
GTGAACTGTACCATTTGTGTGTTCCTCCCTGGGCTGGACTGGTGGTAGGACAACGTGTGTGGACACACCTGGACACTGCATACATATATGAGCGACCTCTTGTGGTAGGGTCTGGAACTAGGAGGATTACAGGATGTGTTGTTGGGGGTGGGGTGGGAGGTGGGACTGGATGGAGCCTGAGGACCAAAGACCTGCTCCATCTACATCACCACATTATGGTGCAAAAATTCAAGGAGTCTGAGAATTTTAAGTTGGAAACTGACCTTCCAATAATTGCAAGGGCATGAGAAGATATTTCAGATTTTTAGCTTGCAACTGACAATGTGAACAATTCTTTGATTTCCTTTTCTCTGTCATTTCTGTGCCTGATTTCTTATTAGTTAATTTAGTTGACAAACAAGACTGTGTGTATTGGTTGTGCACAACATATTTCAAAATACTTCTATATGGTTAAATGGCTCAATTGAGCTAATTAATATGTGCTTCCTATCCATACCGATCTCCTCTTCTTTCTTCAGATCCATAATTTCTCATCTGCAAGTTTTGACCAACCTCAGAAGCTGGTAAAGATATATTGGATTATGTAAGGGTACAGAGTATACGTGGTGATAAGAACGTTTAGGGTAAATTGTAGGAGTCTCCATTTTACTGAAGTGTAAAATGCCACTTGACTTGGGCCTAATTTTAGTGACTAAGAGTATTTGAGAGCAAGTCTTAATCCTAGTTCCATTTGCATCCCATATGTACACCGATTCAAGTCCTGACTGCTCTACTTCCAATGCTGATGCACCTTGAAAAGCAGCAGAAGATGGCCTGGGTCTTTGGGCGCCCATATGGGAGACCAGTATGGAGTTCTAGGGTCCTGGTTTGTTCTGGTCCAGCCCCAGGCATCGTGGCTATTTAGGGAGTGAATCAGCAGGTGGAAAATTCTCTCTCTCTCTCTTTTTTTCTCTTTCTTTCTCTCTCTCTCTCTCTCTAACACAACCTTTCAAGAGATTCTGAAAAAAAGAGCTCTTTTATTTGTATCTTTGAGAGTCACAAATAATACAGAAGTACTTTTTGGTTGGAAAAAATATCACTCTATCCAAGGTAAATGCTATTTGGGTTACTATATTTTTCTTGTTGTTTTGGTTCTGGCATTCAAACAGAGAGCATTAGGGTTGACTTGAAAGTTTGTGCTGTGATTCAGTGATAAACTTTGTTAGACTTCAACAAGCATAATCCTCAACCATAGTCAAGCTCCTTTGACATAAATCCCTTAGAAATGTGTTGGCGTAAAATAATAGGAGTGAGGCTGTGTCTCTAGCAAATTTTAAAAGAAATCAAATCTTTTAATAGTTTCATAAGCAAATAGACGGTTGTGGTTGAGTTCGTGGTCCAATGTAATGCTGTGAAACACCATCCTCCCTCTTTCCTTGCCCCAACTTTAAGTTATATAAATCTGTGGAAATGACCCAACCTTTTAGCTAGTTACTTGCCAAGTGACCTTCAATATAGTTGCCCACAGAGTTATCTAGTGAGGATGATATGTTTTTTTTTGGGAGAAAGGAGGCTCAGGCAGGCTTTGGAAATGGTCACAGCATCTGATCCTGGCACTATGGAACATCAGACGTCCAAATAATATTAATTCTGAAAAATCAGAAACTTCAGTTACTAAAAAGAATTTTAATATGAGTAGTTGATTAGGCAAGTATTGGAGGATTGAAAATGAAAAAGGGAGCACACAAGGTTCTTACTTTTTAAAAGATAAGACTGGCAATCCCAGTTATTCATGGTCATTTAAAATGAGTTTCAAGACCTAAATTTTGTTATAAAAGAGAAACATTGGAAAAAAGGGGTGTTTCAGTCAGCTGATATTGAAAGAAATTCTGGAAAAATCCATGCATATGAGAAGCCTTCAAAAGGTTTGTGGAAAATGTGTATTACAAAAGCGCTATATGTGGTTTTAAAAAACTTGCGTGAAATACATAATCCTATTTCCCACAAAGTTTTGAGAAACCCTCATATTTAGAACTCTCTCCAAGTTCATAGAGTAGTATGTCCATCAATCTTCTGTGATACAGAATAGTGTTAATATCATCTTTAATTATAAAGTTCTAGATCTAATTCACATTTTCCACAAGTACCCTTGTACTTGCACTTTTTCTGCCTAATGACACTCTCCAGCTGCTACCCAACCACTTGCCCAGAAATTCCCCCTGGGTCCTAATGATGCACAAAGATTGTTGAGAGCTTCTTCCTTGTGGAATCCAGGAATATAGAAAGAAACTTTTGCAGACCAGGTCATAAGGCAACACATGATTCTAACCTCATAAAACCCAGAGAGAGAGAGAGAGAGAGAGAGAGAGAGAGGCTGTACAAGAGGAGATGTCAGCTACATGACAGAAGCATCTAGATCTCATTTTGTTTTGTACGAACATCTGGGTATAGATCACATTTTTTTTTCTGAGAAAGATTTATTGATCTAAGATCTCAGGCTGTTCAAATCTGTGTCGTGGAACCACACTCAAGACAATAGCCACAGTAAGTTTCCCATCTGGATACCTTAACCACTAACAGGAAGCAAAGGCAGTATTTATTGACTAAAATTATATTGAAGGGTAAAGAAGATTTAAGTTCCTCACTTGTATCTGTTCTAATAATTCTATCAAGCAATTTAGGAAATCTCATTAAGATGCATAGCAATATTATTCTAATCAGAATTTAGTCCTAGCTTGACCCTTCATAGTAAAACTTAGATAGTTCTTTCTATGTGCCTCATTTATTTCACCAATGATTAAATCTGTGGCATTAAATCAAATGACCTCAATAGGTACCAACACAGAGTCAGATAGAAGTAGCAAGTTCTTGTGTTCCATTGCACAATGTAGTTGTTCATTGTAGTTCACAAAACTGCTGAAAGCGAGGATCTGGGAGCTTCCAAACAGAAAGAAAGTAGAAGGAAATGGCAAGAGTAGCTTCCTGGTTTCATGGGTTTACACTGTATATGTGTTGAAATATTGTACTGTAATCCATAAAAATATGTGAGTATTGCATGTTAATAAAAATTTTAAAATTAAGATCCTTTCTAACTGTATGCAGATTTTTTTTATCTTTTATTTAATGAATATAAATTTCCAAAGTACGACTTATGGATTACAATGGCTTCCCCCCCATACCGTCCCTCCCACCCACAACCCTCTCCTTTCCCACTCCCTCTCCCCTTCCATTCACATCAGATTCATTTTCGATTATCTTAATATACAGAAGATCAGCTTAGTATACATTAAGTAAGGATTTCAACAGTTTGCTCCCACACAGAAACATAAAGTGAAAAATAATAGATGATTTTTTTTAAATGATGATGAAATCAGATCAGACCTATTGTCATGTTTAATCCCAGTGAGAGTCAAGTTGGGAGTTGATAATTTCTTTTTCTTTCTTTCTTTTTTTTTTTTTTTTTTTTACAGAGGATCAGTTTAGTATGCATTAAGTAAAGATTTCAACAGTTTGCACTCCCTGCAGATATTTTTAAAAGTTCATGGCAAATGGAATTTACAGATGCTTGTTTTGGTTAGCATTTTTTAAAAATCTGTGCACATGAAGGGTCTTCAAAAAGTTCATGGTATGTGTATTATGGGAAAAAACTGTGCATGGGACTCAAACCAGCACTCGGATAGGGGATGCTGGCGTCACAAGCATCGACTTAACCTGCTGTACCACAACACCAACTCAAAAGAACTGGGAATTTCCAGTCTAATTTAGAAACTGGAAACTGAGTCTTCCTCCCTTGATTAAATAAAATGTTACTCTTTAATGATAATCTGTGCATAGTATTTGTAAAAAGATTCACTGGAATTTTAAATGATGGATATTAGATTCTGACTTGTTATTAATCTATAAGCTCAAATTAATTTGCTCACTTAATATTTTTTTCATCCCAGCAAGGACTGTTGATAAGAGGTAAAGAGAGAAAAAGAGGTAACTAGGGAAAATATTTTTTTTAGAAATAACATTATTATTTGAGATAATAATAAGAAAAGCTACTTCAGATTACTTAGATTCTCTTTTTGACAAAATAACTGTAACACTAAGTAACAGAAAGTGGAATGTGAATCCATACTGTGGCTTGACAACTAACGATGAGAAAGAATACCCATGAACTATTTTCAAGAAATCTAAATAATTCCTTCTACCATGTCTAGCATCACTTAGATGTTGTCTTAGGACTCCTCATATTAGACTTGATCAAGCTTACCATAGTTTGTAACGTATGTGTGTGTGTGTTTTAAGAGAACCAGAACCGTTCCACCAGTTCCGCCAGCGAGCCCATGGAAGTGGCCAACAATGTCACAGAGTTTGTGTTCCTGGGACTCTCTCAAGACCCTGGAGCTCAGCTGATGCTCTTTGCTCTATTCCTCCTCTTCTACCTGGTGATCCTGGTGGGGAACCTGCTCATTCTGCTCACGGTGCTTGCTGACCCCCGGCTCCACACGCCCATGTATTTCTTCCTCAGCAATCTGTCCTTCGTGGACATTGCCTATTCCTCGGCCACAGCACCCAAGATGATGGCCGACTTCGTTTCTGAGAATAAGACTATTTCCTACGGGGGCTGTATAGCTCAGATGTTTACCTTTCACTTTTTCGGTTGTGCTGAGATTTTTGTCTTGACCGTCATGGCTTTTGACCGGTATGCCGCCATCTGCCAGCCTCTCCGCTACACTACCATCATGAGTGCCAATGTCTGCACCGTGCTGGCGTCACTGTCCTGGTTGGGAGCCCTGGGTCATTCCTTTGTTCAGACGCTCCTGACCTTTCAGCTGCCTTTCTGCAATGCTCAGGTCATAGACCACTACTTTTGTGATGTCCACCCAGTCCTGAAGCTTGCCTGTGCTGACACCACTCTGGTGAATATGCTGGTCGTTGCCAACAGTGGTCTCATCTCTCTGGGGTGCTTCCTCATTCTTCTGGCCTCCTACACTGTCATTCTGTTTAGTCTTCGAAAGCGATCTGCAGAGAGCAGGCGCAAAGCTCTCTCTACCTGTGGGTCTCATTTGACTGTAGTGACTTTCTTCTTTGTCCCTTGCATCTTTATTTATCTCCGTCCATCCACCACATTCCCGCTGGATAAGGCAGTGTCTGTGTTCTACACCACCATCACCCCAATGCTGAATCCTCTCATCTACACGCTGAGGAACGAGGATGTAAAGAATGCCATGAAAAGACTGTGGAATCGCAAGTTCTCCTTGAAGGAAAAGCAGAAGGGATAGCTTATCACGGTAAGTCAGAGAACTAGATGATAGCCTGATCTGGTCCCCAATTTATTGGTAATGTTAAGGAATGGTCCCTAGAATTCAGCTACCTTGAACTTTTTATTTAACAATAATGGGACTATTTCATAATAACCTCACTTGACAGGAAATAATTCAAGGCTCTTTTACATGGGTTAAATTTAAACTTTCTTTTTTTAATAGAAAACTTTTATTTAATAAATATAAATTTCAAAAGTACAACTTTTGGATTATAGCAGTTCTCCCCCTCCATAACCACCCTCCCACCTGCAAACCATCCCATCTCCTACTCCCTCTCCCATCCCATTCTTCATTAAGATTCATTTTTAATTATCTTTATATACAGAAGATCAACTTAGTATATACTAAGTAAAGATTTCAACACATTGCACCCACACAGACACACAAAGTATAAAGTACTGTTTGAATACTAGTTTTACTGTTAATTCTCATAGCACAACACATTAAGGACAGAGGTCCTACATGGGGAGCAAGTGCACAGTGACTCCTGTTGTTGGTTTAACGATTGACACTCTTATTTATGATAAATTTAAACTTTCACACATGGACAGGTTCTATTCTCTCTTACTTCCACAATCAAAGAGGAAACCTTCATACTCAATACCTCACTTGAATGCTTTTGTAGATCCTTTATTCACATGAAACACTCAAGCTGCAATCCCATTATTTAGAAAGAGGTTACAAGAGAAAGGAATTCCAAGGAATAAGATCATTTCTGCTAGAAAAGACATCTAGCTTCATCTAGCTTCCTGTTCCTTCCTTCCCCTTCCCCCATCCTTCTTTTTTTTTTTTTTTTTTCCTTTATTTCCTACTGTTTCCCCACAAATACCACAAAATCCAATAAGGGAAATATATTTGTAGAGAGATAATTATTGTGCAATAAAACAAGTGCAGACTTAGACACATGCACAGTATCTAATGAGGGAAATTAGTATAACCTGAAAAGCTGCCCAAGAGATGATTTCTGTGCAGGGGGAAAATGGCATTTCATGAGTTTTGAGATAGAGAGCTGTGTTTTTACAGATCGCCTTGCAGAATTTGAATATCATCTCTCTATTTGGTACTGTCATACTATTTTTACTAAATAAATCTTGCTTCCTTTTTTTTTTTTTGCAATACAGAGACAACATTAATTAAAGAAACTGAAGTGAATTGACATTTGAGCGACTGAAAGACTGAGTCAAGATGTAGGTCTATTATAAATTCTTAGTTAACACTGTTTTCAATTCTTTAAAGGCACAACTTGGAATAGCACATTTTCTTTTTGTGGTTGTCTTAGCAATGTTGGATATAGCTGAGTATTCCCAATACTTTGAAAAAGACATTTTAATTCTTAGGAATTTCTTATGGGCTTGGTTTCACAGTTCATGTCTTTTAGGAATTCTGCTATTATTTTCATCCAACACTTATTTTCTCCATGGCTTAATTCTATATATAATTTAATAAATAATATCATACTCTTATTTACTCTTGCTCTTGTTTTTAATGGATTTTTATCTCATTTCCACACTTATGAAGGATATAAATAATGCGTAGTACTTGTTTTCTACTCTACATACGATCCAGGGATGGCTGCATACTAGGAATTTGGTTTTCCTGTTGTCATTTTGATATCCATTGCTCCTTTTTCTCTCTTAGTAACAGACACTTGGCCACTTTATGCTGGCTAAGCTAAAATACTGCATTGTAATATTTCTATTTTTCAGCTGGGAGTGGACAATATGATGTAAATGATGGATGGCTCAGACTTGTGAAAACTCTGTAAAATGATTTCTCTACACTTGAGCTCCTCTGGATTATATCACCACTAATATTTTGTTGCATTTCCTAATAGTCATTTGTTATATTACTTTTCTTTAGTAAACTATTCCTTTTAAAGTTGATTTTTAAAAATAAACAATAAATACATTGGAACTGTATTAATAGGTTACATTAGTTTTCCTTTTTCTTCAAAGATCTAAGTAAGTACAGTGATAAAAAACACCATAAAGGGGAAAATATTCAGAACCATAAGACCAAAGGAAAAAGGACAGAAGTTATGTACAGGGGAAGATGTGGCAGATAGAAGACAAAGGAGGGAAGTTGACTGGGCAGGAAGAGAAGGCTAACTCTCAATAAGCAGCAGAGAGGAGCCCTGAAGAGAAGGGGACACACTGATTTCCTGGAATTCCAGCCGTGTTTGGGATGCAAACACCAGATCAGAGGGATGATGAGGTTCAGTGGTGGCAACAGAGACTAGGAGAAAGGAATGGTTGTCTCCCCTTCCCTCTTCCCATAGCCTACTCTCATGCTAACAGAGGCATACGTTTCATAAGTAGAGCATCGACATCTTGGCTTTAAAAACAGAATGAAAATTCACATTCTGACTTTGGAGACCACAATGGAATGACTAACTCTCTACTGGGATCCTCACCAGAAGCCTATCAATTAGCAAAATTGATCCTATTGATCCAGAGGTTCAGAGATCATATAATTTGTGTTTTATATTTTATATTCATAGAATAAGACATACAAAGAAAAATAAAAGGGAGCCTCTATGAAGGTCAAAAGAAATCTAGTGAGATCAGAAATAGTACAAGGGAAAAAAAACTTTAAAAATTGTTCATGTCCTCTACTGTAGGAGAGGAGATATTTGAATTCCTGAAATGAGAACATGATGCTTTGAAAAAATAAAGGGAGAGTTAAAATTATGTTTGGAACTAAATTAAAGAACTTCAGATAAAATTAAACAGAGTCGGGAATTTGGCCTTGCAGTTAAAGACACTTGGGTATCATCTTGTAGAAATACCCTGTTTTGAGTGACAGTTCTGCTTCCAATTCAAGCTTCTTGCCACTGGGCTCCATGGCAGGGTAGCAAGTGATGCCTCAAGAAGTTGGATCCCTGCCACTCATATGGGAGACCTGGATTGAGTCTGTGGTAGCTAGCTTCAGTCCGTTCCACCACCAGCCACTGAGGGCATTTGGAGAGTGAACCAGTAGATAAGAACTCTCTGTCTTTTTGACTTTTGCCCATGATATAAATACATAAATATGCAAATATCTTAAAAATTGTAACAAATCAACAAAGGATTAAGGGAAGTAAAGGAGGTAAAGACATCACAGGAGTAAAGAAGTCTCCTTGACAGTAAAATTTAAAAGAAAATCAAAGAAATAGAAAATAGAATAGGAAAAAAACAAAGCAAAACACAAAGAATCAAGTCAAAAGACAAAGCATCCCACTCATACATGTTCAAGAAGTACAGAAAAAACAGAAGGGGAGATTTAAAAATAAATAACAAATTTCTTAGACAGGCTTATGTCTGTGGATATGAAAGATTTGCCAAGCACCCAGCCGAACAGTTCAATAAAAACACCAAAGCACACTACTTTGACATTTTATTACTCTAGGGGTTGGCAAGATTATTAACTCATTACAAAAGAGAAAAAATAAACAGGTGGTAAATGAGAAAAAAGTTCAAATGGCATAGGAGTACATTCCATTGCAAAACTGGCTCGGGAATACAGTGTGAAAATGACTTCAACTGACTTTCAGCCTAGGTTTCTATGCAGAACAAAGCCAGTGATAAGGGAGGAAGACATAATAAAATATTTTAAGATATGTAAGGCTTTAACAATTTTACTTCAAAAGTATTATTTCTTTGAAAGTATGCGACAAGTTATCTGGTAAAACAAGAGAAAGAGACAGGTTAAATAATCAGTACGTGCACTGCAGGTGATGGCCTGCATTGCTTTCATGAAGACAGCTGGTGGTAGGCATAGCGCCCTCCGAGAAGAATGAATGCAGCAGAATGGAAGCCCTCAGGATGGAAGGCTTCAGCAAATATGGGAGAGTAGGAATTTATATTATTTGATGACTTGGGGCATTTACTTTTAAGGCTATAATCAACAGAGTGGAATACTTTGATACCATTAAAACACATTATTATAAAACTATCTGTATCACATAGGGTCCCAACAAGAAACCAATGATACACTCAGAAAAGTATAATTTGAGAAAGATTTATTTTTAAATAGATGGTCTATAACATTATAGATGTGCAGGAGCCATGTGGGCCAGTGCCATTTACCAGGCATAAGATGAAGCAGAGCTGTTAACACCCCTACACCTGGAAGGACTGGGGAAACAGAGATATAGAAACCCCAAAGAGAGAGATTTACAATAGCCATTTGAGAGGAGGACGGGCCTTTAATCTAAGAGCAATTACCAGGTGGCCAAGGGAATAATAAACACATCTAACTTATTCTACTGCCTCCTCATTTTACTGAGGCATAATTGACAAAATAAAATTGAAAATTACTGGGGCTGGTGTTGTGGCATAATGGGTAAAGCTGATGCCTGCAATGCCAACATCTCACTTGGGTGCTGGCTGCTTCACTACAGACCCAGCTCTCTGCTAATGTGGCTGGGAAAGCAGCTGAAGATGGCCCAAGTACGGTGCCCCTCCATGACCTACACAGATCCCAAAGAAGCTCCTGACTCCCGATTTTGGACTGGCCCCAGTCCAAATTTGGGGAGTGAACCAGTGGATGGAAGATCACCATCTCTCCCCCCTCTCTCTGCAACTCTTTCAAATAAATAAATCTTTTAAAAATGGAAGATTATTCATAAATTTGAAAATTAAGCAGTAAAAATAAAATTAATTTTAAAAAGAATACTAAATCACTAGTCATATTCCTTATCATTAAATATTTTACAAAATAGTAAAAGTTACACAGTATTCCATTAAATTTATATACTGCTCAACTGATAAATAAGGTAGATTGTTTTATGTATCATGTATATCACTTATATATCATATGTAAGTATCACAATCACTACTGTACAAACTTGCAGGTGTGTATTTGTGTATCTGGGATGATTCACAGGATATGTTTCTGGAAGGCAGATTTCTTTCACAAAGAATATGAACCTATAGTGATAGATAATGCATACTTTCAAGTTCAACCTTCAACAGTAAGAGAAATTATTTACCTACAGTGTGTGCCAATTTTTAAGTGTTTGGTCTCCATGTGACAAATCAATTAGTAAAATGGAAGAGTATCTTCCTTAGTTGTGGATTTCTTTTGTTACTAGCAAATTCAGGCAAAGCTTCCTAGGTTTCATGGTAACTTATGAATTCTTAGCTCATAAATCTCTGTGGGGGATGGGCTCTCTAGAACACTTGGTCACTGGACATAGAAACACTCCTCAGGGACACCTTAGCAGTGTTCCTCCTTGTGGCCTATATCTCCAAGGTATGATCTTGAAGCTGTTGAGCTTTGTTCAAGAGTTGGACATGCACTGTAAAAAATCCCCTTAAATAACTGCTTTACAGTTTTTATTGAGGAGCATATCCAAATTTTTGGGAATACTTTCTAGTAATATTTAAATAGAAGAACTGTTTAACAAAGAGCAAAAATATTTTATAACATATGGAAAACTTTCCCATTATATCTAAAAACACCATTGTCTACATACACCCATTTGTAAATAAAAAAATTCAGCATATTATTTTTATTAATAAAATGCAAGGTATTTATTCACAAAAATTTTGAATGATGTTTTATAGATGGATTTTTCAAAACTTTATTTAAGCTACACAGTTTTCATGTATTTCATGTATACAGATTTAGGAACATGGTGACATTCCTTCACCTACCCTCCCCCTAGCCCATGCTCCAACCCTTCCTCCTCCTACCTCTCTCATTCCCACGCTTAATTTTTACAAAGAACTATTTTGGCTTACTTAATTATCCTATAGTTAACTCTATACTTAGTAAAAGAATTCAACAAATAGTATGAAGAGAAGAAAAAAAAAAACAACACAGTTCCACAACGGAAAAGACAAGGGCTGTAAACAATGATCGAATCTCAAAACATCTATCTCACTTCAATACAGTACATTTCAGGTACTCTATTAACTACCTCAGAAAAGGCAAAACATATGATATCTGACTTTTTGGTACTGGCTTATTTCACTAAGTATAGTGGTTTCCAGTTGCACACATCTTGTTGCAAATGACAGGATATCATTTTTTTTCTTACAGTTGACTAGTACTCTACATATATATATATATGTATGTATGTGTGTATATATATATATATATATGGCATAATTTCTTTATCCATTTAACAGTTGATGGACATCTAGGTTGATTCCATATCTTAGCTATTGTAAATTGTGCTGCAGTGAACATGGGGGTAGAGATAACTTTCATTTATTGATTTCTTTAGGTTTGGGTAAATTCCCAGGAGTGGAATGGCTGGATCATGGTCTATATTAAGATTTCTGAGGTGGCTGGTGCTGTGGTGCAGTGGGTTAAAGGCCCAGCCTGCAGTGCCAGCGTCCCATATGGACACTGGTTTGTGTCCTGGCTGATCCTCTTCCGATCCAGCTCTCTGCTATGGCCTGGGAGAGAGTTGGAGGTGGTCCAACTCCTTGGGCCCCATACTTGTGTGGGAGACCTGGAAGAAGCTCCTGGCTCCTGGCTTCAGATCAGCTCAGCTCTGGCCATTGTGGTCATTTGGGGAGTGAACTAGTAGAATGGAAGACCTCTCTCTCTGGCTCTACTTCTCTCTGTAACTCCTGTCTTTCAAATAAATAAAATAATTCTTTAAAAAAAGATTTCTGAGGTATCTGTTATTCCAAGTGGCTTCACCAGTTTCCTTTCCCACCAACAGTGCACCAGGGTACCTTAATCCCCAAATCCTCACCAGCATTTGTCATTTGTTGATTTCTGTATGAGAGCCATTCTAACTGGAGTGAGATGAAGCTTCTTTGTGGTTTAGATTTGAATTTCCCTGATGGATAGTGATCCTGAGCACTTTTTTCAAGTGTCTGTTGGCTATTTGAGTTTCTTCTCTTGAAAATGCCCGTTCAAGTTCTTTGTCCATTTATTAACTGTATAATTTGTTTTGTTGTTGAATTTCTGAGTTCTTTCTAAATTCTGAATGTTAACCCTTTGTCAGTTGCATGGTTTGCAAATATTTTCTCCTATTCTGTTGGTTGCCTCTTCACTTTGCTAAGTGTTTCTTTTGCAGTACAGAAGTTTCTCAGCTTGATGTAATCCCATTTGTCAATTTTGGCTTTGATTTTCTTCATTTTTGGGGTCTTTTCCAAGAAGCCTTTGGCTATGCTAATGTCTTGTAGAGTTTCCCAATGTTTTCTGGTAATTTGATAGTATCAGTTCATAGATTTAGATCTTTGATCCATTTTGCGTGGATTTTTTGTGTAAGGTGTAAGGCAGGGGTCTAGTTTCATACTTCTGCATCATGAAACTCAGTTTCCCCAGTACTGTTTGTTAAAGAGATGATCCTTGCCCCAGGGATTGATTTTATCTCCTTTGTCAAAGATAAGTTGGTTGTAGATTTCTGGGTTGATTTCTGGAGTTTCTATTCTTTTCTATGGGTCTGCAAGTCTGTTTTTGTGCCAGTACCAGGTTGTTTTGACTATCAGTGCCCTGTTGTATGTCTTGAAATCAGATATTATGATGCCTTCAGCTTTGTTTTTGTTGTATAAGATAGCTTTAGCTATTCACAGTCTCTTGTGTTTCCATAGAAATTTTAACATCACTTTTTTCTAATCTGCAAAGAATGTCATTGGTATTTTTATTGGGATCACACTGCATCTGTAAATTGCTTCTGGTAGTATGGACGTTTTGATATTGGTTCTTCCAATTCATGAACACGGACGATTTTTCTATTTTTTAATGTCTTCTCTTTCTTTCATTAGAGTTTTATAATTTTCATAATAGAGATCTTTGACATCCTTGGTTAAATTTATTACAAGATATTTATTTCTTTTTGGAGCTGTTGTGCATGGGACTGATCTTAAAAGTTTTTTCTCAGGGCCGGCACCATGGCTCACTTGGTTAACCTCCACCTGCAGCACTGGCATCCCATATGGGCGCCGGGTTCTAGTTCTGGTTGCTTCTCTTCCAGTCCAGCTCTCTGCTGTGGCCTGGGAAGGCAGTGGAGGATGGCCCAAGTGCTTGGGTCCTGCACCTGCATGGGAGACCAGGAAGAAGCATCTGGCTCTTGGCTTCGGATCAGCGCAGCGCCGGCCGTAGTGGCCATTTGGAGTGTGAACCAACGGAAGAAAGATCTTTCTTTCTGTCTCTCTCTCTCTCACTGTTTAACTCTATTTGTCAAATATATAATAAAAAAATTTTTTCTCAGTCATGTGTCTGTGTATTCAAAGGTTATTGATTTTTGTGTGCTAGTTTTATATCCTGCCACTTTACCAAATGCTTTTATGAGTTCCAATAGCATTGCAGTGGTCTATTTTGGATCCCCTATATATAGAATCATGCCATCTGCAAATAGGGGTAGTTTGATTTCCTCCTTTCCCATTTGTATCCCTTTATTTTTTTTTCTTATGTAATGGTTCTGGCTAAAACTTCCAGGACTATATTAAATAGCAATGGTGAGAGTGGGCATCCTTCTCTCATTCTGGATCTTAGCTGGAATGCTTCCAGATTTTCTCCATTCAATAGGACTCTGTCTGTGGGTTTGCCATAAATTGCTTTGATTCTGTTGAGGAATGTTCCCTGCCACCCAATTTGGTTAAGGTTTCCATCAGAAATAATGTTGCATTTTATGAAATGCTTTCTTTGCATCTACTGAGATGACCTTTTTATTCTTCAGTTTGTTAACATGGTGTATCACATTGATTGATTTGTGGGTGTTGAACCATCCCTGCATACCAGGGATAAATCCCACTAGGTCTAGGTGAATGATCTTTCTGATGTGTTGTTGGATACAATTAGCTAATATTTTGTTCAGGATTTTTATATATGTTACATCTGTTCATCTTGTTTATAGATCTATTAAGGTTTTCTGTGTCTTCATGACTCAATTTTGGTAGACTGTAAGTGTCTAGGAATCTATCCATTTCTTCTAGGTTCCCCAATTTGTTGGCATATAGTTCTTTATAGTAATTCCTGATGCTTATTTTTATTTCTTTGGTATCTGTCGTTACATTTTCTTTTTATCTCTTATTGTATTGATTTGGGTCTTCTTTTTTTCTTCAGTTTGACAATGATATATTGATTTTGTTTATATTTTCAAAAAACCAGCTCTTCATTTCTTGGATCCTTGTATTTTTTGTTTGTTTGTTTCAAATTTGTTTATTTCTTCTCTAATTTTTTCTTTCCTCCTACTAATCTGGAGTTTGGTTTGTTGTTTTTCTAGGTGCTTGAGATGTATTCATAGCTCATTTATTTGGTACCTTTCCAATTTCTTCATGTAGGCATCGATTGCTATAAACTTCTCTTTTAACACTGCTTTTGCTGTATCCCAGATAAGATGCATGTTGTCTTCCAGTGTAAGCAAATAATGAAAGATAGAATCAAAAGGGTTGAGAATGATCCTGCGGGGGAAGCAGGTCACACAGCAGACTCATAGAATGGCAAATGCCCAAAACAGCACTCCTGCCTCAGAATCAACCCTTGGGACATTCGGATCTGACTAAAAGGTCCATGAGAGTCTCGCAGGCATGGAAAGCCATGACACGGTGGCAAAAAACAATCTAAATGAAGGATCTTGGCGAACAACACTCCAGCAGAAGGATCAGGCCATCAAGGAGAGAGGCGCCTTTCTCTGAAGGGAGGAAGGAACCTCCACTGTGATATGGCCTTGACTAAACAAATTCAGAGTTGGTGAAATCAAGGGGCCTCCATAGCCTAGACAGCTCATAGCAAGAGTCTCAGGTGATTGCTGACGTCATAAATAAGAGTGCCAATTGTTAAATCAACAACGGGAGTCACTAGGTTCATGCTCCCTTCGCAGGATCTCTGTCCTTAATATGTTTATGTATGAAACTCAAAAACAACACTACTAGTTGAACAATACCCTATACCTGGTTCGGTTGTGTGAGTGCAACCTGTTGAAATCCCTGCTTAGTATATACTAAATTGATCTTCGGTATATGAAGGTAACTGAAAATGAAACGTGATGAAGGGGGGAGAGGGGAGAGGAAGTGGGTGAGGGGAGGGCCACGGGAGGGAGGGAGGTCGGGGGGAAGTCACAACAATGCAAAAGATGTGTTTTATATTCTACTTAAAACTATTGGTTGAGCTCTGTAATTAATACACAATTACTCATAGGTGTTTAATTAATGCTATAACTAGTACTCAAATAGTATTTTACACTTTATGTTTCTGTGTGGGAACAAAATGTGGTAATCTTTACTTAACATACGCTAAATTGATCTTCTGTATATAAAGATAATTGAAAATTAATTGTGATGTGAAGGGGAATGGAAGAGGGAGTAGGAGAGGGGAGCGTTGTGGATGGGAGGGAAGACACGGGGTGGGGGGAGGAGGCTATTGTGGTCCATAAGCTGTACTTTGGAAATTTATGCTTATTAAATAAATTAAAAAAAAAAGATGCATGTTGTCTTCAATAGTTTCCAGAAATTTTTTGATTTCTGTTTTAATTTTAGGGTTTCCAGTACATTTTTGATCTATTGAATTCTTTACTCTACTATTTTATTTTAATTTTTCTTTAAGATCTCAATTTCATGAGAAAAAATTTTATTCATGTCATGTATAGTTTTCTTCAGTTCATAGATTTACTTCTGAATACTTTTGAGTAATCCTAGATTAGTGTTTTGAATTTGTTTCTGGCATTTCCTCAACCTCTTCATCTTCTAATTCTAATATTGAGATGTTGTCATGTTCCTTTGGGGGAATCATGGTGTCTTCCTTATTTTTGTTTCTTGATTTTCTGCATTTATTTTTAGTCATTGTGGAGTTGACTTCTCTTTGAGCTATGCCTCTGTGGCTTGGTTGAATGTCCTCATTTTTAGTGAATACCAAGAGGTGTGTGGTGAGTGTGTCCAGGGGTTTCTGGTCAATGCTCCAATGTGTGGTGAGTATCCAGGGTACACCAAAGTTGGGTGTGATAGATCTCAATGCCTGGGTGTTAACTCCTAGTGGGTTCTGCACCAAGAAATGGAAATAACCTTTATTTCCATCAATCAATGAACAGATCAGGAATATGTAGTCTGTAACAGAGATCTTCAAAAATTTCATGGAAAAATGTGCATTATGTTACAACTATGCACAGAATTCAGCTTTTGTGCATCAAAATAAACTTGCATTTTTTAAAAAAGATTTATGTTTTATTTATTTGAAAGGCAGAGTTATGGAACGGGAGGAGAGATGCACACACAGAGACAGATCTTCTATCTGCTGGTTTGTTTTCCAAATGGCTGCAATACCTGGGTCTGGACCAGGCTAAAGCCAGGAGCTAGGAGTTTCTTCTGCGTCTTCCACATGGGTGTAGGGGCCCAAGCACCTGGGCCATCTTCCCCTGCTTTTCCAGGTGCATTAGCAGGGAGCATTAGTAGAGCATCCAGGTCTTGAACCGGCACCCATAAGGGATGCTGGTGTCACAGGCAGAGGCTTAACTTGCCTTGCCACAATGCTGGCACCAAACTTGCATTTTAATTCCATTTTATATGAACTCTTTGAAGTATGCTTTATAATTATAACTAAACGTGAGTGCACCCCATCATGTTTGTAGATCATATTCTTTTTACCCAAGCAATAAGATAGAAGACAACATTTTTGTAAAATTTGGAATTAAGTAGACATTATTTGCATATGATGAGACCTAAAAACTTTTTATGTTCTGTTTTTATGTAGAACATTTCTAAGTACATCCTCTGATTATTGTTTCATATATTCTTCCTTCCCCTCATCAGCGTTTTTCTGTCAGCCTCATATTGACTATTTTATTCTTAGTGTCAAACAAACAACCTTATGTTAAACTGAGATCAGGGTGATGGAATAAAATAGAGATAGAACCAAATGTCATTTATCATGGAATATTTAATTTGTTAAGGTTGACTCTGTAAGAGAATCATTAAATTAGTATAAGGCTGTGAGAATGAAGATCTCATATGTACTAAAATATAATTTAGTTCATCACACATTTACTTATACAATATATTGTTTACCATGGTTAGTGCAACAATTAGCTCAAGAAAACTCTGATGTCCTGAAATGATCATGCTGTTTAGGATCCACAACATTGAAACACAGAAAGATAATTTCGAGCGCAAACCTGTTATATCAAGGTTAGAGATACAAGAAAGCTCTATGGCTTTATAAATGGGTCAGCTAATTGTGGGTGACTTTATAGAAATAAAGACCTTTTTTGTTGCTCATTATTGTATACCTGGTGTCTACTACAATGTCTGACAAGTGGATAATCATTAAGTGCATGCAGAAAATATTGAATAACGAAGAAATATAGTTTGGATGAGGGAGTTAGTACTTAAGGCTTTATTGGTAAACACAAGCAAACTGCTCAAGCAGTAAATATTGAATTTGGGCATATTTCCATTTTCCTAAGGATTTTGCTCACTTTTAAACAATACAATCCTTTGTGATAGGGAATTGGAAATGCAATTCCTACTCTAGAGGACGTACTTCATATCATAGCATTTTATATCTCCAATCCTAGGAATTAGTTAATTTCCTTACTTATATATCCTTACTTATTTTTGCAACTCAAAACTTGTGATTCAATGCTCTTTGGACAAAGCACATGCCAACTTTTGAATTATCCCCTGGAGCTTTTATTCCTACCTGGCTGCTCCTGTCCTCCAGAGAATTGATTTTCATGGTTACAAGCCATGTTAGTTAGCTCTTTGTTACATCAGTGCAGGAACTGATATATGTGAAATATAGAAGACAAAGCCCACTGTTTTTGATGGTGGAAGAGGTATCTTCCACCTCATATCCATAGTCTTCAAGTATACTGAGACTGGTAGGTAGAAGAATGCTGTTGCAATACTTATATAAATTACTCTGTTTTTAAAAATAATTGGGTAGATATAGTGATGGGAACCATCATGTAAAATGCCCAGAGAAGAGTGGTAGGAAACAGAAAACCTCAAGTAAGCAAATGTCATAGGGATCCATGGTGATGGTGTAGAGCACCTCATAACCACAGAGGGGTAACATATTTCTTCTTTGGAATGATTACGACAACTAAAGAATATCAAACTCAAGGCTAGATGAGGCAGTGAGAAGACACCTTGGTCATCATCTGCTTATAGGAGAGCAACTCTTTTTTTTTCTTTAAGAATTTATTTATTTGAAATGAAGAGTTACAGAGAGGCAGAGGCAGAGAGGGAGAGAGAGAGAGAGAGAGAGAGAAAGAGAGAGAGAGAGAAAGAGAGGTCTTCCAACCACTGGTTCACTCCCCAGATGGCTGCAATGGCCAGAGCTTGGCCAATCCGAAGCCAGGAGCCAGGAATTTCTTCTGGGTCTCCCATGCAGGTGCAGGGGCCCAAGGACTTAGGGGTGTCTTTCACTGCTTTCCCAGATCATAGCAGAGAGCTGAACTGGAAGTGGAGCAGCTGGGATTTGAACCAGCGCCGATATGGGATGTCAGCACTACAGGCAGTAATTTTACGTGCTACACCACAGCACCTTCCCCGAGAGCAATTCTTAAACAAGTTCTGACAGAGGAGACTATTACAATGTATGGGCCGTCAGAGAATGCCACATCAGTAGAATGATCTGCTAGTCATCAGAATGCTGTCACTTGGGGAAATTCCCTCAATATCTTGAGTTATTTTCTAGGGATGTTTTTTCAGGATGAGCTCTGTGAAGTGGTTGGATGTGTGGAGCCTCTGGTGTTCATTTTGTGAGGGATTGCAGTTAGTAGTAGCAATGACTTTGAAAGTTAATAGAGTAAAACAGAAATTTAGAAGCAAAAAGACATCTTGTTTAAAATTTATGTAGGTGGACTAGGTATTTAAAAAAGGCAGATTTTAGAAAACAAATCTAGAACTGTGAAGCAGAATCAGAAAAAATGGAATGGGTCAATAAAACAATTAGGTTTGGAAGTATTTGATAATTTTTTCTGGAGTCACTTTTCATTTGTTCACTATTCTGAAATTCATTTAATCATCAATTAATTTACCCATTACTGGGTAAATTACTGAAGACACAGTTTATCAGCTGCTATGTTAAGCACTAGGTAGATACACAAATGAGAAAACTCTAGGACTTCAAGGGACTCAATGTTTCTATATTTTTGTCAGGTGTAATATGAACTGACAAATCACCATGTGATACGTTGAAGTTTTAAGTGGTGGTATGAATGGAGTACAGACATGTGGGTCCAAATGATGTCTAGGGAGGTTGTTAGAAACGGCCTTCACAAAATGGCAGGCGTTTTGAAAAGGAGACTTTTGGAAAGTAGACAGAAGATTTAGTAATAGTGATTTAGCAACAGGCAAAATGAAGGTGGGTCTGGGAAAAATAGGGGGGGGGGATGGTGATGTTTAAAGAATCAAATGCCCTTGTTTTCCTTCTTCCAAGCTAAGAGCTGCTTAGTTTTCCGGATCCAAGGCAGGACAGAGACATGAAAACAGACTTCACAGGGCACTATTTTGGAAACAATATGTTAGCATGATAATTTCCTTATTTCACCTGCTACTTTGCGAAGTGAAACACTCATGATGATGATGATTTGTTAAGTGTGAGCTCCGTCCGAGTTATGTTTCTGACCTTTCTGTGCATTAGCTCATTTCACCTTTAATAACACCTTTGAGACAGGCTCTGTTATCTCCTTTGCACTGATGGGGCACATGAGGCAGAAAAGGGAAATAGTTTTTTGAGGTTAAATGTGAGTAGTGAGCTGTGGTTAGAACAAAGCACTAGTACTCCACTAAGGCAGCAAACAATCCTCAGAACACCCTCATGTTGAGATCAGCACTTCTCTGAGTCAAATGTTTTCTTCTTGTCTAGTTTACTATGGAAAACAATGTGTACAGGAAATCAAGATAATTGCTACATCTGGGTATCTTCTGTAACTTGTTTACTTATGAGAACTGTAGTCCCTGTGTCTCCATAGACCCATCTTTAAGTATATGGAGATATTTTTATACACTCCTTCCTCATTGTCTTACAGAATAATATAGGTAAGCTTGCTATCTTTTTTTTTTAAAGAAGAGTTATATATTTGTTTGAAAGGTGGAATTACAGAGAGAGAAAGAGAGAAAGAAAAGAGGAGAGGAGAGGATAAGAGAGGGGAGGAGAGGAGAAGAGAGACAGAGGGAGAGAGATTTTACATCTACTGTTTCACTCCCCAAATGGTCGCAACAACTGGAGCTGTGCCAGACAGAAGCCAGGAACCAGGAGTTTCTTCTGGGTCTCCTACTTGGGTGCAGAGTCCCAAACACTTGGCCATACCCTGCTGCCTTCCCAGGTCATTAGCAGGGAGCTGGGTTGGAAGTGGAACAGCTGGGACACGAACCAGCATCCATATGGGATGCTGGCATCGCAGGCAGTGGTTTTACCCTCTATGCTACAGCGCCAGCCCCAAGCTTGCTGTCTGAAGAACAAGAAAATAAACTCCAGCTATTTCTCTTTTTCCTTTAGCTGTTGTAGTTGTATATATCCACAACAGTGATTATATTACTGTTAGTCTACATCATCACTCATACTGTTCTTTTCCTTTTTTTAAATCTTGGATTAATGTGATACTGCTATGGTTTCACGGAGTACAGCGTGATATTTCAACATATGTGTATAGCATGCACTGATCCAGTGAGGTAGTTAGCATTTCCATTTCCTTATCATTTTAAAATATTTGAAGCTTGAAGTTCCTCTCTTCTAGTTCATCATAAAATGTTTAATATACTAGTGTATGCTATAGTTGCTCCATTTGCATCCTATTTGATTGTGTTTTAGTCTCCATTATTCAGTCTCCATGTTGCCCCTTCCCACCCTGCCTGGCCTCTAGTAATCACTATTCTACACTGAGACCAATTTTTAAAACTTACACATATGAAAGAGAACATGTAATATTTGTTTTGTGGCTTCTGGCTTAGTGTTACCCATATTACAGCTAATTTATCTTTCTGTGATTCAATCTACCCTTGGTTTCATACAATCATAGAGTTTTATTTTATTTTAAAGATTTATTTATTTATTTGATTGGCAGCATGAGAGAGGGGGAAGAGAGAGAGAGAGAGAGAGAGAGAGAGAGAGGGAGAGAAAGAGAGAGAGAATCTTCCATCTGCTTATTCACTCCCCAGATAACTACAACAGCCAGAGCTGGGCCAGGCCAAAGCAAAGAGACTGGAACTACTTCTAGGTCTCACATGTGGGTGCAGGCTGCTTTCTCAGGGCATTAGCAGGGAGCTGGATCAGAATCAGAGCAGCCTAGACTCAAACCCTCACCCATTTGGAATGCTGGTGTCACAGGTAGCGGCTTAACCAGCTAAGCCATAATGCCAGCCCCAAATCATAGAGTTTTAGAGCTGGAATATTCATCAAAAGTCTAGCTTAATCACCTCATGTTTCTAGGAAGAAGTTGCATGGATAAAGTTTGAAGAACTTTTTTCAGTATCACACATGTTTTGGTGGCTGAAATACAACACGAACACAGTCTCGATTACTGTTCAGTATTATTTCCAGCTACTACTAAAACTGTAAGAAGAGTCTCATAAATATCCCACACCTTCTGAAATTCAGTTATATGTGAAGACTTTGGGGTAAGAGCATATAAAATAAACATGTGTGTACGTGAGTCCCTATGAAATGTTTCTGAGTTATAAAGACACAACAAAGGCCTTAAATTAATGACTGTTTATGTGCTTGTGTAGCCCACTGTTGAGAAAATATCTTTTGGAATTCAAGTTCTCTAATATGGATCTTACTGAGGTAGGATGCCCTCTAGAAAAAACTTCATATATCTTTGTGTTTTCTAAAAATCTAGTGGCTTCCTGCTACACTTACTCACAGTCTCACTTCTCCATCTGACCTCAGTATCCATTTCACAGTGTGTCTTTTGCTTTCTGGTTAGCTCAGTAAGGCTAATACACAATATCTTCACCATTTTTCCCATCATCAGTGAGTTTGAAAAGCTCAAGTACACTCCTTCTCCAAAGAAGGTTTTCAAAAAGCATTACTTGAAGTTTATTTATGATCATTTTCCCTTTTTATCAGTTTTTTCCTTACGCATCTCTTAGCTGTTCAATCCATAAAGATGCTCTTCTATCCTCTTAAAGATTCAAAGATTTAAATCTTATTTCTTTTGCAGCCTCCCTTCCTTTCATTTTCCTAATCTCTTAGTTTCAGCTTAATCCTACTTGATGTTATTGAAGTCAATTCTGAAAGTATTTCTTTCAGTTGTGAACTTGTTTTTGGTTTACCAAGAATGGCGAGGCTCAGTGACTTCACTTCTGGGAGAAACAAGGTTTTTTTTTTTTTTTTTTTTTCACATCTTCATCTAAGGAAAGAAACTGGATGGTAGATATAGATTATGGTTAATTTTTTGAAGCCTTGTGTATGAGTGCAACTCAGTCTCTCTTGAGTCATTTAATCTCATTATTTCAGTATATGACAACCACCCTAGGTTCCTCAAAATTGTAAAATAACATTCTCCAGGTAGCTAGTCAGGTATTAGCTAACTAGGTACATGGATGTGTACTATGGTTAGTAATACAGAATGTTTGTATAGATTCTTGTTTTTCCCTCAACACCTTGGTTCCCTTTAGGAGTTCATAGTTCATTCACCTACAGGGAGGGCCTCTGTACGCCTAGGTATTTCCATAGTCATCCCTAGATACTACTTCCCTGTAGATTAAGCAAAGAATGGGAATTAACTGTATGTTGCTGAAAGAGGAGCAGGCAAGACAGGGTAGGTAGACACAAAATGAAGTAAAACCTCCTTAAACAATTTTTCTAGTTGCTCTCTGAGTAAGAACTGGTTTGGAATAGATACTCCTAAATGCAGCCTTGGAAAAGAGTGCTCTCACGCCATCTCCGTGGATGACTGAGCTCCCCTAAGCGTTATCTGCATGCATAATGTCATGCTTTAGACTTTCTTTGCACAATTCTCAGCCTTTCTTAGAGTATGACAGGTGTATCCAAATATATACCAGTAAATTTGCTTGGTAATAAAGGCCTGAAGTGTTGCTGGATAAATATGATCTGAGACAGACAACATGAAGAATTTTTAAAAATATTGCCATTATGAATTTCAAATTCCAGCTTAAATTGGTATGATGACCATAGCAAAATTTAATCCACTGCCAGTCATATCTATGAAATATTTTGTAAACAAGCAATTCATTTCTCCAAATAGCTATTGCTATATCTTTTTTTTTTATTTTTTTTTTTTATTTTTTGACAGGCAGAGTGGACAGTGAGAGAGAGAGAGAGAGAGAAAGGTCTTCCTTTGCCGTTGGTTCACCCTCCAATGGCCGCCGCGGCCAGCGCGCTGCGACCGGCGCACCGCGCTGATCCGATGGCAGGAGCCAGGAGCCAGGTGCTTTTCCTGGTCTCCCATGGGGTGCAGGGCCCAAGTACCTGGGCCATCTTCCACTGCACTCCCTGGCCACAGCAGAGGGCTGGCCTGGAAGAGGGGCAACCGGGACAGAATCCGGCGCCCCGACCGGGACTAGAACCCGGTGTGCCGGCGCCGCTAGGCGGAGGATTAGCCTAGTGAGCTGCGGCGCCGGCCTTCCAAATAGCTATTGCTATATCTTTATTTTGAGTCAATTATGTTCCATCCATCCATGGTAAGAAATTCTATATATAGAATGCCTATAATGATTCATTTATATTTTATTTACTTACTGCTTTTTTAATTACTTATTATCTGTGTGTGTTTTTAGATTGAAAGTTCTGTGAGGCAGAAACTGAAACTTCCTTGTTCATTTGTGTAATCTCAGCAGTGAGTACGTGGCACACACTCCCTAAATATTTGTTGAATATACAGTTGAATAATTGATAGGAGTGACCCAGAGTTGTCTATTTTGAGACAGAGCTTTCAACAGTGTATGTAGAACTTTTGACAAGTATTTGATTGCAAATGCTGGCAAAAGTCAGAATCATTATATGTTTTATGATATTAATGGCATGGTTTCACGTGTGTATATGTGTGCATGTGTATGTGTAGTGTTATAAAAATTGCTAGTTGTGGAATAGGGGATTTGGTTGTCTCTCTTATAATTGGATTCGAGTGCTCCAATAAAATATTGGGTTTCAGCTTGGTGGTTGTGTGGAGTGGAGGAGAGAGTCATTTACTAAGGAATGAAGAAAGTTGAGTGCTCTATTTCTTTCCTAAAAAAATACGAATAGGCTTGATCATTGATGTAAAGTATTTATCATTAATTCCTAAGTTGATGACACTTCTAAAACACTGATGCATAAAAGGAAACTTCTTTGATTTTTTTTTTTTGTGGTAAAATGACCTTTACATTACACAACACATGAAGTGTGATTGTCTTTCCAAGACATCAACACTCCTTCACCGCTTTTTTTCTAGACTAGTGCCATTTTTTACTTCTTTCATGGATGGGGACAGGCTGGAACAGGGTAAGAAAGTGTGACTTGTGTGATGATAACCAGAATTGCTGTTGACCACAAAATTTTTAAAAAAGCCCTTAGTGACTTGTAATAGTATTTATTGCTTTGAGATGTTCATCTTGTTTCAACAACAGGAGAGCAATTATTTAATTAAGAATAAATAATCTAATAACTTCTACCTTTTTAAAAATATACATAATAGCAAGATATCCAAAAGAACTCATAT
The DNA here is from genome assembly GCF_964237555.1 of Oryctolagus cuniculus. Taxonomy (NCBI): domain Eukaryota; kingdom Metazoa; phylum Chordata; class Mammalia; order Lagomorpha; family Leporidae; genus Oryctolagus; species Oryctolagus cuniculus. Next base: position 54,716,212 of record NC_091443.1, read on the forward strand.
GATTATGAGTAATCACGATGTTTCAAATGACTTCAGTGGCATTCAACTGTCAAAAACTTGTAGTTTACTTACTAGTTAGTCAATGAAAATGAGTTAGTGTGCTGTGGGTTTACATTTATGCACTGTGTTATTAGCTATGAAGACAATAGGCTGTATCCTCCTTGCTTTCTTGAGTCATAGGAAATGCATCATCTGGGTAACGAAATTTTAAAGAAATTAGAGGATTTAAGTTTGACAACATTTGTGTTTCTTTTGATAAAATCTAAACTGAATTTTAAACTTACACATCTTTTACTAAATATGATTAATTAGTTCACTGAAGTCCACACCTGGTGGATAGAGCTGGTCACAGTAAGAAAAACTCGCATTGTTCTTGGCCCTGCATTGTTTTGTATTGGAGCTGCTTACCTCATTTTGAGATTTAAACTCTATCAATTTTGGTTATAGAAAAAAAAAAGTCCATTAGCTCTATGGAAAGCCCTGGGATCTATTTTGTGTTCTGTGATAATGTATAATATATTTCTCTAAAAAACTAGAAAAAAGATTTTTAATGGTTTTAACAATAAAGAAATGTTAACACTTTGGAGAGATGGGTATGTTACCCAGATTGGACAAACACATTTCATCATGTATTGAAACACGACATGGTTTATATATAAATATAAACCATAAATATATATATAATTTTTCTGTGTCAGTTAAAAACAAAAAGAGAAAAATATGGCTAGATCAGACTACATTATATTAGATTACAACTTATATTTTCAAATTGGCAAGATTTCCCAACAAAAAATGTCTAGAGAGAAATAGACTGTTTCTTCCATTATAAGTTTGAAATTTGGATAAATTCAGAAGTAGCTGCATGTTCTATCACTAAGGTAGATGTCTGGCGGAAGAATTAATGCACTACTTAGGGTCTTAAAAATAGAATCTTAGAACAATAACAAACAGATTTGTTCTTTGGATAAGTTACACAGTTCATGTGGTTTTAATTTAGAAGATCATTTTTACTCCCTATTTTTGTTTTTTTTTTTTTTTTTTTCAGCTATAAAATTGGACAGCCAAAAATATCCTCATGCAGCTTCTTAATGACAGAGGACATGTGAAATTTTTGAAAATCTTGATGTAACTATTTCAATGTTATTTGTAGAAACTATAACTTCTTTATTTTTCATAGGGACAATATGAAAAAGTTAATTGAAGAAATGGAACCTGCAAATTACACCAGAGTGACAGAATTTATTCTCACTGGCCTATCCCAGACTCGGGAAGTGCAACTAGTGCTTTTTGTTATATTTCTATCTTTCTATTTGTTCATTCTCCCAGGGAATATCCTTATCATTTGCACCATCAGGCTCGACCCCCACCTCACCTCTCCCATGTATTTCCTGCTGGCAAATCTGGCCTTTCTCGATATATGGTACTCCTCCATCACAGCCCCTAAAATGCTGGTAGACTTCTTTGTGGAGAGGAAGATCATTTCTTTTGGGGGGTGCATTGCACAGCTCTTCTTCTTGCATTTTGTTGGGGCCTCGGAGATGTTCCTGCTCACAGTGATGGCCTTTGACCGTTATGCTGCCATTTGCCGCCCTCTCCACTACGCCACCATCATGAACCGACGACTCTGTTGCATCCTGGTGGCTCTCTCCTGGATGGGGGGCTTCATTCATTCCATAATACAGGTGGCTCTCATTGTTCGACTGCCCTTCTGTGGGCCAAATGAGTTAGACAGTTACTTCTGTGACATCACACAGGTTGTCCGCATTGCCTGTGCCGACACCTTCCCGGAGGAGTTAGTAATGATCTTTAGCAGTGGTCTGATCTCCGTGGTGTGTTTTATCGCTCTGTTAATGTCCTATGCCTTTCTTCTGGCCATGCTCAAGAAACACTCGGGCTCAGGTGAGAGTACCAACAGGGCAGTGTCCACCTGCTATTCCCATATCACCATTGTGGTGCTAATGTTTGGGCCATCCATCTACATCTATGCGCGTCCATTTGATGCCTTTTCCCTAGATAAAGTAGTTTCTGTGTTCCATACTGTGATATTCCCTCTACTTAATCCCATCATCTACACACTGAGAAACAAGGAAGTAAAGACAGCCATGAGGAAGTTGGTTAACAGATATATTTTATGTAGAGAGAAGTGAGAGATCAATGGTACACTTTACAGTCTTCCTGAGGACCAGTGTTCTGAAGTGGAAAGCGTTTCCATGATGCTGCTTCCACTTGTCCTTCCATGTGCGTGCCTCGACTTTCAGTATGATTTTCATCCATTCCTCTTTATGGTGAAATTACAAAGACATTAAGATAGAAATAAGTTTACTTATATATACCCTGAAATATCTAGTAGATCATTACTGGGATTTGAGTTATATTAATGCTCAGATAAAATCCATGTCTTTACTAATTGTTGAGTGAGTACCATGGAGAAATTCTGGCTGGGAGAAGATTGTGGGTTGAGAAATAATAAAACAGATAAGCAGCCCTGGGAGATACAACCACATGAATGGGTATTGGAGAAGCACGTGGCCAACATAGGAATGTAATTAGCTCCAAGTTAGCCAAGTATTCTTATTGTACTTCAACATTGGTCCAGTGGGACGGTGTTAGGCCGATCATTTTCCTGGACCTGGAAAAATATACATCTGTTTTCTCTTTTAATTCTTCCTCTTCCCTGAGCTGATGGAAATGGAGGATTCATTTATACCAGTTGTTTCAACTCATATCTCAGGTGGTAGCTACTCAACAGTATTGGTGGCAGAACTCACAATTTTACCATACTCAGGAAATAACTTTTATGAATTCAAAATAGAGTGTAGTTTGGTGGCTATGTGAGATTCCACTCATTCCATTGAAGCCTCCTGAAAATTAAGTTTTTATGATCAGTCTCCACAAAATATTTAGGGTGAAAGCAGCTTTAGGAGAAAGGATTCTAATTTGGCTGGGATTGATAAATATCTAGAGTGTGATTTTAAAAAAATAATAATTTCTTTTGACATATTTCTGTTTTCTGTATTTCTTAATTCTGTCTCTCATGGTCAATTAGTAGAGTGTTATTTCTGTTAGCACTATAATTCGGAAATCTTTACCATTAAGCTATTTAAAATTATTAATTAATTAGAGAGGGAGTAGAGAAAGAAAGAGATAGAGCACTTTTATCCAGTGACTCACTCCTCAAATGCTCATAACAGCCATAATTCAGCTAGATGGAAGCTGGGAGCTGGAAACTCAATCCAGGTCTCCCACTTTGAGTGTCAAGAACCCAATTATTTGAGCCATCACTTTGCCTCCTAGGTCTGCTTTGTTTCTATTTTTTATTTATTTGACAGGCAGAGTGGACAGTGAGAGAGAGAGAGACAGAGAGAAAGTTCTTCCTTTTGCCATTGGTTCACCCTCCAATGGCCGCAGCAGCTGGTGTGCTGTGGCTGGCGCAGCGCGCTGATCCGAAGGGAGGAGCCAGGTGCTTCTCCTGGTCTCCCATGGGGTGCAGGGCCCAAACACTTGGGTCAGCCTCCACTGCACTCCTGGGCCACAACAGAGAGCTGGCCTGGAAGAGGAGCAACCGGGACAGAATCCGGCGCCCCAGCTGGGACTAGAACCCGGTGTGCCGGCGCCACAGGTGGAGGATTAGCCTAGTGAGCTGTGGCGCCGGTCCTCCTAGGTCTGCTTTGGCAGGAAGCTAGAGTCAGGAGCTGGAGCAGGGTAGTGGCCCTAGATACACCAAATGGGATGTAGGTGTCTTAACTAGCTTATTCCTTCACATAAAAGAAATCAATTCAGTACATGAAAGGTAGACTAGAGGATTTTAGTTCATTGGATATTATTTATTTACTTAAATTTCAGTTTTAATTTCTCAAAACTAGAGTCTCTCCATGGAAGAGCAAGAACCCTTTCTGTGCATTGAAATTTATTCTTTTATTTTATTCAATGTAAATGACTAGGCTTTGAGGGAAATACATTTCTGTCAGCATCAGGGATGAATATATATGAGTGATACAAAAAAAAAAAACAGAGTTACTATTTATCTACAGAGATTTTATTTATTAATTGAGAATATATTTTGTGCCAGACCCAGTGCACCTACCTCAGGTACACAGTTAGCAGTGGTGATACATTAAGTTTGTCCTTTGCTTTGGGAATTTCTCCCTAGGATGATCTCTGTCTTCAGTGCTAGATGAAGCATGGATCGGAGCTATGATTCCAGAATTTTGAGTTGAATTCTCAACATTTGGAAATGAATAAAACAATAGACATCATTAACGTTTGCAATAAAAATTACATGGAAAACCCTGTAAAATACAGAAGCTGTACATATACATAATAAAGCAATGAGTTGTGTTTCTAGATTACATATTACCTTATTGCCATTTCTCTACATCTGAACCCATAAGGTTTCTGTTTGTTCTGTATTTATCCCTCATCTAACTTGGATTCATGTTCTTGAGAAAGAGACCACTGTCTCGGTTTTTTTAAACACTGATATTCTTCTATCACAGATGGGTATTTGTTGAACATATTGAGGCTAGCAATGACAGGAAAAAATCCTCAAAACAGTAGTATGATGAACAATTACTTACAAGTACAACCTGAAATTAGAAATTAATCTTAACGAAGAAGTGGGGGAGCTTTTAGTAAACCACTAAGCAGTACCCCAGCCAAGTTTATGGGGGAAAGGATTGGGAAAAGGACCAGGGGCAATTTCACCCCTCAGGGCATTGTGATCACAATGTGGGGCCTGCTATTGATTAGCATCTTGTACTGCTAAACACTTTACAAGGCAAAGAGTATCTCTTCCCCTTCCACACAGTCTGAGACCCCAAAGGTCACCGGTGCCATGACTGAGAAACTCTGACTTCTTGGAGAGTGAGCAATGATAAGGCAGGCTCTGTAGGGGAAGGAGGTACAAACAACCTCATGTAAAGTCTGGTCACATGCAGTTCATCCTTCAGAAATCCTGGTACCCTTAGCAGAGAAACACTAACTGTACCCAGGACTCTTTCATGAGTCACTTTTCCCTATTTCCTCTTAGTGACTTCTCAATGTCTTTTGCTCTCCTTCTGCCTTTCAAGCTCTCCTATTTCTTCTTCCTTTCAAAACCACTGTTGAGTATCTATTTTCTTTTTTTTTTAAGGTTTATTTATTTATTTGAAAGTCAGAGTTTCACAGAGAGAGGAGAGACAGAGAGAGAGAGAGAGAGGTCTTCCATCCGATGGTTCACTCCCCAATTGGCCGCAACAGCTGGAGCTGCGCCAATCCGAAGCCAGGAGCCAGGAGCTTCTTCTGAGTCTCCCGCATGGGTGCAGGGGCCCATGGACTTGGGCTATCTTCTACTGCTTTCCCAGGCCATAGCAGAGAGCTGGATTGGAAGTGGTGCAGCCGGGTCTCGAACCGACGCCCATATGGGATGCTGGCATTTCAGGCCAGGGTGTTAACCCACTGTGCCACAGTACCGGCCCCTTTGAGTATCTATTTTCAAAGCCAGCAGTATCTGGGTTGAGTAAATGAATGTCTTTAGCTCAAGATCATTGCTAAACTTTCAAATACACACTGACGTGTCAGTTTCAGAACCCAAGTTCCATTCATCTTGTGACTTTCTGCTAATTTCAGCATTGACAAGATGGATTTTACTAGAACATCTAATTTAAAAATTCCAGCTTTATTGTCTAAAAATTAAAATTCTCCTATTTTTAAATACACAAATAATATGTATTGCTTAAAAGTTAAAAGTGTGGAAGCCTATAATGCAAAAAGGAAATATCACTGGTAATCGTTTCTTTCAGGCTTTGGGGTTTTCCATTAGGTTTACAATGTTTCACCTACCCAGTTTCATTGGAAGCAGGATGCTTGGCCTCTTAGCTATTGCTCTGTAATATAATTAACTATCACTAAGTTTTTTGAAGCAGGTCGGGACGGAGCAAGAGGTACACAATTCTTCAGGCCACTAAATGTGACATTAGGAATTTATATCCAGCAAAATGGGAATTTAAATGAAAAGGAGAGAAGTTTAAACATGAAACAAAAATATGAACATGCTGCTTCCAGGAACTCTTTTGAAGAGTTCACAGAACAAACTAGTCAATGATGTGAAGACAAAGAAACTGAGACAGAAGGCTGGATATGATATATGAAATATATTTAATATAATATTGAGTTTAGTAATCTATAAAATCTGTATTAAATATATAAAATCCAAAACGACTAAGTAATGTGGAGATTTACATGGTAGAGTTGTAACATTTGAGACAAGGCAGAAGCTCTAGAACTATACTTCCATCCAGTGGCATATTAGATAGTTCACTGGCTCATTAAAAATAATACATTTGTTGGCTAAAAATACTTTTAAAATCTAGCACAAAAATCCAAAACCATATAGAATATCGGGAGTCTAAAAATCAAATAAAATTGGGAGCCCAGACAATAAATGCCAGAAATTACTGAAAAGACTTGTGTTCCATTTTCAAGGTTACAAGAGCTGGTTATGGGGGCAAAAATGAATAATGGTAGAGAAAGCCCAGAGCTCATCAAATAACGTATGCACCCAAAAATATAATGCACAACTAGGTGAGGTCAAAAGTTAGGAAAAACCAGAGAGAAATAGCAACCTAGAGTATAGAGTTGATGAAATGAACAGCGCAGGGGAGAACTGAAATGGGATGATAAAGACGCAAGAGCGGTCAAGAGACATTTGTAGCATGATGAAAAGGTCTAATACAAATCTCATCAGTTTCAAATAAATGGATCAATAACATATAGGTGAGGTAATATTGAAGAGACAATGCAGCTATTTTTAGAAAACTAATAAAGCACACCAATGTCCCTACTCAGGAATATCACTCAAATATTAAATGGATACATTAAAAAACACATACTTTCAGACACCTCACGGGGAAGTGCAGGTCAAAAAAGATGATTGAATAGATGTTTAAAGCATCTGACTAGAAAAGCAAAGCCTGTCTTCAAAGAAAAGGCACTTACAGTAATTTACTTCCTTAACAGTAGAAATGAAAATGAAGTTACAATGTTCCAACAAAAAATAATCGTCATTTCTATGAAACTATAATCAAATAAAAACATCCCTGGAAAAAGGGAAGGAAGAAAGCTTGCCACCAGCACACAATCGCTGAAAAATAATTACAAGGCATATGTTTAAAACAAGGAGGTGATCCCAGATGGAAGGATTGAAATGACGGGAATAAAAATGGCAAATATGTGGGCGATTCTAAGTAAACATCTACTGCATGAAATAGCAGCAACAACCATCAAACTTCTGATGTTAAGAAAAAGAAAGAACTAAAGTTCATGGAAATAACAGATAAGCCAAGGTGGGTGCAATTGCTGTTACAAGTACTAAAGGCTCTGTTTTCCTGGAAGTGGAAGAGGATACAGGTTTACTTTTCACTCGGGTTGCTCATATCACAGATTAAGCCACAGAAACAACACTAAAATCTCAATAGTTTTAAACGTTGTGAGTTAAGTAGTTTTCTTTTTCTTTTTCTTTTTTCTTTTCTTTTCTTTTCTTTTCTTTTCTTTTCTTTTCTTTCTTTCTTTCTTTCTTTCTTTCTTTTTTTTTTTTTTGGACAGGCAGAGTTAGACAGTGAGAGAGTGAAATGAGAGAAAGGTCTTCCTTCCGTTGGTTCACCCCACAAATGGCTGCTACGGCCGGCGCTGCGCTGATCTGAAGCCAGAAGCCAGGTGCTTCCTCCTGGTCTCCCATGTGGGTACAGGGCCCAAGCACTTGGGCCATCCTCTACTGCCCTGCTGGGCCAGAGCAGAGAGCTGGACTGGAAGAGGAGCAACCGGGACAGAATCCGGCGCGTGAGTTAAGTAGTTTTCTTTAGCAAAGCATGTTCCAAGTTTGGGTGACTCTCCATAATACTGGGGGAAAAAGATAAAATTAAAATTAGCAAATAAATGACAAAGAATATCGTTTAAGTTAATTGAGTATAGGTTCTACAGCTGTGCTATCCAATATAGTTGCCACTACCTTCACCTGATTTTGTAACTTTAAATTAATAAATAAAGTCTTAGATTCAGTTTTTCAGGCACACCAGCCACATTTTAAGTGCTCAAAAAACCACATGTGTTTAGTGATTACCATGCTGTGCTGTGCATTTCTAGTATTTACTTCTACAATATAGTAAAATATTCTCTGGAACTTTTAGATAAAATATTTCTGAAGTCCATACTATAAGCAATGTTAAAATTAATATATAGTCTGTCTTTACTTTCCAAATCAGATTATAGTTATTTAAAAGTGAAATCTTTATACCTTCCCATTGCTAAATACTCTTATTACAATTGTTTAATTATAGCTTTGAAAGATTTGAACAGACACTTCAGGGAAGAAGGCAAACAAGTCATTAGCAAGCTTATAAGAATGTGCACATCATTAATCACAGGGAAGTTGTCTAAAGTACATGACAGCTTTCAGACAGTGACACTCCCAGGTACAGGGTGGTACAGGGTGAAATGTGCTTCAGGAAGCTCAGAAGGAATACAGGATGTGGCTTCTCATGTGCCCCTTAAGGCAAGTCCTGGGGACCAGATGCACTGGTATAAGTGGTTCAGCTGCCCCATTGCACTAAGAGGGTAGATACTCCTTATTGTCTTCAGAGGGCGTTTCTAGAAACCGATGTTGCCAATTACCTGTACCCCCCAGGTGCTCTTTCCTGGACCCACCAATATGGAGTTTAGTGCTCTAGGCATTTAGTGCCCTCAAGCCTTCAACACTCTGGACTATGCAGCTCTGAAAGGATTCAGCTTTTCCAGCTCCACGATTTTAGGTTGGGAATCCTTGGCAACCACTGACAGAAGCAACACAGTATAGCACCTGTGGAGGTTCAGGCACCAGGATGCAGGCCATGTTTACTGCACCAAAAGTTCTAAGTGTGCTCGGGGTTTATTTTAATCAGGGGGGGTAAGACATGAAATCAAGTAAATAGTGTTCTGAGGAGGATGTTTTTAGATCCACAGAAATCTAGAACCAGAGGTCCTGGCTCAGCATACAAGAGAGCCAAGTAGGGAGCACCAGCATTGGTCAGATGATAGAGAAAGGAGAAAAATGTGGGCAAGAGCTGTTATCGCGGAGCCGCTGTGGCTGCACAGTGCGTTAAGTCGATACCTAGCACACCAGCGTCCCATACTGAATTGCTGGTTAGTGCGGTGCCCTGGCTGCTCGGCTTCGGATCCAATTTCCTGTTACTGCTCCTGAGAACGCAGTGGAAGACACCCGTGTGGGAGCCTTGGACGGAGTTCCTGGCTTCTCGCTTCAGCCTGGATCACCCCTGGCAGTTGAGGCCATTTAAGGAATGAACCAGCAGATGGAAGGTTGTCTTCCCCCAACCTTGCCTTTCTTTCTCTCTACCCCCCATTATTGTCCCTCTTTCCTTGTCACTAAACAAATAAACACTAACTCTTCTTAAAAAGAGCTTTAATTATGCTTCTTAAGGGCAAATAAATGTGTGAGGCTGGTGAGCAGGTTTAGAACAGGCTAGTCTGAATAAATCCAGAGGACAGCCTGAGTTGTCTGGGCCTGGGGTGATTCAGGCATGGGAATAGCGGCCTGGACTGCTATAGCCCTGAGGCCACCTGACGTAGAAGGCGCCTGGAGCAGGGGCTCCAGCTTAGTTGCAGGTGAGGATTTTATTTTTTATTTATCTCCAGGCATTGGCTATATGTGGGAGGGGCAGTTCCTCCAGCGTTAGGAAGGTCTGTGATGTCAAAATATCAGAAATACAGAAAATAAGGAGGCACAATTAAAACCCAAAACGGGCGCTGGGGCGTAGCAGGTAAAGCTGCCACCTGCAGTGCCAGCATCTCATACGGGTGCCAGCTACTCCATTTCCATTCCAATCTCTTCTCTGGCCTGGAAGATGGCCCAACTCCTTGGGCCCCTGCACCCACGTGGGAGACTCAGAAGAAGCTCCTGGCTCCTGGCTTCGGATTGGCACAGCTCTGGATGTTGTGGCTATCTGGGGAGTGAAACAGCAGATGGAAGGCCTCTCTTTCTCTCTTCTCTGCCTCTGCTTCTCTATAACTCTGCCTTTCAAATAAGTAAATAAAATCTTAAAAAAACCCACAAAACCAAATATGTATGCATTGGTGGAGTAAAATGAGCTCACTATGTGAATTATTATTTTTACTTAAAAATATAAGCATGTATCATATTTAAAACTAAATGCCTTTTTAAAAGATTTATTTATTTATTTAAAAGGCAGATTTACAGAGAGAGAGAGGGAGAGACAGAGAGAGAGAGAGATCTTCCATCCACTAGTTAACTCCCCAAATGGCCACTATGGCCAGGGTTGGGTCAATCCAAAAGTAGGAGCCAGGAGCCTCCTCTGGGTCTCCAATGTGGGTGCAGGGGCCCAAGCACTCGGGCCATCTTCTGATGCATTTCCAGGCACATTAGCAGGGAGCTGGATTGGAAGTGGAGCATTGGGGTCAAGGATATGTAATTATATATTTCTCTTGTTTTAAATTAAAAAAAAATCTAACTGCGCTTGACTGTCTACTCACACAAACTAACAGACAAGCTTACCATTCTGTTACCTCTGTCACTGATAGAATGTTGCTTTTGGAACTCAAAAGTGACACAGTGGATATTTAAATGAAAAATGTTGGATTATTTGTATCTAATATATTTTCATTCTTTGTCTTGTTGGCATTCTAACAATTCCCATTGAGTGTTCTGCAGGTTTGTTAGACTTCAAATTCCCAAAGTACATTCTCTATTGCATCACAAATTAGTCGTGAATTTCACAGTGTAAGAGGCCTCTCTGTGAGAAGCTATATTTAAGAGCAAAGGCCAGGACAATCGGCTGTCATCTGTTCTATTAGGATGCAGTGATGTCTGCCATGTGAGAGTGATGTTGGATTGCTAGAGGTAAACGCTTTTGTCATTTTTCATATTTACAAGGAATAGGACAGGGAAGAAATAGAAGCACATATCGTAACTCTTCAGGTGTGACATGCACCTAGAATGCAAAAATCAGAATCATAGCAGAAATAGACTGATATGTGAGACCCCCATTCAATCACAGAGGAACACTTTTTCCTCTTAGTGCTACTGCTCTACTTCCTCCTCATGTTTGGCATTATTCAATTGGGATATACACAGCCTTTATTAAAATATCCACTACTTTGGGACTATTAGTGCTTGTCCTTACCTGTGTTCACTGAAATAAGCAAGGGAATAGGAATAATAATTAGTGCAGAAATGCTGGGCTGAGAGCTCCCGAGAAAATCTTCAGCAGCCTCCTGATTTTGCAGAAGGGAGCTCTGACCTAGTCCCCCAGCAGCTGCAGTGAAAAGCTCTCCTTGTCTGAAGCTCGGCGCATATGTCAGCTGGAAGCTGCTTAAAGCAACACCTTCACACACTGCTATTTTGTAGTCTCTCAGGTTTACACAATTACCGCTAGCTCAGGGATTCACTCCTAAGCAGGACAGAGGATCTATATCACATATTTACTTCTTAGAAATTAGTGCTCCGATTTAGTTTTCATACTTGAATATCCTACTTACTGTTATTGTCCTTACCTTATTAAATTATCAAATTGATGCAGTGAGATAATAAAAAAGTTAGACTAAGGAATATTAGATAATCTTCCCAAGATATTGTGGTTCAGAAAAACGTGGAATGAAGAGTTTAAACACAGATACACAGGTGCCCAAACGAGGGCTTTTTCTAGGCTATCCATTACTTTATCTAGAAAATCATAACATTGAAAAGATCTAGAGGCTAATAATTTCATATAATTTTGTAGTGCCTTTTAGTTTACTTGTCAGCACTGATGTCAGTTAAATATTGATGATCAACTGTATTCACATTTTCCAGAATACACAGAAACTGGAATTTTATATGCCAATGGACTACAAACTACATAGCACATATTAATATATATCACATGCTTTTTGAAAAGGATTTATTTATTTGAAAGGTTGAGCAACAGAGACGGAGAAGAACGAGACTAACAAAACTAATACTGATATGACAGATGTTATAGACAGGAGTGAAAAATAATTGCAAGAAGAAGGAGAAAGAAATAAAGCAGGAAAGAGAAGAAGGTATCTGATAAGCCAGCTTGCATGATGTCATATGTAAAATTCTGTGCACTCACCTATGTGTGTTGTGCATATGTGATGTAAATCTATTGCTTCATAATCTCTAATCTTGGCTACACTTGGAAACTCCTGTTGATAATTAGTTAGGATTAGACATGCTAAAAGCAGATATTTTTATGTCTTAAATAAATGTGTCACTATAAATATTTCTTTTGCTTTCTAATTTATAACTTTGTTTTCTCCTATCTTTTCTCTCCCTGTCCTCATTCCTCTGTTCTTCAATTGAACAATTGAAATATGCAACAACTAGTGCACATTTACTATACGTTAGTTATGCCTAAGGAACATTGACCCTAAAAGTTTTTTTAAAGATCCATTGTTCTGGGCCAGCGCTGCAGCTCACTAGGCTAATCCTTCGCCTGTGGCGCCAGCACCCCAGGTTCTAGTCCCAGTTCTAGTCCCGGTTGGGGTGCCGGTTCTGCCCAGGTTGCTCCTCTTCCAGTCCAGCTCAATTGTTCAATTCCTCATTCATTTCAATTAATGAATGCTTTTTTCTTTTTTCTTTTTTCTTTTTTTCTGACAGGCAGAGTGGATAGTGAGAGAGAGAGACAGAGAGAAAGGTCTTCCTTTGCTGTTGGTTCACCCTCCAATGGCTGCCACGGCTGGTGCGCTGCGGCCGGCGCACCGCGCTGATCCGAAGGCAGGAGCCAGGTGCTTCTCCTGGTCTCCCATGGGGTGCAGGGCCCAAGCACTTGGGCCATCCTCCACTGCCTTCCCAGGCCACAGCTGAAAGCTGGCCTGGAAGAGGGGCAACCGGGACAGAATCTGGTGCCCCAACCGGGACTAGAACCTGGTGTGCCGGCGCCGCTAGGTGGAGGATTAGCCTGTTGAGCCGCGGCGCAGGCTTAATGAATGCTTATTCCTTACTTAATGAACCCTTATTCGTTCCACATTGCACTTCATATTCCATAACATAATCTGACAACAAATGTGCCATGTGATTGAGTGCTTTGTATCACACTATAGTATTTTGCTCTAGCTTGAGTCTTCAGCTTTTGCAATTTTTATCCCAACCGTAAACGTTTTATGAGCATGCGCCGGCAACATACGTATTTTGTTTATCTTGTGCTTAATGATAAAATTCTATTTAAATTATAAAACTTTCAAAAATATAGCTTCAATGAATGGTATGCAATAATATAAGCATAGAAATCATACTACTTTCATACCAATACATTTTCATGTTCATCCTTTAAGGTGAGCACATTCTCAATTTGGAGAACACTGTATAGATGAGCATCAGATCTTATTTCCTTCAGGGTAATTAAGAACCTTTTTATTTAGAGCAGATTGATGAGTTGATGGATCATAGAGAAAAAGAAAATATCAACAATAAGAACAATGGATTTTTTTTTGACAGGCAGAGTTAGACAGAGCTAGAGACAGAGAGAAAGGTCTTCCTTCCATTGGTTCACCCCCCAAATGGCTGCTACAGCCAGAGCTAGGCCTATCTGAAGCCAGGAGCCAGGTGCTTCCTCCTGGTCTCCCATGCGGGTGCAGGGCCCAAGCACTTGGGCCATTCTCCACTGCCTTCCAGGGCCAGAGCAGAGAGCTGGACTGGAAGAGGAGCAACCGGGGCAGAACCCAGCACCCCAACCTGGAATAGAACCTGGGGTGCTGGTGCTGCAGGTGGAGGATTAGCCTAGTGAGCCGCGGCGCCGGCCCAGAACAATGGATCTTTAAAAAAACTTATAGGGTCAATGTTCCTTAGACATAACTAACATATAGTAAATGTGCACTAGTTGTTGCATATTTCAATTGTTCAATGATAAACAGACATATGTAACGATTATCACCAATATGTAGAACATTTCTGTCAGCTTGAGAAGCTTTGTCATTCCATTTTGCTTGCAAAGTGTACCCTCATCCTTCATTCAAATTAAAACCAGAAGACTTGAATAGAAGGGGTTACTTTTGTTCTCAGTAAACATCCACATAACAGATGCGAATTAGGCACAAATACAGGGCAGTGGTATCTCAGAGTTCCACATGAAATAGAAACACAGGACTAAAGCAGAAATGTGTGGCTTTAAGATCAGGATGCTGGCAGTTATGGAATGCGGAAACATGAAGAAAATGTTAGAGAGATAGTACAAAGTAGATGTGATAGATACTATTTTTTTTTTTAAATTTAAGATTGAGGGAATGCTGAAATATAGAGATCTCGTACTCTTGTTCTCTGCCCCAAATACCTACAATAGCCTTGAAGTAGAGGCCAGAGCTGTTAGCCAGAGACCCATTCAAGGTCTCTCACATGGGTGACAGGAACAAAATTACACCAATGCAGCCCCCAAGGACTGCATTAGCAGGAAGCTGGAATCAGGAGAGGAGCTGGGTATTGAACCCAGATACTTGATGCAGGAAATGGGCTTGTAACTGTCATCTTAACTGCTGGGCCAAATGCCTAGGTCCACATCTTGAGTTTAATTTTAAAGAAATATGATCTAGGTGGAAGAGATTGAAATAAATTCCATATTTCCTGATATTATGTAGGAAGAGGAGATGGAGAGGAAAAACAGCACAGTGGTGACCGAATTCGTCCTCCTCGGCCTCACCCAGTCTCGAAATATTCAGCTCCTGGTCTTTGTGCTGATCTTCACCTTCTACTCCATCATCCTCCCTGGAAACTTCCTCATCATCCTCACCATCAGATCAGACCCCGGGCTCTCAGCCCCCCTCTACTTCTTCCTGGGCAACCTGGCCTTCCTGGATGCCTCCTACTCCTTCATCGTGGCTCCCAGGATGCTGGTGGACTTCCTCTCTGAGGAGAAGCTCATCTCCTACAGAGGCTGCATCACCCAGCTCTTCTTCCTGCACTTCCTGGGGGGAGGGGAAGGCCTCCTTCTGGTCGTGATGGCCTTTGACCGCTACGTCGCCATCTGCCGGCCTTTGCACTACGCGACTCTCATGAACCCCAGAGCCTGCTACTCCATGCTGTTGGCGCTGTGGCTTGGAGGCTTTCTCCATTCCATTATCCAGGTGGCCCTCATCCTGCGGTTGCCCTTCTGTGGCCCGAACAGGCTGGATAACTTCTTCTGTGATGTCCCGCAGGTCATCAAGCTGGCCTGCACGGACACCTTCGTGGTGGAGCTGCTGATGGTCTTCAACAGTGGCCTGATGACGCTCCTGTGCTTCCTGGGGCTTCTGTCCTCCTACGCAGTCATCCTCTGCCACGTTCGTAAGTCAGCCTCTGAAGGGAAGAACAAGGCTCTGTCTACATGTACTACTCACGTCATCATTATACTTCTCATGTTTGGACCTGCCATCTTCATCTACACGCGCCCATTCAGAGCCTTGCCAGCTGATAAAGTGATTTCTTTCTTCCACACAGTGATCTTTCCATTGATGAATCCTGTGATTTACACACTGCGCAACCAGGAAGTGAAAGCTTCCATGAAGAGGTTGTTGAGTCGGTATGTGGTCTATTGAATGGATTTCAAAATGAGAAATCAAGAAGGAAGACTTTGGGCTGCATTCCATTCTCGTAGTAAAAATTGTTTTCCATTGAACATTTCCCTTTGTTCAGGTTCTATTAAAGAAAATGGGGAGGGGGGAAAATAAACTCAGATTATTTAAACAATACAAAGGAAAGTTTAGAGTGGTTGGAAAACAATGAGTGAGTACAAGAGATTCAGGGGTCAAAATTTATGTAACTTTAAGTGTCAAATCTGAAGTCTTTTGGACTGAGAGACATTTGATTATATTTTATTGGAAATGGGGTCCATTTTAGTGTTTTAAACAAAAGATTGACTCATCCATAATTCCTTCTCTTATGGGATAGGCAGAGATCAATAAGCTATAAAACCTAAAGAGCCAAATATTGAACACATTTTTGAAAATAATATAGTATTCAGAATCTGGAAGAGAGATAAAAGGGAAGCTAATTAGTTGCATGGAAAAATGTCATAAAATTATTCGAATTTATTTTTTCAGAGCTTTATGATTCTTATTATTTATATATTGCTACAGATTATGTTGTGAATTGCTAAAATCCCTGCAATTATTTTAAATATACTTAGGTTTAATGTGAGAAATTAAGTACTTATAAATTCTTTTTAATGGAAAAAGACAAGTTTCTACTCTGGGTGTCTTAAAATGATGTCAGTAAAATTCCATATAACTAACCTGCTACATGCCTTATCTGCAATAATCAGGAGACTGGGAAGACAGAGAGCCGCCTTTCTAGCTCTTAGCTCAGGAAACACATCAGCTAGCTGTGGCCCGGTAGTCAGGAGAATGATACAGAGTGCTGCCCATGTTACTGGCGCTCTCCAATTAATTTATGCTAAACTCAATGACTTACTTCACTTAACATAATAATCTGTTAACAGTGACCTAATAATCACACATTCCAGCTACGTTGTTGCAAATGATGAGACATTTTCCTTTTTATGCCCCAGTAGTATTCATTGCATATATGTACCATGTTTTTACCATAAAGAGATGCTACATTTTTGAGGAGATAGATATGTGTACTCTGATTGGACATTATATCATATAAAATATATATATTTACACATATTGAAACATCATTTGGTACTCATAAATATGTGCAATTTTTATGTGTGAGTTAAATTTTTAAAAAAAGTTTTACATGAGTACATTTGATAGAAACTTAGAAAACCTGTTTATATGTTCACAGCTTCTTCAGAAAATAAGATAATACAAAAATGGTGGTAAAATAGAGTATACAGGTTTTACAATCTTGGAGATGCGAAATAATACATTTAAATTGAAAATAGAAATAGGACAACAGGTACATTGGCATGTAAATATTTAAAAATTGTGTGTAGGTAAAATGCAAAAGTGATGCAAAACTCCCCATAACTTATGTTTATGCATATTATATTCTGTACAATAGTTTATATGGAAATTAAAATAAATATTACCTCCCTATTCTAGCATTATGTGAGAGCATCCATGCATAAATTTAAAGAAAAGCTGTAAAGTAAATGAAAACAAATGATAAAAGAGTAATTTACTTAATACATAAGACCTTTCATCAGGATTGTGAATAGGTACATATTATAATGAAATACAGGCTGGCACCACGGCTCAATATGCTAATCGTCCACCTTGTGGTGCCGGCACACTGGGTTCTAGTCACAGTTGGGGCGCCGGATTCTGTCCCGGTTGTCCCTCTTCCAGGCCAGCCCTCTGCTGTGGCTTGGGAGTGCAGTGGAGGATGGCCCAGGTATTTGGGTCCTGAACCCCATGGGAGACTAGGAGAAGCACCTGGCTCCTGCCTTCGGATAGGCATGGTGCGCCGGCCGCTGTGCGCCAGCCGTGGCGGCCATTGGAGGGTGAACCAACGGCAAAAGGAAGACCTTTCTCTCTCTCTCTCTCTCACTGTCCACTCTGCTTGTAAAAAAAAAAAAAAAGGTAGACAGGCCAATGCTGTGGTATAAGCTGGTAAAGCCACCACTTGCAGTGCCGGAATACCATATGGGTGCCAGTTCAAGCCTTGGCGGCTCCACTTCCCTTCCAGCTCTCTACTATGGCTTGGGAAAGCAGTACAAGATGGCCTGAGTTCTTTTTTTAAAAACTTTTATTTAATAAATATAAATTTCTAAAGTACAACTTTTGGATTATAGTGGTTTTTCCCCCATAACCACCCTTCCACCCACAAACCATCCTATCTCCTACTCCCTGTCCCATCCCATTCTTCATTAAGATTCATTTTTAATTATCTTTATATACAGAAGATCAACTTAGTATATGCTAAGTAAAGATTTTGGCCGGCGCCACGGCTCAATAGGCTAATCCTCCGCCTGCAGCACTGGCACGCCAGGTTCTAGTCCTGGTCGGGGCACCGGATTCTGTCCCGGTTGCTCCTCTTCCAGGCCAGCTCTCTGCTGTGGCCCGGGAGTGTAGTGGAGGATGGCCCAAGTCCTTGGGCCCTGCACCCCATGGGAGACCAGGATAAGTACCTGGCTCCTGCCTTCGGATCAGTGCTGTGCGCCAGCTGCAGCGCGCCGGCCACGGCAGCTATTGGAGGGTGAACCAATGGCTAAAGGAAGACCTTTCTCTCTGTCTCTCTCTCTCACTATCCACTCTGTCAAAAAAAATAAAAAATAAAAAAAAAAAAAGATTTCAACAGTTGGCACCCCCACAGACACACAAAGTATAGAGTACTGTTTGAGTACTAATTTTACCGTTAATTCGCATAGTGTAACACATTAAGGACAGAGATCCTACATGGGGAGCAGGTGCACAGTGACTCCTGTTGTTGATTTAACAGTTGACATTCTTATTTATGATGTCAGTAATCACCTGAGGCTCTTCTCATGAGCTGCCAAGGTTATGGAAGCCTCTTGAGTTCACAAATTCAGACCTTATTTAGATAAGGTCATAGTCAAAGTGGAAGTTCTCTCCTCCCTTCAGAGAAAGGCACCTCCTTCTTTGATGATGGCCCGAGTTCTTAGGCCGCTGCACCCTCCTGGGAGATCCAGAGGAAGCTTCTGGCTCCAGGCTTCAGATCAGCCCAGCTCTGGCAGTTGGAGCCATTTGGGGAGTGAACCAGCAGATGGAAGACCTCTCTCTCTCTCTCCTTTCTGCCTCTGCCTCTCTGAAACTATGCCTTTCAAATAAATAAATACATCTTAAAAAGGTTTAAAATAAATAAATAAATGAAATGTAGAAAAAGATTAAAAGGTTTATAAATACAAATAAAAATTATCCCTTAATAATAAACCTTAGAAATAAAGACAACTGATTCTGGTTAGCATGTAGAAGAGTATTACTCGTGTGTTGTTAACAAAAAGTGGCTCAGAATAAAAATTACACTTCTAGGAGGCTATCAAAGAGCAGATGAAATAAGGAAGCCATATAGTGTTGAATGCAGACAGGGACAAGGCCTTTGCCTTGAATGCAGATGAACAGAGACCCATGGCAGCCTTACATACTTGGGGCAAGTACTTAGTATGGGAATAGATAGGTAAAGGAATTATCCTGTCACAGATTGAGATATTTGCAGAAATGAGGAAAAACAAGCTGAGCTTTCAGTGACATATGAAATGCAAACAGATAAAAATTTGAAAAAGTTCCAAACACAAAAATAAATATTTTACCTTCAGAATTTTTAAAAATATTATTTATCTGAAAGGCAGACTTACAGAGAGCCAAAGGCAGAGGCAAAGGTAGAAAGAGAGGTCTTCCATCCATTTCTTTGCTCCCCAAATGGCCGCAATGGCCAGAGCTGAGCCAATCTAAAGCCAGGTCTCCCACGCAGGTGCAGGGGCCCAAGAACTTGGGCCATCCTCTACTGTTATCCCAGGCTATAGCAGAGAACTGGATCAGAAGTGGAGCAGCCAGAACTAGAACAGGTGCCCGTATGGGATGCTGGCACTGCAGGAGTGTGGTGGAATGAGAGGGCCATGCCAAGGAGGCTGCTGGCAAGCCAGCATCACTTACTCAGGAATGGCTTTGAATCCCATCTGGCAACGGAGCCTGTCTGGCAACAGGCTGTGATTGGATGGCTTTGAATCCCACCTGGCAATGGTGCATTCCTGGCAACAGGCTGTGATTGGTTGGGGTATAGACCGTCCCTTGACCAGATTGGCTGGTCTTGGCTATATAAGATGTTGTACCAACTGAAATAAATGAGTCTGCGGGCTG
Source organism: Oryctolagus cuniculus (assembly GCF_964237555.1). Taxonomy (NCBI): domain Eukaryota; kingdom Metazoa; phylum Chordata; class Mammalia; order Lagomorpha; family Leporidae; genus Oryctolagus; species Oryctolagus cuniculus. The sequence continues at coordinate 54,735,952 of NC_091443.1, forward strand.
CTTGCCTGAAGCCCGCTTTCACCCAACTCCCAGGGTCTGTGTGGTGACTCCGTGCCTTTTGCCCACACTATGCTCCTCCTCTCAGAAACGAATCCACCACAACATTGTTGAGAAATCAACTGCAACACAGGAGGAAGCTTTACAAACTACTCAGCTACAGCACCAACCCCCACTTTCAAATTTTTTTACCTGTCTCTTTCCACTTAAAAATGTAGCAATAATGTGTCAGAAAAGAAGTGGAGAAAGCAGTGAATCACAGGGAAATCTCACATTCATAGTTATTGCAGTGTTCATATACTGGTGTCTACAGAGTTGATTCCAAAGACAAGGAACTGTCTGAATGTGACCCATCCCCTCCAAGATAGAATATTGATGGGACAAAGGTATCAGTGTGTTGGTGGCAGGTGTACCAGGTGTCAGTGTTAAGACAAGTAAGAGCTAAATCCCGTGTAATTAAAGAAAACTCTAAGTAGCAGCTCAAGTGGACCTTTGGAGAAATCATTAGAAGGCATGTGAAAAAAGAGAGAGAGAGAGAGAGAGGGAGAGCAAGAGAGAGAGAGAGAGCGAGAGAGAGAGAGAGAGAGAGAGAGAGAGAGAAACCATGGAAGACCATCTTATAATTACTGTAAAATTCTTAAAGAAAAATATTCTCAGTTGAATATTAGAATTGTCAGACTAGGACTATTGAAAACTATCACAAACATATTGAAGAAATGACAAGTGTAATTGATGAGATAACTGTGCACTTTCTTAATGTAATGGCTATTCTAGAATCTAAGCAACAGTATTTGAAATAAAAACAAATTCCTTTGGTGAACTGAACAATGTTTTGTTCACTGCTGATAAACTAATGATTATAAAGATAAGCCCATGGAAATAACCAGTTTGAAGGACAAAAAGTAAAAAATATTTAAAAATATGAACAGTGTTCACCTTTGTATAATTGAAATTCTGGAAGAAGAGGAGAGAGAATGGGATTGAGAAATGTCTGAAGAAATAAATTTCAAAAATTCTCCAAATCTTACAAAAATAATCCATATACACAATATAAATGCAAGTAGGACCACAGATATACATCTAATGGTGTAATGGGTGCTAAACAAAGATGAAAAGACTATTTTAAGAACATCCATGAAGACTGAAAAATGTTAGGTACAACAAAAAACACAAGTGGTGAAATTAGATTTATAAAACTCCATAAGAAAAAAAAAACCTACAAGCTATCAAGATAATTCTATATCCAGTGGAAAAAATTTTTTAAAAAGATGTGCAAATAGTTTAATATTCATAATACTGAGACATAATTTGTTAGTAGTAGACTAACACTAAAAGTTTTACTTCACTCTTATAGAAAAATAAAACATGGAAATTTGAATTTACAGGAAGGATGGAAAAGGCTTTACAAGTAGCAAATAGCTGTGTAAATGTGAAAAAATCTACTTAATCTTTTCTTGTTTAATTTAATTTTAATTAAAAATATAAACACTATGGTGCTGATAAACATATATAGGCATAAAATATTTGACAATAAGAGAACAATGAGTTTAAGAAGGGATACAATATTTGTATTTTTATAATGCTCTTACATTTCCCACGAAGTATTCTTGAGTAGTACTTCAAGCTAGGTTGTAATAAGTTAAAGATGAGTATTGTAAATACTAGAGCAACAGCAAAATATAATACAGTAAGGTTTATGTAGAATGCATTTAGAGCAGAGACAATGAAACAAGAAAAGGTAATTCATCTGAAAGAAGGAAGCAAAGAAAACACAAAAGAATAAATAATGGATAAGAGAAATTAAAACCAAATAGCAATGGTGGACCTAAACTCAAATATCAATTATTACACTAAATGTAAGTGGACTGAACATGCAAATAAAAATCAAAAGCTTTTTATCAACAGCCTGAAAAGACAAAGTAAAAGTATATACACTTATAGGAGATGTACCTGTCAAGGTGTTGTTAATAAAATGGTGAAGAATGATAAACTATAAAAACCTTAATTAATTCATTAATTTCTGATTAATATCAAATAAAGCAAACTCCAACTATATTATAGGATTACTAAGTATTTGAAAAAGCATTTTAGAGTGATAAACTGTTAATTAATCAAGAAAACATAAATATCCTAAATGTGTATTCCTGTAGTAGCAGAAGTTTAAAATTTTATAAATTTAGAAATGTCTACTTAAGAGAACAGATGATCGAGAACATAGGTTGAGACTTGAACAAAGTTTTCATGAAAATTTATAGAATCAGCTAGTAAAAATTATCAAGTAACATTATCAACCAACTTAACCTAGTTGCTATTTAGAATAGTACATCCAACACTATCACGCATACATCTTTTCTAGTGCACCTGGTACATTCACCAATATAGATCCTTGACCAGCCCATAAAAGAGTCTCAATAAATTTCATATGGAATGTATTTTCTCACTACAATGAAGTCGAATTAGGCATAATTATAAGAGAACTATAAAATCCCTGAATGTCTACAAATAAAGCTTTATACTAATAAGTAATTGAATGTGTCCAAAATTGTAGAGACAGTAGAAAATATTTTGCTTTGAATGATCATTAGAATACAATGCAGCAATACTTTTGGTAATAAGCAGATCAGTATTTATATAGAGATTTATAACTATGCTTATATTAATTAGAAGAGAAGGAGCTTATAAAACTAATGATCTAAATTTCCATCTATGAAGCAACAGAAGAATAAATTAAGCCCAAATTAGATATACAGAAAGAAACAAAAGAATAAGAACAAAAATCAATGGAATATAAAGTAGACAAATATTAGGGAAACTTTTAAAAGCCAAAATTTGTTTGAAATTATTACCAAAATTATAATCCCCTAGCAAAAATGATGATTTTTGAAAGACAAAGGCACAAACTACCAGTATTAAGGAAAACAAAGAAGAATCACAAGTTCTAAAGAAATTGAAGGGATAATAAAGGGAGTGTTAAGAACAACAATATGACAATGCATAGATAAAGTTAGGTAAAAAGGATTTTTGAAAACCACATTCACCAAAAATGACACATCATGATATAGAAAATATAAATAATGATGTACTTTTAAAAGAAGCGGATTTATAATCCAAACTTTATGCTAAGAAAATCCCAGACTCCTATGGTTTAACCAAGGAATTCTCTCGATTGTTTAAAAAAATATAATACTAATTATATTTAAGCTCATCCAGAAAATAGAGAAGGTAACATATCCCAACTTGTTTTGTGAGGCCAGTACACCCCTGATAAGAAAAATCTGACAAGGACATAAAGAAGGAGAGAAATTTTGGACCCATTTTTAGAACATACACATACACTTACTTTCAAAAAATCAGTAAGTCAAAGTTTAAGTAGCAATACATAAAAAGTTATGACCTGGCAGAGTTTATCTTAGAAATGTTTAGTTGTTTTAATATTTGAAAACATCAAGTTAATTGCTATAGTCACTGCACATAGAGAAAAATAGTATGATCTTCATATTACAGAGAGAAAAATAAATTGTTTTAATATCTACTCTTTCTTTTTTTTTCTAAAGATTTATTTATTCACTTGAAAGGCATAATTACAGAGAGGCAGAAGCAGAGAGAGAGGCAGAGAGAGAGAGAGAGAGAGAGGTCTTCCATCCACTGGTTCACTCCCCAGATGGCTGCACTGGCTGGAGCTGCGCTGATCTGAAGCTAGGAACTAGGAGCTTCCTCCGGGTCTACAACACGGGTACAGGGCCAAGGACTTGGGCCATCCTCCACTGCTTTCCCAGGCCGTAGCAGAGAGCTGGATTGGAAGTGGAGCATCCGGGACTTGAACCAGAGCCCAAATGGGATGCCAGCACTACAGGCAGAGGCCTTAACCAGTACACCACAGTGCTGACCCTTAATATTTACTCTTGATTGTAAAAAATTTAAGCAAATTATAAATAAAAGAGAACTTTACTGCAATAAAGGAAATTTTATAAAATCTAAAACTACCATTATAAATAATAAAATCTTGTATTCTTCTAGCCCTAGTCAGGAACAACGCAAGTATGCATGTTTTCTATATTTCTATTCCTCATGGTAGTAGATGTGCTAACCATTGCATTTCTTTTTTTAAGTATTAATATTAGAAAGAAAGTATGTTTATTCATAAACAAAAACATTATTTATGGGAAATATCCCATGGTATTTTAAAGAACTCCTAGAAATTATAAGGACATTTGTCAAGGTTGTTATAAAGTCAATGCTTAAAAACTAAATATTGGTGAGGGCACAAAGCAATTAGAACTCTTGTTTAAAATATAAATTAAATGCTATAATTAATTTTGGAAAACTGGTAAGATTATATAAGTTTAAACATTAACATTACCCTGTGGACAAAATTCTGTCCCTATATTATTAATAAATAATATGAAAGTGTGTGTCCATATAAGACTTGTGCACTCATGTTCACAGAAGAACTCACAGCAACCTATCAGTGAAGCCAATGAGATGTCTATCAATAGAACAATTAAACTGTGCTTTCACTCAATGTGATCACAGCCTCTCTAGCAAAAAGAAGAAGCACATTGCTGATCTATGTAAACACACAAATCAAAAGCATGGAACTTTTTACGGGTGGTCCCGAACTGAAGAACCTTTAGCTAGGTTTTGCATACATGGTGTGAGGATGACTCCCTAACCATGTTTCAAATTATTAAAGTATTGTTAACCTTTAAACTTTAGCTTCACTGAAGATGACAGATAAATAGATAAATTATGGATAGACAGATAGATAAGCTAAAGTTTAAAGACAATGGGTGTCATTATTTTAGATAGCATTAGTTTATTATAAAAGAGACATGTAAATCATTTACATGATGAAAGATTTCAGGATTTCAGTGGAATGGGAAGCTTCATGTAATGTTGTTTCAACAGAGATTTCAATCTATATATTTTCCAAGAATGTTTCCATCTCTAAATAGAAAATAATCCTTGTCATCTAGAAGTACTAAAGTTCTTCTTCCAGAATATGGAGGCACTAAAGTAGTACTAAAAGTCTGATTCACGATGTAATACTACTCAACCATAAAGATGAAATCTTGTCTTTTGTAACAAAATGAATGAAGTTGGAGACCCTTATGCTTAGTAAAATAAGCCAGTCCCCAAAAGATAAATATCATATATTTTCTCTGATATGTGGTACTTAATACAGATACCAAGAAAATATATAATAAAGAAGCTGAAATTTTATAATTTGTTTATTGCTTATAGCCCTATCCATATTCCTGTGGAGCAGTGGTCTTTGTACTTTTTACTTGTTGAACATTATGGGTAATGGTGTATTAAGCCTATGATTATAAGGTAAATTGAAAGTGTGTTATTGCAAAAATTAAAAAAAAAGAAAGGAAAAGACATAAAAGAATTTAATGAGGGAGGGAGGGATGGAAGTATGATTATCCTCTTAGAATTGTGTCTATGAAATACATGAAATCTCTTCTCTTTACATTAATAGTTTTTAAAAGAGAAAAAAAATGAAAAAGTAGATATAGAAGGATGCAGCCTAACTCAATAATGGCCATATATAATAAGCCAACAGCTAACATCATATGAATGAGAAAAGTTGAAGGTATTCTCTCTAAGATCTGGAATACAGTGAATATGCTCACTTTCACCTTTTTATTCTTCATAGTACTTGAAGTCCTAGCCAGAACAATTATGTGGGAGAAAAAATAAAGGGCATCTATATGGGAAAGAAGGAAGTAAAATTGTCACTGTTTGCAAATAATATAATAGTATATATGAAAACCCCAAGATATTCCAAAAAGCTGTTAGAACTGAAGAGCCAAAGTGACTCCATTATTAAACAATAAAAAAGGAAGCCTCCCTTTCCCATAGCAGACCTGGGTCCGTGTAAAAGCAGGCATTCAGGCATTCGGGTGATATCAAAGCTTACCAGGGACAGCTAGCTTGGTGGACCAAGGACAGCACAGTAGAGATTACTAAACAAAGTAACTCCCTGTACCCAAAACTTCATGCTGTATGTAACTCTTTTTTCCTGCTGATGTAGCCCTTTTTTCCTTTAAAAACTCTCCCAAACAAAGACCGGGGCCTCACTCCTTCTTCTGCTGTGCCGGTTGGTTGGATGGGGTCCCTGTGGCGGCTTGTACTCCCAAATAAACCTTGCTTTTGGAGTTCGGTGTGATCGACTCTCTGGGGGTCTCTGCGGGGATCTAATGATCTGGGCACAATAGAACTAATAACCAAATTCATCAAGGATAATAGACACAAAATCAACATACAAAAATTCAACATCATTATACACCTATAGAAACTTCATAGAAAAGAAATCAAGCATACAATCCCAATTCCTATGGCTTTAAAAAGAATAGAATAGAATAAATTTCACCAAGATGAATTATTTTTACAGTTAAAACCATAAATAATTGATGAAAAGAATTGAAGAAGACACAAGATATGAAAAGGAATCTAAATGACCATGGATTGGAATAATCAATATGGTTAAAGTATGGATAACACCCACAGCAATTTATAAATGCAACACAATCCCAGATTCCAATTTTACTTTTTACAGAAGTTGAAAACCATTACTAAAAATCTGTAAGAAAATACAAAATATCATGAACAGCAAAGCAATATTGAACCAAAGAAAGCAGGATATACTACCTGGCTTTAAATTGTATTATAGGGTGGGTGTTTGGCTCAGTGGTTAAAATGTCACTTGGGATGCTTGCATCCCATATTGGACTGCCTGAACTGGATTCCTTACCCGACTTCTGACTACCTTGCTGCTAAAGTGCACCCTGGTAGGCAGTGGTGATGGTTCAGGGAGTTGGGTCCCTCTCACCCATTCAGGAACCTCTGTTGAGCTCCCAGCTCCTTACTTCAACCTTGAGCAGCTATTGTAGGCATTTGGAGAGTGAACCTGTGATGGAAGACTTCTCTCTCACTCTCACTCTATTTTTCTCTCACTGCCACTTAAATAAGTGACTAATTAAATATTTTTATAAACAATAGAAATTTGGGGTGGGTGTTTGGTGTAATCATTACCATGCTGCTTGGGATACCCAAGTTCTGGCTCTGGCTTTTCCCTGAATTCCAGAGTTCTGTTAACGTACCCTGGAGACAGCAGATGATGGCACAAGTAGTTAGAACCCTGGCATCCATGTAGGAGAACCTGATTGATTTCCATCTCACTCCTGGCTTTGGCCAGGTCCAACCCTAGCTGTTGGTGGGGATTTGGGGAGTGAACCAGAGGGGATGAGCACTTTCACTTTCTTGGTCTCTTTCTTTTCAAAGAAATAAAATAAAAATATCATATTAAAATATATAAGTGTGTTATAATGCAAAAAACATTGAAATCCACGCATAGTGTTTTTCATAGTATGCATTTTCTCTGGTCTTTTTGAAGATTCCTCATATATATGATTTCAAAATCTTTTGCACCAAAATAAGCTTGTCTTTTAATCACAATGTTTCACAAACTTTTTAATGTACCCTTCTTTATCTGGAACAAATACAGAAGAAAACACACTGGACTTCTAGCCAGATTCAATGATTGAATGAGATTTTGGGAATCTTGGAATTGAGTTATTATACTTTCCATGTAGGTAAAATATAAATAAATCTGTCTGATAGTGACTTGTGATAGATTATGAATCCTTACCAGAATACTGTGTATGTCCTTAAAATCCTTGAGTCATTTATGCCTGCCTTGTAAATTGTTTTGAGAAAATTAATGAGGCTAACATGCTGGGTGAGTTGCAGAATCAAGCACTTAGGAGACTAGCTATTTTTACTTTAACACCTGAGGTTACAGTCTTCGTGAAGAAGCTCATATTAGACTGGGAAATGACAGACACCATGTAAAACTAGCAAGAACAAACCAGACTCCATTTTACCAACTGGCTGAGCCCCAGATGTGTTTGGGAGGCCACCCTGGAGTTTCCAATGCCAACTGAGCTCTTAGATAGATGTAGCTACTTGAATCTTTCCTATAGATTGTGGAGTACAATGTACTGCACCGTTCTATTGCCAAAGTGGTCAGGTAGAGAACTACAGTTTCCAGATTTCCCTTTCTTGCAGATTCTGAATCAAGAGTTGTCTAAAGACAAATTTTTTTGTAATTTGAGAGGCAGCATAAAACAAAAGCCATTATTCTATGATAATTGTGGCTATACTTGTGCTGAGGTGCCAACAATTTCCAGCTTGGTTTGCTGTCTTGCTTTTCATGTATTCACTTTTTTCTGAACTGCCAAATTTGTGGATCACTAGTAGCTTCAGGCCACTTAGCTGCAGATCCACGTAAGTAACAGTTTCATGTGAATTTTTTCTACCAGTTCCCTTCATGACCTCTACTTCATTGATTAGAAAGGCATGGTTTCTGATTGAATGCTTCATGCTGCCTCTGATTCTGCAACTCCTCACTTCATATATATTCATCTTCCCAAGTCTGTCCACAACTGTTCAAGGTTTAATTCCCTTGGCAAATCCTTTATCTAATAATGCATAGTAGCTCTGCATTCTGAATTAGACTCTATTTTCTAAATTAAGTCAAGACTAATAATATAGAATTAATCAAATTGATTATATCCCAGATATATTTTTAACTTTTATTTAGTAAATATAAATTTCCAAAGTACAGTTTATGGATTACAATGGCTTCCCCCCCCAATAACTTCCCTCCCACCTGCAACCCTCCCATCTCCCACTCCCTCTCCCATTCCATTCACATCAGATTCATTTTCAATTATCTTTATATACAGAAGATCAATTTAGTATATACCAAGTAAAGATTTCATCAGTTTGCACCCACACAGAAACACAAAGTGTAAAATACTGTTTGAGTACTAGTTATAGCATTAATTCACATTGACAATACATTAAAGACAGAGATCCCACATGAGGAGTAAATACACAGTGACTCCTGTTGTTGACTTAACAATTTGACACTCTTGTTTATGGTGTCAGAAATGTCCCTAGGCTCTAGTCATGAGTTGCCAAGGCTATGGAAGCCTTTTGAGTTCACTGACTCCGATCTTATTTTGACAGTGTCATAGTCAAAGTGGAAGTTCTCTCCTCCCTTCAGAGAAGGTACCTCCTTCTTTGATGGCCCGTTCTTTCTACTGGGATCTCACTTGCAGAGATCTTTCATTTAGGTCCTTTTTTTTGGCCAGTTTTTAGGCTTTCCATGCCTAAAATACTCTCATGGGCTCTTCAGCCAGATCTGAATGTATTAAGGACTGATTCTGAGGCCAGAGTGTTGTTTAGGACATCTTAGGACATCTGCCATTCTATGAGTCTGCTGTGAATCCCACTTCCCATATTGGATCATTCTCTCCCTTTTTAATTCTGTCAGTTAGTATTTTCAGACAATAGTCTTGTTTGTGTGATCCCTTTGACTCTTTAGGTCTATCAGTGTGATCAATTGTGAACTGAAATTGATCACTTGGACTAGTGAGATGGCATTGGTACATGCAACCTTGATGGGATTGTATTGGAATCCCCTGGCACATTTCTAACTCCACCATTTGGGGCAAGTCTGATTGAGCATGTCCCAAATTGTACATCTCCTCCCTCTCTTATTCCCACTCTTATATTTAACAGGGATCACTTTTCAGTTAAATTTAAACACCTAAGAATAATAATGTGTTAATTAAAGAGTTCAACCAATAGTATTAAGTAGAACAACAAAAAAATACAAAAGGGATAAAGTATTAAATTGTACATCAACAGTTAGCACAAAAGCCGATCAAGTCAGTGTTTCTCATAGTGTCCATTTCACTTCAACAGGTTTCCTTTTTGGTGCTCAGTTAGTTGTCGCTGATTAGGGAGAACATATGATATTTGTCCCTTTGGGACTGGCTTAATTCACTCAGAATGTTGTTTTCCAGATTCCTCCATTTTTTTTGCAAATGACCAGATTTCACTGTTTTTGTCTGCTCTATAGTATTCTATAGAGCACATATCCCATAATTTCTTTATCCAGTCTACTGTTGATGGGCATTTGGGTTGATTCCAGGTCTTAGCTATTGTGAATTGAGCTGCAATAAACCTTAAGGTGCAGACACCTTGTTTGTTTGCCAATTTCATTTCCTTTGGGTAAATTCCAAGAAGTGGGATGGCTGGGTTGAATGGTAGGGTTATCTTCAGGTTTCTGAGGAATCTCCAGACTGACTTCCATAGTGGCTTTACCAGTTCGCATTCCACTAACAGTTGGGTTAGTGTCCCTTTTTCCCCACATCCTCTCCAGCATCTGTTGTTGGTAGATTTCTGAATGTGAGCCATTGTAACTGGGGTGAGGTGAAACCTCATTGTGGTTTTGATTTGCATTTCCCTGATTGCTAGTGATCTTGAACATTTTTTCATGTGTCTGTTGGCCATTTGGATTTCCTCTTTTGAGAAATGTCTATTGAGGTTCTTGGCCCATCTCTTAAGTGGGTTGTTTATTTTGATGTTGTGGAGTTTCTTGATTTCTTTGTAGATTCTGGTTATCAACCCTTTATCTGTAGCATAGTTTGCAATTATATTTTCCCATTCTGTCGGTTGTCTCTTCACTTTCCTGACCGTTTCTTTTGCAGTACAGAAACTTCTCAATTTGTTGCATTCCCAAATGTTAATTTTGGCTTTGACTGCCTGTGCTTCCGGGGTCTTTTCCAAGAAGTCTTTGCCTGTGCCTTTATCTTGCAGGGTTTCTCCAATGTTCTCTAACAATTTGATGGTGTCAGGTCATAGATTTAAGTCTTTAATCCATGTTGAGTGGATTTTTGTGTAAGGTGAAAGGTAGGGGTCTTGCTTCATGATTCTGCATATGGAAATCCAGTTTTCCCAGCACCATTTATTGAATAGACTATCCTTGCTCCAGGGATTGGTTTTGGATCCTTGATCAAATATAAGTTGGCTGTAGATGTTTGGGTTGATTTCTGGTGTTTCTATTCTGTTCCATTGGTCTATCCATCTGTTTCTGTACCAGTACCATGCTGTTTTGATTACAACTGCCCTGTAGTATGTCCTGAAATCTGGTATTGTGATGCTTCCAGCTTTGTTTTTATTGTACAAGATTGCTTTAGCTATTCGAGGTCTCCTGTTTCTCCAATGAATTTCAGCATTACTTTTTCCAGATTTGAGAAGAACGTCTTTGGTATCTTGATTGGTATCACATTGAATCTATAAATTGCTTTTGGGAGAATGGACATTTTAATGATGTTGATTCTTCCAATCCATGAGCATGGAATATCTTTCCATTTTTTGGCATCCTCTTCTATTTCTTTCTTTAAGGTTTTGTAATTCTCATTGTAGAGATCTTTAACATCCTTGGTTAAGTTTATTCCAAGGTTTTTGATTGTTTTTGTAGCTATTGTGAATGGGATTGATCTTAGAAGTTCTTTCTCAGCCGTGGCATTGCCTGTGTATACAAAGGCTGTTGATTTTTTGTGCATTGATTTTATACCCTGCTACTTTGCCAAACTCTTCTATGAGTTCTAGTATTCTCTCAGTAGAGTTCTTTGGATCCCCTAAATAAAGAATCATATCGTCTGCAAAGAGGGATAGTTTGACTTCTTCCTTCCCAATTTGTATCCCTTTAATTTCTTTTTCTTGCATTATGGCTCTGGCTAAGACTTCCAGAACTATATTGAATAGCAGTGGTGAGAGTGGGCATTCCTGTCTGGTACCAGATCTCAGTGGAAATGCTTCCAACTTTTCTCCATTCAATAGGATGCTGGCCGTGGGTTTTTCATAAATTACTTTGATTGTATTGAGGAAGGTTCCTTCTATACCCAATCTGCTTAGGGTTTTCATCATGAAAGGGTGTTGTATTTTATCAACTGCTCTCTCTGCATCTATTGAGATAATCATATGTTTTTCTTCTGCAGTCTGTTAATGTGGTGTATCACATTGATTGATTTGTGAACATTGAACCATCCCTGCATACCAGGGATAAATCCCACTCGATCTGGGTGGATGATCTTTCTGATGTGTTGTTGCATTCTATTGGCGAGAATTTTATTGAGGATTTTTGCATCTATGTTCATCAGGGATATTGGTCTGTAATTTTGTTTCAATGCTGCATCTTTTTCCAGCTTAGGAATTAAGGTGATGCTGGCTTCATAGAAAGAATTTGGGAGGACTCCCTCTTTTTCGATTGTTCTGAATAGTTTGAGAAGATTTGGAGTTAGTTCTTCTTTAAATATCTGGTAGAATTCAGCAGTGAATCCATCTGGTCCTGGGCTTTTCTTTGTTGGGAGGGCCTTTATTATGTTTCAATTTCTGTCTCAGTTTTGGGACTGTTTAAGTTTTCTATGTCTTCCTGGTTTTATTTAGGTAGGTTGCATGTGTCCAGGAATCTATCCATTTCTGATAGGTTTCCCTGTTCGCTGGCATAGAAGTCCTTGTAGTAATTTCTGATGATTCTTTTATTTCTGTGGTGTCTGTTGTTACATTTCCTTTTTCATCTCTGATTTTATTGATTTGGGTCTTTTCTCTTCTTTTTTTAGTTAGTTGGGCCAATGGGCTGTCAATTTTGTTTATTTTTTCAAAAAACCAGCTCTTCACTTGGCTTTTTTGTAATTTTTTTATTCAATCCTGTTGATTTATTCTCTGATTTTAATTATTTCTCTTCTCCTACTAGATTTGGATATGGTTTGCTGCAGTTTTTCTAGATCCTTGAATTGAATTGCAAGCTCATTTATTTGGTGCCTTTCCAATTTCTTGATGTAGGTGCCTATTGCTATAAACTTTCCCCTTAACACTGCTTTTGCTGTATCCCAAAAGTTTTGGTATGTTGTGCTGTTATCCTCATTTACTTCCAGAAAATTTTTGATTTCTCTTTAATTTCTTCTATGACCCAGTGTTCATTCAGGAACATGTTGTTCAATCTCCATGTGTTTGCATATACTCTAGGGATTCCTGAATTGCTAATTTCCAACTTCATTCCTTTATGGTCTGAGAAGCTGCATGGTATGACTCTAATTCTTTTGAATTTGCTGAGACTTGCTTTATGTCCTAGTATGTGGTCAATCCTCGAGTAGGTTCTGTGTACTGCTGAGAAGAATGTAAATTCTTTATGTGTAGGATGAAAAGTTCTGTAGATATCTGTTAGATACATTTGGGCAATAGTGTCATTTAAATCTACTGTATCCTTATTATCTTCTGTCTGGTTGATCTGTATATTTCTGAGAGTGGAGTATTGAAGTCCCCCAGTACTATTGTATTGGAATCTAAGTCTCCCTTTAAGTCCCTTAACAAATCTTTTAAATAAACCGGTGCCTTGTAATTAATTAGGTGCATATATGTTTATAATAGTTACATCTTCCTGTGGAATTGAGCCCTTAATCATTATATAGTGTCCCTTTTTGTCTCTCTTAACAGTTTTTGTGTTAAAGTTTATTTTGTCTGATATTAATATGGCTACACCTGCATATTTTACATTTCTGTTGGCATAGAATATCTTTTTCCAGCCTTTCACTTTCAGTCTGCATGCATCTTTGTTGGAAAGATGTCTTTCTTGTAAGCAGCAAAAAGATGGGTTTTGTTCCTTAATCCATTCAGCCAATCTGTGTTGAGGCCATTAACGTTCAGTATGACTATTTTAAGTAGTAAGTTTGCCCTGCCATTTCCCAAAGATATTTTCTAATATATGCTTTGAACTTCTTGTGATCTTTTGCTGTGAGGTTTCCTTCCTTTACCTTCTTTCATATTGATGACCGTGTTTCTGTGTTTCTGTGTGCAAGACATCTTTAAGCATTTTTTGCAGGAATGGACGAGTGGCGACAAATTCTTTCAATTTCTGTTTGATGTGAAAGGTATTTATTTCACCTTCATTCACAAATGAGAGCTTTTCAGGATATAACATTCTGGGCTGGCAGTTTTTCTCTCTTAGTACCTGGGCTATGTCTCACCATTCCCTTCTAGCTTGTAGGGTTTCTGACGAGAAGTCTGTTGTGAGTCTAACTGGAGATCCTCTGAAAGTAATCTGACATTTTTCTCTCACACATTTTAGGATCTTTTCTTTATGTTTCACTGTGGTGAATTTCATTACAACGTGTCGTGGTGAGGATCTCTTTTGGTTATATTTATTGGGGTTCTATGAGCTTCCTGTACTGGGATGTCTCTGTCCTTCTCCATACCTGGGAAATTTTCTGCTAGTATCTCACTACAAAAGCCTTCTAATTCTTTCTCTCTCTCCATGCCTTCAGGAACTCCTAGAACATGCATGTTGGGGTTTTTAATAGTATCCTGTAGATTCCCGACAATATTTTTTAGATTTCTAATTTCCTCTTTTTTTCTTTGGTTTGACTGTATATTTTCCTGTGCTCTGTCTTCTAAGTCAGATATTCTCTCTTCTGTTTCATTCACTCTGTTTTTAAGGCTCTCTAATGTGTTTGTCATTTGATCTATTGAGTTCTTCATTTCATTTTGATTTCTTTTCACTATCACACTTTCCGTTCTACCTGTTGCTTCATTTCTTATTGATTCCTCCTTAAGATTTCATTTTCATGAGAAAGATTTTCTATCCTTTCCAGTAAGGATTTCCATAGCTTAAGCATTTGTTTTTGAAAACTTCTAAATGTTCTCATTATAATTTTTTTGAAATCCGTATCTTGCATTTCTTCTATCTCATCATCTTCATAATCTTGAATTGGGGTGTTTTTTTCATTTGGGGGCGTCATAGTGTCTTCCTTGTTCTTGTTACCTCGGTTTCTGCGTATGTTGCTTGGTATTGTGGAGATATTCTTTGGATTCTTCTTCCCTCACTGTGGTGTTTTTTTCTCATTATGGTATGACTCTAGATTAAGTGGACTGTCTGCTTTTGATGGAGCCTTAGAGGCTTGAGATAGGGGTGGCCAGAGAGCTCTGTTTGGTTCTTCAGGGTTAATGGTCTGCCAAAGGTGACACTCCCAGGTTAGGCGTGGTAAATCTCTCTTTCTTTCTTTTTTTGATTCAGAAGGGAAGTAATTCCGCACAGCTGAGTGGAACTGAAGGTAGTCAGCTTCTGATCTCTGGCTTCTGTGGGTATAACATTCGCCTGCTCTTCCCCTAGGGTCACACAGGGAATCTGTTCTGCCCTCAGTGTGGGCTCAAATGCTCTTGCAGTCTCCCACTGGGTTGCCAAGGTTACCAAATTGTAGCATCTCTGGAGAGTACTCACGTGAACTCCATGTGTTCTCTCATCCACCTTCTCTTTTTTCACAGTCTCAGTTCATTAGCTCCACATCTTCACTAGGTCCTAATCTCCTGTTATTTCACCCCCACCTCCAAAGCCAGGTTTTTTTGCTTGGCTGAGGGCAGATGCAGGCCTGAGGTCATGCCTCTTTTACATATGTCCAAAATGGTCTCTGCTCATTGTCTTGCTCACCTTTGAGAGTTGAGTGGAGAGAGAGAAACTCGTGTTCATACCAGCCCCTTTTTTTTCCCTCTCTCTTCTAGTTAGCCTGGTTGACTTTCCCCACGGGGCTTCAAGCCTTGTTCCCTCTAGGCTCCTCCTTCTGCTTTCCCACCGGTGTCTCGGGCTATTGAGGTTCGCCTCACCTCACGTTCCAGTGCTGGTGTCCTGAGCTGTGGGCTCCAACACCCTCCATGCAGGTGCATCATGAATCACTAGTTCTGGAAGAGTTTCCTCTGCTGTTTCTTCCCCAACTCTTCCTTGAACCTGCAGTATCTCCACTTTTATCAAATTGTCTCTTCCCGGACTATCAGTGTGCTCCCTTCCTATTCTGCCATCTTGCTGCTTCTCCTATACCCCAGATATTTCAACCCTATCATCCTGTATTACTTTCTCTTTCCTTAGGGTGAATTTACATAGAGAGAAATACAAAACTATGAAATTATAGAAATATATATATATATAGGAGTCTTCAAAAGTTCATGGAAAATACATGTAATAAAATGACTGCATGAACTACAAAATTTATAAATATTTACATGCACGCACATGAGGGTAGCTCAAAAAACTGAAGAAAATAAAATTAATTTTATGGAGTCTATCAACTTTTCTGTTTTGGTTCTTTATGCAGAGTATTACACCTCACCAAGAATCTGGTATGGTTGATTTAAGCAATGGGTATGTATTGAAAATTATTAAAATATGTAAGAATTCCATGTTTATCTGAAAGTTAAAAACAAATGCAAAAATAAAATATTAAAATCAAAAGATAAGTTTAATTTGGTGCAAAAAGTTTTCCATTAATTTTTAAAAACTCTTCATATGTGTGTTTCAATCTTTTGCACCAAAACGTACTTGTTTTAAATCCATTCTTCTGGGGCTGGTGGGTTAACGCCCTGACCTGAAGCGCTAGCATCCCATATGGGTGCTGATTCTGGTCCCAGCTGCTTCTCTTCCAATCCAGTTCTCTGCTATGGCCTGGGAAAGCAGTACAAGAAGGCCCCTGCACCCACGTGGGAGACCCAGAAGAAACTCCTGGCTCCTAGCTTCAGATTGGTGCAGCTCTGGCCATTAGTGAACCAGCAGATGGAAGACCTCTCTCTCTCTCTCTCTTTCTTTCTGCATCTCCTCTCTCTGTGTAACTCTCACTTTCAAATAAATAATAATAAAATAAAATAAAATAAATCCATTCTTTGAGCTTTTTGAAGTACTGTGTGTGGGTATGTGTGTATGTATCCCTTCATGGAGTTGTATCATTTCTAATTCCTTCTGGCATTATCTCACAATAGCATTATCTACAGTACATTTACAATATTGTTATAATTTTGCTGCCTGATAGGATATTTCACCAGATGGTGGCTGATCATTGGTATCTCAATAAAATGTTCACATATTTTCTTAATAGAATGTGAGCATCATTTATTTGTATAATTAATAGTCATTTGTAATCTATTTCAATTTCTATGCAGGATTGTTGGCCTTTTATTCTCTAATTTGGCAGCACTTTATTTATTAATATACCAATGCCTTGTTTTATTTCTCTTGTTACAAATGAAATCGACTAATTTCACGTAATAATAATACTGTGATAATATACTCAGTGTAATGTAATAGTATGTATTGTGATATAAATTCAGGCCTACAATCCTGAGAGTCACTGAAGATGTTTCATTACAATATCCCCAACATGTGGGTATGAGCTGAGCACAATATAAATATTAAAATAAATGGTGTTTGCAAATCTGAATGCATATATGTACAAGAATAAAAATTAGATCCCTACCTCTCACCATATTAAAAAAAATCAACACAAGTTGGATCAAGACCTAAATTTAAGACATGGGGCTATGAGTTGCTGGAAGAAAAAGCAGGGAAAAAGCTTCAAGGTACTGGTGTAGATGATGACTGCAGATAAGAAACCCCAATACACAGGCAGCAAAATCAAAACATCAAAATGGATGCAACATGTTGAGTGAAATAAGCCAGACACTGGAAGACAAATACTGCACGTTCTTACTCATATCTTAGAGCGAAATTATTTTAAAAATCTAAAAACAAAAATAAAAAAGGAAGAAGTATCTGTGTGTATCAGTATTGTTGCAAATATAGTTCTGTCAAACTTCATTTTATAACTTTGTCAAACCAATGTTTAAGAATGCTAGCCTAGGCCGGCACCGTGGCTCACTAGGCTAATCCTCTGCCTTGCGGCACCGGCACACCGGGTTCTAGTCCTGGTCAGGGCACCGGATTCTGTCCCGGTTGCCCCTCTTCCAGGCCAGCTTTCTGCTGTGGCCAGAGAGTGCAGAGGAGGATGGCCCAGGTGCTTGGGCCCTGCACCCCATGGGAGACCAGGAGAAGCACCTCGCTCCTGCCATCGGATCAGCGCAGTGCGCCGGCCGCAGCACCCCGGCCGCGGTGGCCATTGGAGGGTGAACCAACGGCAAAGGAAGACCTTTCTCACCTGTCTCTCTCTCTCACTGTCCACTCTGCCTGCCAAAAATAAAAAATAAATAAATAAATAAAAAAGAAAGCTAAAAAAAAGAATGCTAGCCTACACTAGTTTTACTGATATGTGAGCATTTTAAAAATTGCTGTATATGAGTGAAATGGACAGCTTTTCATTTGGTTATTATTTATAGCCCTTAACTATATTTCTGATGAACTATGATTTTTTTTACTATGATATTTTTCTTATTGTTGAGCTCTTTATTTGTGGAGCACTAAGGTTTGGACTAAATGTACGTTAAAAATATGTTTTCTCAAAAATTAAACAAGAAAAGAAGAAAGGATGGAAGAAAGGGGAATGAGATGAATGGAGGGAGGGAGAGAGGAAGGGAAGAATCATATTCTTAGAATTGAACCTATGAGCTACACGGAATCCATTCTGTTTGCAGTAATATTACATTAATATTAGAATTCATGATAATTGTGTTACAGTAATTATGTGTAGTAGTTGCATTTCCAGTGACTCTGAAATCTAATGTGTTAATAAGCTCCTTAAAAAATTCTTGTTAATAGAGACATATTCAAGTATGATTAGCATCTAAATGTTTTTGGTTATTAATATGACTTTAGCAGAGATATTAAAGATTACATGATCATTTAAAATTCTTTATATGGCCAGAATTTATAAACTGTATTTTTTTTCAAATTTCTCACTTTCCTTTTTTCCTTAGTCCACAATTATTCATGTGAAAGTTACAAAGTTTAAAGTCTCGGATATTCATTCTCTTACTTACTGTATGAATTTTTCTCCAAATGAAAAGACATGAGCTGTATCCTCAGTTATTAATGGATGCAGTGAGAGATAACATATACAACCTCTCAAAGCATAGATTCTATTTCTCTCATCTTTGCTGTGTCCAAGAGAAGTATTGTTCCTTACATCTTCTCTATCCCACAACAATAGCAATGTACATGAAACACTTAAAAGCAATCACACATTCTGGAATTCTTTTTTAATTTTGTAATTCATCTTAAAGCATCAACCAACATGAATGGTTTAATAACTCCCACTGCAGCTTGAACATCTGTTCATTCCCCCAAGCCATGGCTGGTCTTTCTATGCCTTTTTTGTAATTCATTGAATGAAATCACGTGGCTGTAGATGCTATAAATACAAAGATTGTAAGGACACTGAATCTCCTTTTCCATAAATTAGGCATAAAATTCAGCTTTTATTCACGCTGGAGGAGCTGCGATAACTTTCCAAAGCCAGCTGAGTATCAGAATATTACATGTGTGTGGGAAAGTTTTTGAGGTCATCAGATCAACCTATTTTTTTTTACATATGAAGAACCAGAATCACTGATTGATCTGGTAAATTATCCAGTTACATCCTTCTTGGACAAGATTTTAAACCTACACTTTCTGAGGGAAAGGCCACTTCTATTCCTTGCACACCAA
This sequence comes from Oryctolagus cuniculus, assembly GCF_964237555.1. Classification (NCBI taxonomy): domain Eukaryota; kingdom Metazoa; phylum Chordata; class Mammalia; order Lagomorpha; family Leporidae; genus Oryctolagus; species Oryctolagus cuniculus. The sequence continues at coordinate 54,755,228 of NC_091443.1, forward strand.
CCTAAGTGAGAACCGTGCTGGAGACATCTGTTCTAATATCAGGTAGGCGATGCACATACTTAAGAGATTCTGGAATGTGTAAAGACATAAGAACAATGTGGAGTAAAAGAAAGGAAATCAACTTTAGAATTAAAAAAAATAGGTAGTTGCACATGTAAATTGGGTTCCATCATGGAACAGTTTGTTAAGAATATGTACTTACAGTGGGGTTCTGAGAAAGAAAAGAGAAAAGCAGAACCTTGGTTTAGAAGCATAATTAAACTTTTCCATGAGTTTTAGGTACATATCATTTCAATCAGCTCGGAGTGCACTTTGCAAAATCTCAGATTGCAAGGAAAGAGTTTCTCTGATCAGTTCAGTTAAACTTTTGAGGCCTGTAACCTTGTGCAAGTCTTTGTAGGTTCATAATCACCTTATTGTGTCTCTGTGTGAACCTATCTCATAATTGTTTGATGACGACTCTGTAAACACGAAGAGTTTTCAGTTTCAAACCACTGAGGTGAAAGCCAGAAATTCCACCAGTCAAAAAGTGTCTGACTACAGGCAGCGTGGCCAAGTCTTTCTATTTAAAGTATACTTTGAGATGTCTGAGTCCTTCAGGCTCTCACCACAGCCTGTTCTTTACCTTTGAAAAATGTACGGCATTATGGACATTAAAATGATCTTTATGATATCTGCATTACTATTGAAATGAAAAACTAAGAATCAGAGTCTATTTTGTTGTTACTCTGAATAATCGCCAAAAGAAAACTGAAGCAGCTGTTTCTTGGAGCACCTTTTCCCTCCCCTCATATTCTGTCACTTTTCCCTAGCCACTGCAAGGGCCAGTACCCACATTCCTGTCCACCGATGTGCTCCTACTAATGATCATGATTCTCGGTCATTCCTCATACCCATTTTTTATTCATCATGATGTTTTAGAAAGATTACTGCTTCTTTTGCTTTGAAAATCTTTTGGAGGTTTACTGTGAAATTTAAAAAGTATTTAATAAACTGAAGAATAAATATTGAATGCCTTAATTTTAATTTTTATGAATATTTGCATCTTATAAGACAAATTGCTGTCATAAGAATTCATCTTTAATTTAATCATTTGATGTATCTGGAAAGGCCCCTGGGGAAATATTTGGTCACTATTAAGTTGGGCAGGAATCCAACAAGAAACTAAACTGTTCCATCATAAAAAGAATCCTCACTGTGTGTTTATTGCTGTATTTTGTCCTAGTTTTCTGACCATCTGGAAATGTTAAGGTTCTTCTGGAAATCACAGTGAATGGCCTGGAGCAATGAGTCAGTTGTGACCGAATTCATACTAAGGGGTCTGTCCAGTTCTTCAGAACTCCAGATCTTCTGCTTCCTGTTTTTCTCCATCATCTATGCAGCCACCGTGCTTGGAAACCTCCTTATTGTGCTGACCATCATGTTGGAGCCTCGCCTTCACTCCCCCATGTATTTCCTGCTTGGCAATCTCTCCTTCATTGATATGTCCCTGGCCTCATTTGCCACTCCCAAAATGATTGCAGACTTCCTCAGTGAGCACAAAGCCATCTCTTTCGAAGGCTGCATAACCCAGATATTCTTCTTACACCTCCTAGGAGGTGCAGAGATTGTACTGCTGATCGCCATGTCTTTTGACAGGTATGTGGCTATATGCAAGCCCCTGCGTTACCTGACCATCATGAGTCAGAGAACGTGCATTGGGCTTGTGATACTTTCCTGGGTTGTTGGCATTTTCCATGCTCTGAGTCAGCTGGCATTTACTGTGAATTTGCCTTTCTGTGGACCCAATGAAGTAGACAGCTTCTTTTGTGACCTCCCTTTGGTGATTAAACTTGCTTGCATAGACACATACATTCTGGGGGTGTTCATGATCTCAACCAGTGGCATGATTGCCCTGGTGTGCTTCATCCTTTTGGTAATCTCCTACACTATCATTCTGGTCACCGTTAGGCAGCGTTCTTCTGGCAGGTCCTCCAAAGCCCTCTCCACCTGCAGTGCCCATTTCACTGTTGTAACCCTTTTCTTTGGTCCATGCATTTTCATCTATGTGTGGCCTTTTACAGACTTCCCCATAGATAAAGTGCTCTCAGTATTTTATACCATATTCACTCCCCTCTTGAATCCAGTGATCTATACTCTTAGAAATAAAGATGTCAAGGATTCCATGAGGAAACTAAGTAGCCGTATGTTTAAGTCTAGGAAGACTGTTCAAACTCCTTAATTTCTCTCACATAAAAATGGAACACAAGTACTTGTTCAGCATTTATTTTCCTTATTTAGTTGATGAACATTATTGACACTATTATGAGAAATCGATTAGTTCACAAAACTATTTCTGTAATCAGTTGTAGCAGTAACTATGTTCTGGGCATAATAATTGTTCCTTACATGACATAACATTTACCACAGGGCATCATCAAACAAACACTCAACATTTTAGAGTGCAAGGACTCACATTTTAGAATACTCAGTTTTTGTCAGATCTAAGTATTTAGGTATTCCTTACTTTGACCTTCCATGTTTTTAAAATTCATCATTTATTTATATAAAAGGAACAGGTTTCATGCACTTCAGATGCGCATTTGTAAGAACACAATGAACCTCTCCACCCTTCTCCCCTCTCCCTCCTTCCCACCCTCCTTCTTCCTTCCTTTCTCATTTTTCCTTAAATTTTGTGGTGACCTGCAGTGAATTTACTTTATAATCACTTAAAAAGTGACAATTGTGAAAGTACCCATGCCTAGTGTTACCCTTGACACTTAAGTAACAAAAGAAGTCTATTGGTGACAAGGTTTTGATGAATAGTTTTTTTTTAAAGTTCAAAAGTCGGGAATAAATGGAGAATTCTTGAGAAGTAAAAACAGCTATTATATATTATATTTGTAATTTATCTTTGCTAAGAATAAGAAGGTATCTTATTTATCTTCAATCTATACATTATCTAGAAGGGAATTCACAGTTTTAAACAGCACAGCAAATCAGGAAAATTCTTACAGTCCTAACTATTGAACATTCAAAAGATCCTACAGTTATGTACCACAAATTCCACCTACAATTATTTTCTACAAAATCATGAATCTAAGACCAAGGATATAGTAGCATTTTCAAAAGCATAATAATTAGAGGCAGCATCTACGTTGTTCATCTACAAATACTATATTTGTTTTCTAAGCAGTAACAAATTATTATGGTGCCATGATGTTTATTACATCATTTGTACTCTAAACAACCTAGTAGATAGTGAACTCCTAATGAGTGTGAGCCATTTACCCCTGATTAAATATGGTACTTAACATTATGACCCCATGAACAATAGTTCTTCAAATATTTGATGCAGCTGGAGTTTGGGGGAGATAGAAATCATTAAGTCAAATCTATTTTTTTTTTTTTTTGACAGGCAGAGTGGACAGTGAGAGAGAGAGACAGAGAGAAAGGTCTTCCTTTTGCCGTTGGTTCACCCTCCAATGGCCGCCGCGGCCAGCGCGCTGCAGCCGGCGCACCGCGCTGATCCGATGGCAGGAGCCAGGAGCCAGGTGCTTTTCCTGGTCTCCCATGGGGTGCAGGGCCCAAGCACCTGGGCCATCCTCCACTGCACTCCCTGGCCACAGCAGAGAGCTGGCCTGGAAGAGGGGCAACCGGGACAGAATCCGGCGCCCCGACCGGGAGTAGAACCCGGTGTGCCGGCGCCGCTAGGCAGAGGATTAGCCTAGTGAGCCGCGGCGCCGGCCAAGTCAAATCTATTTTACAGCTGGTTAAGTCAAGAACGAGTGAACAATGTTACTTTCCCAAGTTCAAACAGCTGATTAATGGCAGAGTCTAGCCTAGAATGCCCTCTGGCTCTTTCTCTGTCTTTATTGAGGTGACCTTTATGAGCATCTTGGTCATTATCGTGCTGAGACACACACATAAGAGAAAGGCTTAGTGCCTAAAACTGAACTATTGTAAAAATTATTAGTTACTTCTCATTGTCAAAATGTACATAATATCTTATGTAATATTGTTGTAGTCAGGTATAAAGACAATAAGATATGTAGATGACTGATGGATATATTTTAAGGAGTCAAATAGAAAGATCCATTAACTAATAGATAAATATACAGGCAACAAGATGAAGTGAATGAATGGCACTAAGTAGGAAAGTAAATAGCAGGTTATAGGTGGAAAGATCACAAATATTTACTAATCATCAAGAAATTAATACCTAATTTCCCATATTCATTCAATAATATCTGTATATTAAACTTGTAAAACCAAATTGCAGCAGTGTTATTTCTTTAAACTTACCTGAAAAGTCATTGTATTTAGTAATTCAAATAGTGCATTTTTGTGATGGAATCAGCCAGTTAAATTTACAAATGTATTTAATGATCATTGCAGACATCTACTAATAAATTAATGTTAATAAAAATAAAAATTTTATTTGCTTGTTTATTTAACTCTAAGCATTATAGATATATTCTTCCACTTGTTCAACTCGGCTAGTGAGACCAAGTCTCTAAGTTGTGTTGTTCCTATTTCATTCTGATCAATAGTATATGGGTGAAGAATGCAATGTTTTTTAAATAAAGATTGTTAATATGCCTGCTTGGCCATTTGATAGAACTATAACCAAAAAATGTCACAGGTACAAATATGAAAATTTGCATGCACTTTCAAATAAGACCATCAGTTCCAAGCTTTAGATACAGAGGAAATATAAAACATAGGGAATTAATTCCAAAGACATCACAGAAAAGCCAACTCCAAAGTCTGAATAGGTGGCATAAGCACCAGCCTAATCCTTCCAATGATAGGGTTCTCTCATTCCTGCTTTATATTCTCTATACATGACCACTTATCTGAGCATGCTCTTTAATATTTGATTATCAAAGCCATGGAAAAGAAGCCTGACACTTAGTACCAACTATTCATTGTGAAAGATAAGGAGATACTGAACCTAATGTCATGTTGCCATATCTTCACCTCCAAGAGTCATTGGCCTAATGAAAATTGTCCATGGAGTGGTTCTAAGGATATTTAATTTTGTCCTTCACTGAGCTTTGATTAACTTCACAAATTGATCTCTGATTGTGGTCCAGTAAATGAAACCAGGAGTAACTGCAGAGATGTAAAAATATGTAATAAAAATTCACTGTAAACATAGGTAAAACAAAATTGAGATTTGTTTTAGACAGGAAGAGTTTCAAGTACTGATTCCTTTGTACCAAACTATAGCATCAAGGTCCCTGTATCCTTATTTCTGTCCCAGCAGCAAATCCACAATCAGCAAGGCGGTCTTCCTCCTGAGATGTAGCTTGGGAGCAATGAAAATTCATTGAAGGGCACCACACAAAGAAAAAAATTGTTTGACATGCTGTTTGTCCCTGGTCATCTAGCACTTTGCTCACTTTTCTTCCAGAAAACCTGTTTACAAAGTGTTGCAGTATTTGTTTCAAAAAATTTCAATGGTTTTAGTTGTCACCGATCAGGGAGAACATATGATATTTGTCCCTTTGGGACTGGCTTAATTCACTCAGCATGATGTTTTCCAAATTCCTCCATCTTGTTGCAAATGACCGGGTTTCGTTGTTTTTGACTGCTGTATAGTATTCTATAGAGTACATGTCCCATAATTTCTTTATTTAGTCTACTGTTGATGGGCATTTGGGTTGATTCCAGGTCTTCGCTATTGTGAATTGAGCTGCAATAAACCTTAAGGTGCAGACCGCTTGTTTGTTTGCCAATTTAATTTCCTTTGGGTAAATTCCAAGGAGTGGGATGGCTGGGTTGAATGGTAGGGTTATATTCAGGTTTCTGAGGAATCTCCAGACTGCCTTCCACAGTGGCTTAACCAATTTGCATTCCCACCAACAGTGGGTTAGTGTCCCTTTTCCCCCACATCCTCTCCAGCATCTATTGTTGGTAGATTTCTGAATGTGAGCCATTCTAACCGGGGTGAGGTGAAACCTCATTGTGGTTTTGATTTGCATTTCCCTGATTGCTAGTGACCTTGAACATTTTTTCATGTGTCTGTTGGCCATTTGGATTTCCTCTTTTGTAAAATGTCTATTGAGGTCCTTGGCCCATCTCTTAAGTGGGTTGTTTGTTTTGATGTTGTGGAGTTTCTTGATTTCTTTGTAGATTCTGGTGATCAACCCTTTATCTGTAGCATAGTTTGCAAATATATTTTCCCATTCTGTCGGATGCCTCTTCACTTTCCTGACTGTTTCTTTTGCAGTACAGAAACTTCTCAATTTGATGCAATCCCAAATGTTAATTTTTGCTTTGACTGCCTGTGCTTCTGGGGTGTTTTAGGACGAAGACCTGGTACGATTGTACTACATCACCCATCAAAGTTTAATTTAAGCTCCCACTCCTAGAAAGAAGCCCCTTCGGTTATTTTGTTGACTTCTCTACTTTTTTGTCAGAGTTAATATTTTCTGGTTTCCTGCATCACTCTTTTTGTTTTGTTTTAAAGTTTATTTATTCTTTTTTTTAACTTTTATTTAATGAATATAAATTTCCAAAGTACAGCTTATGGACTACATTGGCTTTCCCCCCACCCCGCAATGACTTCCCTCCCACCCGCAACCCTCCCCTTTCCTGCTTTCTCTACCCTTCCATTAATATCACGATTCATTTTCAATTTTCTATTTATACAGAAGAACAGTTTAGTATACATTAAGTAAAGATTTCAACAGCTTGCACCCACATACAAACACAAAGTGAAAAATACTGTTTGAGTACTCGTTATAGCATTAAATCTCAATGTACAGCACATTAAGGACAGAGATCCTACATGAGGAGTAAGTGCACAGTGGCTCCTGTTGTTGACTTTACAAATTGACACTCCTGTTTATGGCATCACTAATCTCCCTATGCTCCAGTCATGAGTTTCCAAGGCTATGGAAGCCTTTTGAGTTCACTGACTCTGATCTTATTTAGACAAGGTCATAGTCAAAGTGGAAGTTCTCTCCTCCGTTCAGAGAAAGGTACCTCCTTCTTTGAAGACCTGTTCTTTCCACTGGGATCTCACTCATAGAGATCTTTCATTTAGTTTTTTTTTTTTTTTTTTTTTTTTGTCGGAGTGTCTTGGCTTTCCATGCCTGAAATACTCTCATGGGCTTTTCAGCTGGATCCAAATGCCTTTAGGGCTGATTCTGAGGCCAGAGTACTGTTTAGGACATCTGCCATTCTATGGGTCTGCTGTGTATCTCGCTTCCCATGTTGGATCGCTCTTCCCTTTATTTATTCTATCGGTTAGTATTAGCAGGCACTAGACTTGTTTATGTGATCCCTTTGACTCTTAGTCCTTTCATTATGATCAATTGTGAACTGAAATTCATCTATTGGACTGGTGAGATGGCATTGGTACATCCTGCATCACTCTTACACAGTGTTATACTGTTACCTAGACAGCTCTTAAAATCTTCTTGTAAGTGATAAGCCTCTTGAGACCCATCTTTACTTTCACTTGTTTTTGTTATTTTCTTCTTCTTGCTTATTTGTTTGCCACTTCATTTTGTTTTTAGTATCTTCCATAGTATTTGTCTCAGAGGACAGTTACAAGCAGTGACTTGTGACACTATTTGAAACAATTATCTTTTTCTAAATTAATGTCCTTTTTCATACCCCCTTATTGTTGTGACACCGTTCTAAGAATATAGAATATCATAGTAATCACAGAAACATTGAGACTTGGAAAGTTTCAGAGAAAATCAAATGCTCCTGTCAAAAAAGTTAATCACCATGAAGGTATTTGTGTTGAGATCCTTTTATGAAGCTATGGGAGATACCTGAGGTGCAGGGGAGTTGATGGGCTTTATTCCAGAAAACAAGGATAAATTTTTTGAGAAAAAATTGTCTGATATGTTGGTTCCAATAAAGTTGACACCTATTTCTTAGGCTTCTGTTCTCCCTGATAAAAGAAAATTTCAAAGACCAGAAGGGGGAAAATTAAGCTGTTCCTGTTTGTAGATGACATAATTTTACATAGAAAACAAAAGGTTCTGCCAAGGCATGGTTAGAATCGATGAGTTCAGCAAAGTTTCGTTACACAAAATCAACACACAAAACTCCGTAGCATTTTATATCCCAACAATAATGGTCTCAGTGAGAAAGAACTTATAAGAATAATTACTTTCTAAATGGGTATAAGAATTAAATACCTTGGGATAAATTTAACCAGAATGTGAAGGACCTCGACAATGAAAATTACAGATCACTAATGAAAGAAGTAGAATAAAACACACAAAACTGGAAAGACCTCCTCTGTGTGTGCATTGAAAGAATAACTATTTATTCAAGGGGGAGAGGAATTCAAAATAATGCTGAAAAGGAAGGCAGAATCCAGTTACACTCTGTAATAATTTGCTGTTGTGTATTTTCCAACCCCACTGCTGTTTTCTTCTGTGATTCATAAAATGATACCTATCACATTACAAACTTTTGCTAATACGTATTTCAGAATAAACAAATACAAGATATTTTTGAGGAACATTAAGTCTAGCATCAGTCACAATAATCCATCCTTGGAGAAACAAATGCTATGCAGTTCATGTCTCAGCAGTGATGCCAGATCTCTTCTGTAATCCTCCCTGCACCCCTCCAGCTGTCTGTCCCCTTCACTGTAGACTTCTAGAAACTGCCACATCATTCCCTCTGTGAAAACGCAAAAATCTGGAAGCAGGGGACGATGCATTAATAGTCACTCCAGGTCATTTCAGGGCACGGGAGGAGAGATTCTGGAAGAGCTTCAAGGTGCAAGGTGATGGGGGAGAGAAGAGTGTAGGAGGTAAAAAGAAGATTCCAGAAGATTCGGACATTGTTGGGCTAATAGCTGCAAATGGGCTCTCTGTAGAGTCCAGCAGTCAGTATATGGGTTAAGCAGGCACATTCAGTTATACAGAAGGGATGAAAGGAAACAAGAAAAAGCAAGAATGACTTTTCTTCTCTAGCTCCAAATCCACCAGAGAGAAAAATAAATAAAACTCAACTTTCTCATCCAATCACCTGAGAAGTCTGTAGAAGGTATCACACTAGGTAAGAGATGACTAACTGCTCGCAGTGGGCCCTCCGTTACTCACGCTCCCCCATTATTTCCACAAGCTGTCTGACTTCGAGGATGGGCTCAGCGCCACTGCAGAAGCTCTCAGTTGTCGGTGTGAGTGCATGGGAATGCACACACAAGTGCATCGCAGACCCCTTTGGAAGTCTAGGGAAGCCTAAAATCTCCTCCTCAGCGTAATACCTCAAATACAAAAGATAAAATACGTAGTAGCACAAAGAAAAGCTTTTACACTGCAGTATAGTTATACAAATATTTTAAACTGTGATTAATATAGGTGTTTTACTAATGCATTGAATAAGATCTAGTGACAATGTAATAGCTAAAGTCATTTTAAGATCATGATAATCATTAACAATACTTTGTATAAAAACATATATGATGACAAATCACTAGTACTGACGATACTGTGTACATTCATAATTGAAAGAAATGTTGCATTTTAATTAGAGGCCAGGAAATAATAAATGTGTAATTCTTCGATCTAAATTCACCAGACCTCCACAGACCTTTTGAGAGTTGGTGAGCCACAGGTTAAGAATTCAACCCAAGCCCCATTCATCCTCATGCCCATATTTATGTTTTAAGAAGTTTTTTGCACTTATGTAGAAATAAATTGCAGGTGAGGAATAATAAGGGAAAAGATAGGAAGGCCAATGAGCAGGTTTTTGTGCTAGCACTGGCTAAGCAGCCACCTATGTGTTGCTCTTTAAGTAGCGCTGTGCAGTTTGTATACAACCATGTTGGTAGACCAGCTGGTCTAGGGAGATGGCAGCTGAGATGGAGAGACATAGATAAAGTCAATATATTCTTTAGAAATAGGAGAATCTTTAATGAAATGTATGGCATGATGGGCAAGAAAGCAGGTGGAATTTAAATTGTGACTATGTTATTAGCTGCGTATATTTTCTACTGAATGCCCTTTTCTTCTTGTACTTCTCTCCAGTCTTCTCCCTGTACCATGATTTTTGCTCCTTCTTTGATGATGAGCACTCTACAGTTAACCATGAACCATGCAGGCTGAGGAAGAGTAAGAGTAGCACAAATATGAAAGCCAGCTTCGGACATTTGGATGTGTAACGAGTTAAGAAAGGGCTAATGTGATATGGTTTCATTGTAGAAATCTTAACGAAATTCTGTGCTGGAGGCTATGAGGGTGGACTTTAGTGCTTCACCGATTTCCTAGGAATAGGCTCTACTGTCAGAAATTCCTATGTAGAGATTAAATATTTGTTTTCCATTTTTGGAAATCCATTAGACAAAATGGATGCAACTGGAAACATTATACTTAGTGAAATAAACCAGTCCCAAAAAGACAAATATGATATGCTTTTTGTGATCTGGGTTAACTTAATTGAATACCCAAAATGTAATGTATTGAAATGAAATAGACATTTTGAGATTTGGTCATTGATTTTTTTTAAAGACTTATTTATTTATTTATTTGAAAGTCAGAGTTAGTTATACACAAAGAGAAGGAGAGGCAGAGAGAGAGAGAGAGAGAGAGAGAGAGAGGTCTTCCATCCACTGGTTCATTCCTCAACTGGTCGCAATGGCCGGAGCTGAGCCAGTCGGAAGCCAGGAGCCAGCCAGGACTAGAACTGGCATCCATATGGGATGCAGGCACTGCAGGCGGCGGCTTTACCTGCTATGCTACAGCGCCGGCCCCAGTGATTTGGTAACTGTTTACAGCTCTGGTCTCTACTCTAGTGGGTTTTTTTTTCCATACTATTTGTTTAATTCTTCACTTAGTATATGGTTAACCTTATGAGTATAGAATAAACTGAAAATAGATCTTTGTAAAAATTAAGAGTGTGAATAGGAAAGGAAGAGGAAGAAGGGTTGGAGCATGGGCGGGAGGGCAGGTAGGGTGGGGTGAGAAGTATCACTATGTTTCTAAATCTGTATATATGGAATACATGAAATTTGTATGCTTTAAATAAAATTTTAGAAAATTAATTTATACAAAAAATAAATCTATTAGATAAAGTATCTGATTTGATACTATAACTTTTTGATTCCAGTTTTGACAGTTTCCTCAAAAGTACTTTCTATCATGTCTCCAAATAAATAATCTATTTATATTTTCAAGAATCAAGAAAAGGGGAACCAGCACTGTGGCACAGTGGGTTAAAGCCCTGACCAGCAGTGCTTACATCCCATATGGGAGTCCTGCTAATGCACCTGGGAAAGCAGCAGAAGATGGCCCAAGTCCTTGGGCCCCTGTATCCACATGGGCGACCCGGAAGAAGCTCCTGGTTCCTGGCTCAGATCGGCTCAGCTTAGGCCTTTGTAGTCATCTGGGGAGTGAACCAATGGATGGGAACCCTCTCTCTTTCTTCTCTCTCTCTCTCTCTCTCTCTCTCTCTGTAACTCTTGTCTTTCAAATAAATAAAATAAATCTTTAAAAAATCAAGAAAAAACCTTTCTGCCTATAGAAGAAATGCTTACTAATGTGCTTTATTTTAAACTGAATAGCTAAAAATTAACCACCTTCCATTCCCCAGTCAATATTACTAGTAAATCACATTATATAAGAAATTTAAGCAGTTCCACTGTTATCTTTTGAATGGGAAGAAAAGATGCAAAGCAGAAACATGAAAATAGTTCAGATTTTCAACCATGTTTATTTCATTTGATGACATTATTGTTATAAAATAAGATCCTGACCTATTGAACATAGTTCATTTACTATTTTTACCCTTTCATGCAATCTTGAAATATATTTTAACTTAAAATAAGGAACCCTCAAAATATAATACTTCTTTTTTAAAATACACAAAGGACAACTTTAACTACAGAAATGCTCATATGAATAATAATAATTGGCACAGATAGAATGTTTTCACATTAGTTAATGTTAAGTAAGTTGACATACCCTATTACCACATAAAATCATCCCATTTCAGTTCAAGTAAGCAACTCTATTTCCTTTCTAATCCAAGAGCTCTCCTGCATAACTAACACATTAATAACACTACCAGTTAGTATTAATTCATATCAAGTATTGCTAAGTATATTACAAATGTTTTTGTTTTACAGTATTACCAATGGTTAAACTTTTATAGGTGAAGAAATTGGCTTGGGAGCATTAATACATTTATTCAAGGTTGCAGAATAGGAATGTGATGTGGCTGGAAAGCAAGCCCACTACAGCCTGATCCTGGCTAATTGCTGGATACATGTCCTTGTGGGACAGAGAAACAAATCTCCAACTTTCACAGGTCTCCAGCAGCCAGCCAAAACCTGAAACACATCAGACACTCAACAAAGAATTACCGAACTAAAGACTGATACTTTGAGACTCAGGTGTTTATACACTTAAAAACAATGACACATTTTACTGAGGAATAGGAATGAGGTGAAAGTAAATTTACATCTTACCCTTTTTTGCTTTTGTCTGACTGATGGGGCAAGAAGGGTTTACAATTTGGTTTAAAAATGAACTATTTTAAATTAAAAATACGAGTTTAACTTGATCACTGCACATTATATACACACGTCAAAATAATACACTATACCCTATGAGTACATGGAGTTATTTTGTGTCAATTAAACATTTTAATGTGTATTTATTGTTAGCTCAAAGGTGCATTTCTTCATAAACTTCTACACATTATTTCATTTCCTCTGTTGAACATATGGTTTAGAAGCTTTTTGTGTTGAAGCATGTTAAGACCTGCAATGTTCAAGATGAGTAAGAGGACCCAGTGATGCTACTTCTCTCTTTGCAAGGCAAGGACTTTTTGTTTTCCCACAAGTGTCACCATCTATGATGACAGACTATGTCCAGAAATCTTTTCACACATTTCAGTTAATTCATGGAGACACAATCCATCAGTATTTCAAAACAGCAGGCAATCTCACCTAATGCTGTCATTCTCCATATTAGCAATGAGAAATTTGAAAATGTCCTAATTCCTTTTCTGTTGTATGTCTTTTAGAATTTTAATTGAATCTTAACACATGGATTCAATGTGTGAAGATCAAATCCAGTTAGCTAGCATTGCCATTTCCTTAAATGTTAAAAAAAATTTTTAATTTCAGTAAGTGTATACTAGTGAGATCAGAGTAATTAACATTTTTCTACTATGAGTGGAACATTAGAGCTCCTATATTTGCTCAGAAAACACCTGCTAAGTTAAGTGAACTGTAGTCATTCTTCCATGCTCTGTCACACTAAGCATTATAGGTCAAAATGAGCTATAGTCTTACATAAATCATCAAATTAAAATACCAAATTTTATATGCTAGTCATTTGCCTTGAAGGTATTTGTTCTTCCAAAGCATACTGCTTAAAAACAGGATGCATTTTGGATCATTCGATTATTTTCTATATTGATTACCAAGTGAGACAGTGACACTAAAGTTACTAAATAACTTTACTGGGATGGGTAAGTGGTACAGTAGTTAAATTGCTGCTTGGTATGTTTGAATCTTAGCTACCACGCTTCTGATCCAGCTTCCTGCTAATACACATGTTGGTAGACAGCAGATGATGGCTCACATGCTTGGGTCTCTAACCCTACGCTGGAGACCTGGGTTCAGTTTCTGGCTCCTGGCTTCATCCTAGAGAGCCCTGGCTCTTGTAGGCATGTGGGAAGTGAACCAAGAATGAAAGATTTCTTTTCATCTGTCTCTCCTCTGACTTTCAAATAAAATGAAAATAAATAAATGTGAAACATTCAAAAAGAACCTGTATTGTTAAATTTCAGACCTCCAAACTATTCTCTTACGTTCAAGGTGACTCAGAATTCAGGCAATTGAACCCATTGCTCAAAATTATTCAAAAGAATCTCTTCATGATATCAGTTATGAAAAAAATACTATACCTCAAACTCCTTATTAAAGTTCTAAATTGAAGTGAACACCATCAGAGAACCACAGAGCTGTGTGGCTGAGTGGGAGTGTGTTCTGGGTTAAAGAGGAGAGCTGCAACAGCTGGACTGCACTGATCCGAAGCCAGGAGCCAGGAGCTTTTTCCAGGTCTCCCATGTGGATGCCGGGGCCCAAGCACTTGGGCCACCTTCTACTGCTTTCCCAGGCCGTAGCGGAGAGCTGGATTGGAAGAGGAGCAGCTGGGACTAGAACTAGCGCCGATATGGGATGCCGGCGCTTCAGGCCAGGACTCAGAAGTCTTATAAATCCCTGAATTGGGCCGGCGCCGCGGCTCACTAGGCTAATCCTCCGCCTAGCGGCGCCGGCACACCGGGTTCTAGTCCCGGTTGGGGCACCGGATTCTGTCCCTGTTGCCCCTCTTCCAGGCCAGCTCTCTGCTGTGGCCAGGGAGTGCAGTGGAGGATGGCCCAGGTGCTTGGGCCCTGCACCCCATGGGAGACCAGGAAAAGCACCTTGCTCCTGGCTCCTGCCATCGGATCAGCGCGGTGCGCCGGCCGCAGCGCGCCAGCCGCGGCGGCCATTGGAGGGTGAATCAACGGCAAAAGGAAGACCTTTCTCTCTGTCTCTCTCTCTTTCTCACTGTCCACTCTGCCTGTCAAAAAAATAAAAAAAAATCCCTGAATTGATGTTCACAATTTTGATAACACATGAAAAATAACCTTTAAATTTAAATGGATTGCCAAATGGATCTATACTCTCAAATGGCTTGCAAAACATTGCACTAACTTTTAGAAAAACAGTGCCCATTTCTCATCCCAGCTTGTTTTCCTGAATTTAAGCTAAATGACTTGAAAGGCAAAATTTTGATTGCTCTAAAAGCAAACTGGTCATAATACATCTCAAATAGGAGGCCACTATTTATTGCACTGGATATCTTTTAGTAGTTTTCCTAATAATGGAAGACTGTTTACTTAGCTTTTTCTTGATTGCTGTCTTCACGTCTTGATTTCTCAAAGTGTAGATAAGCGGATTCAGAAAGGGGGTGAAGATGGTATAGAAAACAGAGAGAATTTTGTCTACCAGGAAGCTTGTGAAAGGCCACACATAAATGAAGATGCAGGGACCAAAGAACATTAGCACAACTATGAAATGTGCAGTACAGGTAGAGAAAGCTTTTGATGATCCTGAGGAGGAGTGGTCCCTGATAGTGACAAGAACAATGATGTAGGAGGTGAGCAAAAGCAGAAAACTCACAAGAGCAATGGCACCACTAGAGGAGATCATGAAGATCCCAAGCACATATGTATCTACACAAGCAAGCTGGATGACCAAAGGAAGATCACAGAAGAAGCTGTCTATTACATTAGGACCACAGAAGGGCAAATAGAGGGTAAAAATTAACTGACTCAGTGTATGCAGGAAGCCCACTGTCCAAGAAGCTACCACAAGCCCAACACACACTTTTTGGCTCATAATTGTTGAATAAAGCAGAGGTTTACATATGGCAATATACCTGTCAAAAGACATGGAGATCAGCAGCACAATCTCTGTCCCAGTGAAGAGGTGCAAGAAAAAGATCTGTGAAATGCAGCCCCCAAAAGAGATGGTCTTGCTCTCAGCAAAGAAATCCAGGATCATCTTCGGTGTGGCAAAGGAGGACAGGCACATGTCAATGAGAGACAGGTTGCTGAGCAGGAAGTACATGGGAGAGTGAAGCTGTGAGGTGAATAGGACTGTCAGCAAAATCAGGCAGTTACCCAACATGGTTATTAAGTAGAAAAGGGAAAATACCACAAAGAGGAATATCTCGAGCTCAGGAGAATCAGTAAGCCCAAGTAGCACAAATTCAGATATTCTGGAATGGTTGAACGTCTCCATGAATCTGCAGACTCTGTATAAGAAGGGACAAAATTATTGGGCTGGATAAGTTTCATACTTACACACCTATATAGGAAACAATTATGGTATCTGCTAATAACTCACCAGAGCATGGTTGTTTAGAATACAATTAAAATTAAAACCTTAGCAGTATTCTTTGGAACTATTTAATGATTGCTACCAGATATCACTTGAAAAATACAACACGTACAGGTGCTATTCAAAACCAGGAGGTTGTCCATATCACATGGCCACACATTAATACATGGGGCTGATTACAACCTAAACAGTTGCTGAATGCTTATTTATGCAGCAAGTTTACAGAAAGTTTGTGTGCTCTCCTGAATGTGGCACACAAATAAAAATAATGATTGAAGTGTCAAAGATTTTCTATTACCAAAAGCATGCAATTACATTGAGACAATTATTGTTGAACACTGGATTTGATTGACATTTTAATTTAGCGATTACAGGAGACTCATTTAATATCCTGTGTGAGTGATCAATCACTTGCTTTTTAATTCATTAATTCCATAAAACTAATGATTACCAGAAGACATTCTTGTAACAAATGAGAGTTACTCTCAACGTTTATTATTTTATGTTCTCCTAAAAACATTTTTTTTTTGAAAATAGACTCCCTTGCTTGATTCTTGTGTCCTTGCTACCCAAACAGTACTAATTATTTTAAACTAGAAAAAATTAAATATACCTTAAGGACACAGAATCATTTTTCAAGATTACATTTACAATACTTTCTAAGTCTTAAAAAATTTATTTCCTATATGTTATGAATATCTTTGTCAAATAGTCAACAGTGTGATACAAAAAAAATGAAAATTAATTCCAGTGAATGACAGATAATTTTGCACCTAGGTAGAGTTTACTCTTCCAGATATCTAATGAAATTTAAGCCTTTAATTACATATCCAGACTAAAGTTAATTCAGTAATTAAAAAAGTTTTAGTTCAAGTATTTATACATATCTCTATATCATGAAAATCATTTATTTTTATAGTTGAATTTCTTTTTTTCACATGTAAAACTCTATGGCCCCCCCTGTACACTACATTAATTGAGATTTCTCACTTGGCCCATTTGAATATTGAATCTATTTATGGTAGTATAATTATTTATACGATCTGAAGAGAAACCAGAGTATATGGTAGTATAATTATTAATCGACATTTTTATTATATCTAATTCTGTGATGTAACATTATCTTTGTACTTTATAAAATATCATCATTATTTGTTCTTTATAAAATATGTATAAATATTATTTAAGTTCACTGGAAAGATTAAATATGTCTAATAAAATTTTAAGATAAATAAATAACAGAAAACTCACATTATAAAAATCTGAAACTACTGACCATGATGGTCAATATTCATATTTAGATTTAACTGTTCTGGCATTTATCAATTCAATAAAACAATAAATTTTATTAATAGGTAGTCTATTTTTTCTGAATTAACTGATGTCAGCTGGCTGCTATTTTCAGGAAATTGGTATCATGGTATGTAGTTTAAAGAAAAAAGCTTAACTGATTTACAATAAAAAATAAAAATAAATATTCCAAGGCAATTTTGGCTAATTTGTGTATAGCTATCAAAATTTTTTGATTGAGTCCACATTCTTTTTTTTTTTTTTTTTTTGACTTAAGAGAAAAAGGATCATAGTAATTGTTGTCTTAGCAAATTTCACAGTCCAGCTGGAAGTAGGAAAATAATGAAAGGAACATAAACACCCCTGATGCATTTTTAAATTGTCACAGTGCAAAAGGAAAAGTCCTAAAAATTAATTGCATTCCACAATTACCATAGTTTATTACTCCATCCTTAATTCACTCTGAAGTGAACACTCGATCTAAATTTTGTGTTACCTTCAGCAAAATTTTTCATATAATTTGCCTCATGTTATAAATTTTAATAAATACTTTAAAAATTTATCAAAAAAGATTTCTTAAAATTGAACTTTTGTCAAGCAGTTGAGAAGGGTTAAGGTGTTCTTGCTCTTGATCCTATCTCAGTAGCTTCTATAAGATTTGGCCTCTTATGGGAAATAAATTTGGTGGTATATTTAAAAGCTTGAAGCACATTTGCTGGGTAACATTCAAGGACTATTTAGATTTCAAAATCCAAACTTAAGAATGCTGTTCAGGAATAATCACTGTTTTATTTAGTTAATATTTACATTAAAATTTTAATCTAGTTGCAGTTTAGAGATTTAGAAAAAGATTGTGTTGTCAAAATAATTTCATCCTTGTATTTTTTAATATTTTAAGTTAGAGTTAATGGATCCATGATTTTAATTTATCCTTTTAGTCTTTCATTGTGTTTGCCTATAAGACTAACAAATTTTCATCAGTGAATTATATTTTGAAGTCATTAAATTACATTTCTCTAGATTACTCTTTTCATATGAAATGATGTAAGTTCCTTTTACATTAAATACATTGAAAATTCTCAACTTCACATAGAATAGAGGAAATATTCAGATTTTAATTTTAACAATAATTTTAAACAGGAACAATTTTTATGCCTAATTAAATGTGCAATCATAATATTTTATTAAAATTATATCCAAGTATATCACTGTAAGTAACTAAATAATTGGTTTTTTTCTCTCACCTTCATTTCCAGAAAGGCAACTCTAATCCCTACTTATTAGAACTATTCATCGTTAGGTTTCCAAGTTATTTGTACTTTTTCTATACCACTCATCATTATTTTTACTTTATATAACTATTAAATAAATGCTTATTATTTTGTGCAACATAAAGAATAAAAGCCACAACTGTTTCTCAAGATCCTTTCTCTCATGTTCAGCATTTAACCTACCAGTTAGCCAGCCAAAAATCAAAAACACCATATCCTCTGAGATTTGCAAGCCCACTGAAAACCTGAGGTCTTTAGTAAGTGTCAGAAGCCTGGAGTATGGATATGCATTTTCTTCTGCCTTTTATAGAACTCTTAGAAGGCAGTGCCATGTAGGAGATCAGGGATTGGACACTATAACCTACTTGCAGTGGGAATTATTAATGTTGAACTGACTTTTCACAGAGTTGCAACAAGAACTATGGAGTGTGTCTTTGCTATTTAAAGTGAGCATGCATGTCCATAATGTAGTAGCACTCATTAGAGAAAAGGGTACAACTGGAACTGGCCTAGGGAATGGAGGCATTTAAGCCATCACTTAGGGGAATACGAGGGGCACCAAGTTATTCCTTTGAATATGGAAATGTCCCCATCTTTATCCCCACTGTCCAAAACCCCACAGTTGGAAAGTTATTCTTTTAGGTTATAGCAATTTACCCCCAACGAACACTTGCTTAGGGTAAGAGTTATGTATTAAGATCACACATCGAAGTTTCTGATTACACATTTAAAATATTGGCTCAAGAGTAGGCATTTGCCAGATGAGACACCCATGTCTTATTGTGGAGTGTCTGGGCTCAATACTCCAGTTTCCCAAAAATGCAGATTCTGGGTGCAGTAGTGAGGCTGAGGTGCCTGACCTCTGCCACCTACAGGGGAGACCGGGGCTGAATTCCTAACTATCAGGTTTGATCATGGGCAGGAGCCACTGCACATATTTGGGGAATGAACCAGCATATGGAGCTCCCTCTCTCTGGCTGTCTTTCCTTTTCTCTCTGTTTGCCTCTCAAATACTTTTTATTAAAAATTAGAGCAAGAGAGAGCAGGCATTTTTCCTAAAAGTTAAGATGCTTGTGTTCCACATCAGAGTGCCTGGTTTCACTTCTGTCACTCTGCCTTTCAAATAAAATAAATAAATCACTTTTTAAAATGGAGGTGGAGCCAAATGGCTGCTGAGTAGGAAGCTCCAGTGACCACCTCACTGCAGAGACACTGTGTGAACAGCTGTACACATACCAAGCCACCTTCATAAGAGGTATGGAAACCAGACCAGCAGCTGCAGAAAGGGCCTCTGAACCTGCATAGTGCCCAGTGGCGTTCACGGTCCTGGTTGAGCAGTCCTATACCCCAGCCAGCATCATCAGTGGCTGACAGGTGCAGCATCAACAATGAACCCATCTCAGCTACAGATAGGCCATAATCCACCTCAACAGAACAGACTTCTAGAAAGACAAATAAAAGCAGATTAACAAAGCTAGTTCTTCAATGTGCACAAGACGTCATACTCCAACAAGTACCAGGAACTTCCAGGAACCGTGACATCAGCCACAGGGCAAATAGGGTACCAGAACTGAATCATCTAGGAATTGAGATCTCCAAATGCTGAGATGGAGAAAAATCGTTGTTTCAAGGAAACTCAGCAAGAGTCAAGAGAGCACAGAGAAATAATCCAATATTCCAACAGAGATTTGATAGACATATAAGTAATTAAGCAGAAATCCTACAATTTAACAATATACTAAGCAAAATTAAAAATGTGATAGAAGGCATCAATAAGAATAGAATAAATTCAAAAAAGAATTTGTCAGCTCAAAGCCAAGCTCATTGAAAATGCACAGTTGAAGTAGAAAAAAAAGAATAGGGATGAATAAAGCACATGTCAACTATGAGACAGCATGAAAAGAGAGATTATTCAAGTTCCTGGAATTCCAGAGGGACTTGAGCATGCCAGAAGGGTGGGGTCAGATGAGCATATCCATCACCTCAAATCATTTGTCATTTGTGTCGGGAACTGCAGAATCCTCCCTCCTACCTGTTGTAGACACAATTAGCTTTTTTTAATCAGTTGCCTCATTGTGCTGCAGAACATTAGAAATTACTCCTCCCATCCAACTGCACCCCTGTGCCCATTAATCATCCTCCTACCACTCCCTCTTCCCAGCCCCCTTTGCAGCCTCTGCTAATTCTCTAGTCTAATTTATAATTTTATGAGATCAACTTTTTAGGCTTGCACAGATAAGTGGAAACACGCAGTAATTTTCTTGCTATGCCTGACTGGTTTCACTCAACACAATATCCTCCAAGCTCACCCACATTGAGGCAATGTTGTTTTTACCACTGAGTGTTACTCCAATGGTATATGTAAGCACGTGCTCTTTATCCATTCATCCACCAGCGGAGTGTATAAGTTGATTCCATACTGTGGCTTGGCATGAGAAATGCTGCAGTAAACATGGGAGTACACGTGTCTCTTTAACATGCTAATCTCCTTTTCTTTGTATGTTTACCTATAGCGGAATTTCTGGATCCTATGGAGGTTCTATTTCTAACTCTTTGTTTATTTTTCTTTAAGCATTTATTTGTATTCTTATCATAAATTTTGATATGTCATTTTTATATTTTTATTTAAAAATACTTTTAAATTTCTGTTGTGAATTCTTCTTTGACTCATTTTATGTTTAAATTTTTAAATTTATAATCATTCAATATTTTCAATTATTGTCTCTTCCTTTGCAAATCCCACTGATGATCAAAAGCAGGAATTCTGGTTTAATTTGAAGAACTGGTTGAGACTTTTATACATAAATGACAGTGTTTATTTACTTCATGTCTACAGGTGTTACGAATCAAATGGATAAACTGGCCACACTATTTTTAAAAGTAAGAAATTCACATGGAAACTAAACACATAAAATGCACTTAATTAATAGATGTTACTATCATCAATATTTAAAGATATAATAAATAAAAATATACTTTTTATCTTTTCAAAATGATAAGCTTTTAAATTAAGGTAAGATCAATTAAAGTGTTGAAAATAGCATAGGTATTTCATGTATTGTTAGCAAAAAAAATGACAGAATTTGGCAATGTACATCATTGTTTATTCCTGTGATACAGTAGTAATATTTCTAAAAATTCAACCCCAGAAAATAGAAAAATAAGTATGTAAATTTTATTTGGAATAGTTTTATATAAACAATTTATAACAGCAAAAATCTAAATATTCAGACTGGGAATTATTCCAATAAATAATTATCCAAAATATGGTAATTGCATGATAGTAATCTCAGAGTAATGTACATTTTATTAATTATATTAATCAACATTTACTTATTATTACATGCCCATAGTTTTAAAAGAGAACAAATTCTAAATTTTTATAAAAATAACGTTTATACATGCAAAATTGACAACATTTTAACATAGGTATTTCTGAGAGATGGAATCAGATGGAATTTTCACAGTATTCTTTAATTCATTTTTTAAAAGATTTATTTATTTACTTCAAAGAGTAACAGAAAGAAAGAGAGACAGAGAGAGAGAGGGAGGGCGATTCACTCCTTAAATGGCCACAGTGACCATGGCTGAAGCCAGGAGCCAGGAGCTTCTTCTGGGTCTGCCATGCGGGTGACAGGGGCTCAAGAACTTGGACAATATTTCACTGCTTTTCCAGGTATGTTAGTAAGGAAGCTGAATTGGAAGTAGAGAAACTGGGACACCAATTGGCACCCATATGGGATGCCAGTGTCAGAGGTGGTGGCTGTAACTGCTACACCACAATGCCTGCCCCTCATTCACTTGTTTAACATTCATTGGGCCAGACAGTAGACAATATTAAAAAAAAACCTCTGCTTTCATGAAAGTTGTGTATTATATGGAAAAAGACAAAATAACTATTTTAAACATATGGCAATTCCATGTTGATAAGTTCTATGGACAAAGGAGAATATGAAGTATTGTGGAAATGGGTAGCTAATGTGAAAAGGGTGGTCAGGAAAGGCCTCATGTGGAAGATGACATTTGAGGAAAGAGCTGAAAGAATTATAAGTGAATCATACCAGCATCTCAGAGAGGCACATTACAGAGGGGACAGCAAGTCAAAGTAGGGAGGCAAGAACAAGCCTGGCATGATGAAGGATAGCAGACCACTGGGGCAGAGCAAGTGAGATGACAAGCGGTAGGATTAGATGTCAAAGAGGAGGTTGGTACATATAGATGGAGTCAGTTGATTATTTAGAGATATTAAGGGAAGACTGTAGCCCATGCTTTAAATAACAGAATTTTGAAAAGGGAAAATGATATGACAAATTTCAACCAGCTCATTCTTGACCTTCCACTGAAAAGAAACTAAAATGAGGTAAGAGTGGAAAAAGTGAAACCAGTCAAGAGCCTGAAGCCATAACATAAACAAGATATGATGGTGATTTGAGGGGAGAAATTGTCTAATATGATCCTGGTGTTAAGAGAAAATTCAGACTTCCTAACAGATTGGTAGTGGAATATGAGATATGCCCCTGAAATATTATGAAACCAAGGTTTCTCTGCAGAGACTAGAACAATGAAATTGTGGTGCAGTGGAAGCAGGGTGTAAGGAGATCAAGGACAAGGCTGGAAGTATTGTGCTTTAGGGGATATAATGACAATGAAAGGGCAGCTGTAGGAGCAGCATAGATTCTTGGGTAAGGGAGCCTAGAGCACATGGGGAAGATAGAAGTATAGAGATTATTAATATGTAGATGTAATTTTAAACTAAGAAAGCTGGGTAGCTAAGGAAGAACTATCAAAGACAAATGCTATGTAGGTGGAGGGGAGTCTACAGAAGTGGAGAATCCTGGAGATACAGTCATATACCGCACTAATGCAAGAAGTTCATAAGACAAATAGTGGGGAAAGGAAGTCAGTGGGGAGGGTGCATCCAAACAGGGATAGGGAACATGGGGCCCATGGACCTTAAAAGGCCCACAAAATCATTTGTTCTGGCCTTGCCAAGGCAAACTCATTGAGACTGACATAGAAGAGCTGTAAGAGGACACTCAGCCCCAGGAGAGATTACAGGAAACCCAATCACAGGCGCAATGGAAAAGTAGTTATAGTGGTAGGAGCTTTAGTGATTTTCTTCTGCTGCTCTCTCAGTGAGACAGGAGCCAAATGATAAATAAGATTGAGAATGGGGACTTTTTGGTGATCGAGATTACTTTCTTTGGTCTGAATATTATTATATAGTCTAACTATTGCCTGTCATGGTTTACATTCAGAAATATTTTATCTTTGATTATCAAAAGTTAAACATTAAAAATTAATCCTAGGCCGGCGCCGTGGCTCACTTGGCTAATCCTCCGTCTTCGGCGCTGGCATCCCATATGGGTGCCAGGTTCTAGTCCTGGTTGCTCCTCTTCCAGTCCAGCTCTCAGCTGTGGCCCAGGAAGGTAGTGGTGGATGGCCCAAGTGCTTGGGCGCCTGCGCCTGCATGGGAGACCAAGAGGAAGCACCTGGCTCCTGGCTCCTGGCTTCGGATCAGCGCAGTGCGCCAGCCACAGCGGCCACTGGGGGGGGTGAACCAACAGAAGGAAGACCTTTCTCTCTGTCTCTCCCTCTCACTGTCTGTAACTCTACCTGTCAAATAAATAAATAAAAGCTTTTAAAAAATTAATACTAGACTGTGTTGCATTTGAGTTCCAGGGTTTGTTTTTGTTTTTTTGTGTGTTTTTGGATGCTAGCCATGTGAGATTTGAATTTGGATTGTTCATCAGGCAGAGGCAATAGCAGCAGAGGCTTCTATTTCACTACAGAATATTTGGTAGGTACACAGTGGCTCTAAGTCATCATGTGATCCTAAGCAAAAGTAATGGTCTTTCCAAACAACAAATGGCTAAGACTACAGCTGATTCTCTGACACTGTTCTGGGAGTCATCTGTGGATGCCTGGTCTGTTCTTCCAGACTTTTTAGCCATTGTGTGAGCACCTAATTTAAATCATGTTCTGTTTACAATGACTGGGATGGATTCTGGTATCTGACACTAAATTCTGACTGGCCCACTGAAGGACAGTTATCATTAGACTGAGAGTGAACACAAGTTTGGAGTCATAAAAATTTGCTAGGAATAATCATAGAATGCCAGAAAAGAAGAAAGTCAAATATTCCCATGACCTTTGGAATTAAAACAACCAGCTTTTTATTTGCTTCCTCTAATTATGGAAGAATTATTGAAAGTTGCGTTCAAAATATTTAGATGACTAATATATCCCTTTTAATGATTTTTTTCAGCTCTTTGATATCTGCTTAGATTCTTGAGTTTGCAGCCATGTCACTGTTGCACCTAAAAGAGGCATAACTCTGTAGTTTAAAGCCATAAAATGGCTTTTATTAAAACTATAATAAAATTAAAACACCTATATCCACTTTGTATGTCTTGGATACCCCCAGTTTCTCTAATTTTAACTCTATTCTATCCAACACGGACAGTGTTATGTTCTTCCAGCACACAAGGTTTATTATCATCTTCAGGTTTTTGTACTACCAGTTAGTTCCCTTTGTCTAGAATGCTTGTCTCCAGTTGTTTTCATGATTGGTTCCTTCAGCTTATCCAGACACCAGCCAAAATGTCAGCATCTTTAGAAGGTCTTGCTTGATGAAGAAAAGTAAGTTGGTTAACCCAAGCCAAGGTCACAGTCTATGACGTCACTTTTTATTCCAGTTCCTCCAGAGCTAAATTCATCCTGAAAGTATGCCCTTCTTTTCTACCTTGATGGCTCTAAATTCCCTCTAGATTGTACTTCCAAGAAAGCAGTGGCTTAATCTGTCTCCTTAATAATGTTTTACCGAATGCATAGAACAGAGCTGAAAAATGGGAAGTGTTTAATAAAGGCAGTATTTTGGAAATAAGCGAATCGATTTCAGATGATATGCTACAGATTCTTATTTTATCCCTTTTTTCAGGCTCTGTGCTGATTAAACAACTTCTTCATGGAAGCTTTCACTTCCTGGTTGCGAAGCGTGTAGATTACAGGATTCAACAAAGGAAAGATCACTGTATGGAAGAGAGAAACCACCTTGTCAGCTGGGAAAGCTCTGAAGGGGCGAGTGTAGATGAAGATGCCGGGCCCAAACATGAGGAATATAACAATGATATGGGTGCTGCACGTGGACATGGCCTTTTTTTTCCCCTCGGAAGAAGACCCACGCACTCGGCAGAGGATGACTGCGTAGGAGGCCAGAAGCCCCAGGAAGCACAGGAGTGTCATCAGGCCACTGTTGAAGACCATCAGCAGCTCCACCACGAAGGTGTCCGTGCAGGCCAGCTTGATGACCTGCGGGACATCACAGAAGAAGTTATCCAGCCTGTTCGGGCCACAGAAGGGCAACCGCAGGATGAGGGCCACCTGGATAATGGAATGGAGAAAGCCTCCAAGCCACAGCGCCAACAGCATGGAGTAGCAGGCTCTGGGGTTCATGAGGGTTGCATAGTGCAAAGGCCGGCAGATGGCGACGTAGCGGTCAAAGGCCATCACGACCAGAAGGAGGCCTTCCCCTCCCCCCAGGAAGTGCAGGAAGAAGAGCTGGGTGATGCAGCCTCTGTAGGAGATGAGCTTCTCCTCAGAGAGGAAGTCCACCAGCATCCTGGGAGCCACGATGAAGGAGTAGGAGGCATCCAGGAAGGCCAGGTTGCCCAGGAAGAAGTAGAGGGGGGCTGAGAGCCCGGGGTCTGATCTGATGGTGAGGATGATGAGGAAGTTTCCAGGGAGGATGATGGAGTAGAAGGTGAAGATCAGCACAAAGACCAGGAGCTGAATATTTCGAGACTGGGTGAGGCCGAGGAGGACGAATTCGGTCACCACTGTGCTGTTTTTCCTCTCCATCTCCCTGGCCTGCAGTGCATCAGGGAGCAGAGTTTATTATTACTAGGTCTTTCATCTAGATACTAATTCTTTCAAGCAAGAAAATTATTGATTTAACTAAAAGCAATACCCATCAATTCTCTCCAACGTCCTAGATAAACTATGCTTTTAATTTCTCAAAATTAAAAAAAAAATAAACAAAAGCAAACTTCTGTTCTCAGAGCCAGTCTAATTCACATTCAACCAGGACCTTTTACAGAACAGTTACACACCTTAGTAATCTAGCCTCCTTCACCTTGTGATTCTTAAATTAATAAGTTACATGGTAAGTTTCTTAGTAGAGATAGAATACAACTTCAATTATCAAGGTCCTTTGAATTATGAGAATATACAATCATGCATCTATTAATGATGTTTCAGTCATTGACAGACCACATATAAACTGGTGATCTTGTAAGATTATCTTTTTTAAATTTTTTTATAAGATTATCTTAAGGCTGAAAATGTTCTATTGGCTAGTATTGTAGTAGCTGTTGTAATATGCATTGTTGACCACTTTGTTGTAGTGGTGGTGTAAGCAAACCTACTGTTCTGATAGCAGCATAGTTAATATATAATTAATAGAAAAATAAATGTTTCAATATTTTTATATATGTGTATCAGTATAATAGCTTATATACTTCATGAATAAATATGCATAATTTAAGGTATATACTGAAACATTTTAATACAGAGGTGAATTTCTTTTAAAGTTTAAAAATGGCTAACCTACAGCAAAATATAGAAACACAACATAACACTATTCCTCATGTTATTTAACCAGAGAAGTGCTGAAGAACCTAGGATGAAAACAGGAAGGAAAATATCTGAAAGAAAATGCTACTAGAAAACACAGGCAGTAAGGCTGGATGAGTGAATAAAATTCTCACCAATAGAATACAACAACACATCAGAAAAATCATCCACCCAGACCAAGTGGGATTTATCCCTGGTATGCAGGGATGGTTCAATGTTTGCAAATCAATCAATGTGATACAACACTTTAACAGACTGCAGAGGAAAAACCATATGATTATCTCAATAGATGCAGAGAAAGCATTCAATAAAATTCAACACCCTTTCATGATGAAAACCCTAAGCAAATTGGGTATAGAGAAAGCATTCAATAAAATTCAACACCCTTTCATGATGAAAACCCTAAGCAAATTGGGTATAGAAGGAAATTCTTTAATACAATCAAAGCAATTTATGAAAAACCCACGGCCAGCATCCTATTGAATGGGGAAAAGTTGGAAGCATTTCCACTGAGATCTGATACCATAAAGGGAAGCCCACTCTCACCACTACTATTCAACATAGTTTTGGAAGTCATAGCCAGAGCCATTAGACAAGAAAAAGAAATTAAAGGGATACAAATTGGGAAGGAAGAAGTCAAACTATCCCTCTTTGCAGACGATATGATTCTTTATTTAGGGGATCCAAAGAACTCTACTAAGAGACTACTGGAACTCATAGAAGAGTTTGGCAAAGTAGCAGGATATAAAATCAATGCACAAAAATCAACAGCCTTTGTATACACAGGCAATGCCACGGCTGAGAAAGAACTTCTAAAATCAATCCCATTCACAATAGCTACAAAAACAATCAAATACCTTGGAATAAACTTAACCAAAGACGTTAAAGATCTCTACGATGAGAATTACAAAACGTTAAAGAAAGAAATAGAAGAGGATACCAAAAAAATGGAAAAATCTTCCATGCTCATAGATTGGAAGAATCAACATCATCAAAATGTCCATTCTCCCAAAAGCAATTTATAGATTCAATGTGATACCAATCAAGATACCAAAGACATTCTTCTCAGATCTAGAAAAAATGATGCTGAAATTCATTGGAGACACAGGAGACCTCAAATAACTAAAGCAATTTTGTACAACAGAAACAAAGCTGGAGGCATCACAATACCAGATTTCAGGACATACTACAGGGCAGTTGTAATCAAAACAGCATGGCACTGGTACAGAAACAGATGGATAGACCAATGGAACAGAATAGAAAAAACACCAGAAATCAACCCAAACATCTACAGCCAACTTATATTTGATCAAGGATCTAAAACCAATCCCTGGAACAAGGACAGTCTATTCAATAAATGGTGCTGAGAAAACTGAATCTCCACATGCAGAAGCATGAAGCAAGACCCCTACCTTACACCTTACACAAAAATTCACTCAGCATGTATTGAAGACCTAAATCTATGACCCAACACCATCAAATTATTAGAGAACATTGGAGAAACCCTGCAAGATATTGGCACCGGCAAAGACTTCTTGGAAAAGACCCCGGAGGCACAGGCAGTCAGAGTGAAAATTAACATTTGGGATTACATCAAATTGAGAAGTTTCTGTACTGCAAAAGAAACAGGAATGTGAAGAGGCAATCAACAGAATGGGAAAATATATTTGCAAACTATGCTACAGATAAAGGGTTAGTAACCAGAATATACAAAGTGATCAAGAAACTCCACAACAAAAAACAAACAACCCACTTAAGAGATGAGCCAAGGACCTCAATAGACATTTTTCAAAAGAGGAAATCCAAATGGCCAACAGGCACATGAAAAAATGTTCAGGATTGCTAGCAATCAGGGAAATGCAAATCAAAACCACAATGAGGTTTCACCTCACCCCAGTTAGAATGGCTCACATTCAGAAATCTACCAACAACAGATGCTGGTGAGGATGTGGGGGAAAAGGGACACTAACCCACTGTTGGTGGGAATGTAAACTGGTAAAGCCACTATGGAAGTCAGTCTGGAGATTCCTCAGAAACCTGAATATAACCTTACCATTCAACCCAGCCATCCCACTCCTTGGAATTTACCCAAATGAAATGAAATTGGCAAACAAACAAGCTGTCTGCACCTTAATGTTTATTGCAGCTCAATTCACAATAGCTAAGACCTGGAATCAACCCAAATGCCCATCTACAGTAGACTGGATAAAGAAATTATGGGATATGTACTCTATGGAATACTATACAGCAGACAAAAACAATGAAATCTGGTCATTTGCAACAAAATGGAGGAATCTGGAAAACATCATGCTGAGTGAACTAAGCCAGTCCCAAAGGGACAAATATCATACGTTCTCCCTAACCGGTGACAACTAACTGTGTATGAAAAAGGAAACCTGTTGAAGTGAAATGGACACTATGAGAAACAGTGACTTGATCAGCCCTTGTCCTATCTGTTGATCTACAACTTACTACTTTATCCCTTTTAGTATTTTGTTTGTTCTACTTCATACTATTGGTTGAACTCTTTAATTTACATACAATTATTCTTAGGCATTTAAATTTAACTGAAAAGTGATCTCTGTTAAATATATCAGTGGGAATAAGAGAGGAAAGAGATGTACAATTTGGTACATGCTCAAGCTGACTTGCCCCAAACGGTAGAGTTAGAAACATACCAGGGGATTCCAATTCAGTCCCATCAAGGTGGCATGTACCAATGCCATCTCACTAGTCCAAGTGATCAACTGGAGTTCACAATTGATCATAATGATAGGACTAAGAATCAAAGGGATCACATAAACAAGACCATTGTCTGCAAATACTAACTGATAGAAAAAAAAAAAGGGAGAGAATGATCCAACATGGGAAGTGGGATACACAGCAGACTCATAATATGTCGGATGTCCTAAACAGCACTCTGGCCTCAAAATCAGCCCTTAAGTCATGCAGTTCCAGCTGAAAAGCCCATGAGAGTATTGCAGGCATGGAAAGCCAAAACACTCTGGCAAAAAATATGACCTAAATGAAAGATCTCTGCGAGTGAAATCCCAGTGGAAAGAACAGGTCATCAAAGAAGGAGGTACCTTTCTCTGAAGGGAGGAGAGAACTTCCACTTTGACTATGACCTTGTCTAAATATGATCAGAGTCAGTGAACTCAAAAGGCTTCCATAGCCTTGGCAACTCATGACAAGAGCCTAGGGTGATTACTGATGCCTTAAACAAGAGTGTCAATTTGTCAAATCAATAACAGAAGTCACTGTGTCCTTACTCCTAATGTAGGATCTCTGTCCTTAATGTGCTGTACATTGTGAATTAATGCTATGACTAGTACTCAAACAGTATTTTTCACTTTGTGTTTCTGTGTGGGTTTTCAAACTGTTGAAATCTTTACTTAGTTTATACTAAATTGATCTTCTGTATATAAAGAGAATTGAAAATGAATCTTGATGTGAATGGAAGGGGAGAGGGAGCGGGAGAGGGGAGGGTTGTGGGTGGGAGGGAAGTTATGGGGGGGGATCCATCGTAATCCATAAGATGTACTTTGGAAATTTGTTTTCGTTAAATAAAAGTTGAAAAAAAGGTTGGATGAGGGAAAAAAGGAAGCAGGAATAAAGAGTAAAGCAGAGCAAAAACAAATAGCAAATCTATAGAGTGGCTTATTAAGGAACATATTTTAAGAAACATCAAATCGATCTGTTTACTGCATCTCTATAGCTAAATACAAAGATGAAAAAAATGTTTTCAAATGTTTCTATCAGCCACAGGTGGAATTTATCAAAATGATTCTTCAACTTATCAGCATCTATGTGTGAACAAATAGCACACAGGTATATGTGCATACACAAACAGAATTTTAATGAAAAATATTTAGATGCTTTGCTAATGAACTTTTCTAATCACTTCTTACCTTTTCTCCATTTTGGTAATCACTTATCTGAATATTTATTCCACCATCTGCCTGTCAAAAATAATCCCTCAAATCACTAATCCCTTCAACATGCTTTTAACTCTTGTGCGTCTCACACAGCCACACAGACTAAGTATTTCCTGAAGTGTCAGCATTTAGCAGTATCTCTGAGACATCAGTGGCTCTCTTACTGCTTCAGGTTGGGGTGAGAAGCCCTTCCACTGCTGTTTCCAGGCAAAATCCTGTTTTCCCTTGTTGACCAACAAAGGAGATTCCATTTTCTTTCCTGTTCCACCACCATCTGTGTATCTTCTCTAAACAGTGGTTGCAAAAACCGAGCAACTGGAGCATTCCTCCAGGGAAAACATTTATCCATAAAAGCAGAAAATATGGTCACAGAAAAGTAAAGTATTCTATTTTAGCCAAGTTAGTAGGCAACCTGCTGACAGAAGCGGCTGAAGCAGAAATCTAAATGCTCACCACAGTGCTTCTAATCTTTCTTGCTATTTCAGTTGATTCCGAGATTTGTCAGACTCTGGTGGTGACAGCACACTGCAGGGATAGGGAGAGGGAGGAGAGCTCACCACATTCCTAGTGTACAGACACACAGTGTCCAAGGCAGCTCTGTGTAGGCCTGGAGTCCCACAGACCAGCTCTGGTAGCCAGATGCTTAGAGATCCAAGTGTCACATTCCCTCATTTCTCTTTGAAACATGTCCTCCTGCCTCTTTCCTTGTTTTCCCTCGTTTTCTCTCCCTTTTCATTAAAGAAGTAGTTCTTTTTGAATTAAATTACTTAAGTTTGATTTTGATGTCTTTTCCTCCATTGACTTACTGCCTTTCCTTTTCCCATTTCGATTCCTTTCTGTGCCTATTTATCTCGATTCTCCTTAGTCATTGTCCTTCTTCTTAATTTTCTTTCCCCCCTCAAATTTATCTCCACTTTGAAACATTTTAACTCTTACCATTGTCTACTATGTTCACTGCTACTGTAATATACCTCATGCCTATCTTGTGTATGCATTTAAAAACAAAAAGAAAAATACCTCCTGGTTTATTTTCCTCAAGAGTAATCAGTGGCATAGAAGGTTAAACCTCCACCTGAAGCACCGGCATCCCACATGGGCTCCAGTTTGAGTCCCAGCTGCTGCACTTCAAATCCAGTTCCCTGCTAATGCACCTGGGAAAGTAGTGGAAAATGGCTCAAATCCTTGGGCCCCTGTATCCACGGCAGAGACCCAGAAGCAGCTCTTGATCCTGGCTTCAATCTGGCCCAGCCCTGGCCATTCTGGCCATTTGGGGAGTGAAGCAGTGGATGGAAGTTTCTCTCTCCCCGCCCTTTCTCTCTTTCTCTCTCCTTTCTCTCTTCTCTGCCTTTCAAATAAATAAATAAATAAATCTTTAAAGAAAAATAATAGAGTGAGTAGTGTGGGTGCTTCCCATTGTCTGGAAATATTTGATCTACAAAATAAGAATGTGCAAGTAACTCTTCAATACTAGCATATTTACTTTTCTTTTAAGCACCCTCTAAACATTTATTTGAGAAGGAAACATGAAGCCTGTTCACATCTGCTGGCTCACTTCCCAAATGATCAAAATATCAAGAGCTGACCAGGCCATGCCAGTAGCTAAGAACCCCATGCTGGTGACCAAGTACTTGAGCCATCACCACTGCCTCCCATGATCTACATTTGCTGGAACCTGGAATTTGGAGCTGAAGTTGGAAATTGAATTCAGGCACTCCAATATGGGAGATGGGTATTTTAACCCACATCTTAACTGCTAGACCAAAGGACTGCCCAATCATTTACTTTTAAATGATATTCTTGTAATTTACCAAATCAGAGTCACTCATTCTCTTTCCCTTATATATAATTTTTTACTTGCAGTGAGCCTAATAAAATGAAATGATCCAACTTAAAAAAATAGTAAATCTTAGTGTCATTCTAGTAAAATAAAAATATTTAATAAACGCTCAAGAAATGAGATCATGTCTGTTACTGTTTTAGTTGAAAGGTCATTTATTTAAGTACAAAATTGTGAGTTTTGCAAGTACTAAAATAAATCTGGCTAAAGATCATGATCAAATACTTACTTCATTCTGTTGCCACTTATAAATATATATTGTACTACATAGATACAGAAATTCAGCCAGAAAATTCCTTCATCAATAAAATGGAATGATAAGATTAATTTAACTCTAAATTCCTTGTGAATTCCCACTTTTTAAAAATTAAACTCACAATAATAATTTAGAAAGATCGATGGTCTTGGAATCATTTATCTGATTCTCGCGCTGTGGCTAAGTTTTCATCTATCAAATAAAGTAATATATTTGACTCTTTCAATATTGCAGGGGTAATGTGAATATTAAATGAAGTGGTGATGACACTTAATATATTACTAATCAATGTGTGCTTAAATCAAAGATAATCCTGAAAGCATTTAGATGTTAAGAGGTAGCTCTACTGAATGGAAACAATACCACGAGAACCTTTATCAGTATCTTTGAGTAAAGCCTGGGGGAATTATAGCTGTGTAAATCTGAATAATTAATGTATAGAATAAATTGTACAGGTGCAATAAAGTCTTCATGTGAAAATGTCAATGCAGATCATAGTTGTAGCCCAAAATTTTCTCAGTTCTACAAACTTTCTCTAACCACAAAAGTCCAGTTGATGGATGCTAGAAGCACAGGCAATGGAAGAAATGCTCATACCTCTAAGAGTGGAAATGGAAATGCCGTGGCTTACCTTCTGCAAAAGTCGTAAAGCCTGTTATGTTTTTCTCTGGAGCCCTTATCCTACCCTTTCTGTGTCTTTTTTCCCTTCCCGTACCTTATAAGGAAAATAATACATGTCAGTCATTTGTATGATTCTTGATTTTTAACCCCGGATGTCAACTCTTCTAAGGCTACTAACAATCTCACTTAATTATAATAACTGAGTTAAAGGTTGTGTCCACCATTAAAGTATTTCTAGTCATCAAAAACAGGTGAACATGTATTGGAGGTGAAGATAAAAAATATCACGCTGCTGAATTTAGACCTAAGCCTTTGGTTTGTTTTCCGACTGACACCCTGGCTGCTGTTTTCACTGCGCATAAAGACAGCAGATGAGCCAAGAGAATACTTGCAATATTTTTTTCTATTGTTCCTTCCTTTTTGTTTCTTGCAAATATGGAGCCTTCCCCAGAAATTGGAATCTCCAGGAATATTATGTTACTCTTAAAAGATGGCAATCCTTCCCTTTCTAATAAGAAATTAACTGATCATTCTTGCTATTGCTCATAAATAGTTGTTGTTACGTAGGGAATCTTAGATTTTGAAATCCACTCTCCTGATGTTATAATGGAGAAAGTGCTTTCGGGATTTGAGACTATCACAACCAAATGAATGCTTCCAAAGGGAGTTATTAGACTAACCATTTTAGTTATCAAGTAAATCAGGAAAAGGAAAATACCAGAGCTCTGCTAGGACTAAATATTTTTAAAACATGCAACCTAATAACACAGAGAAGTAATTGAGTAATATTTATTAGTTTAGAAGAAAATAAGTTGAGAAAAGTTAATTTGCACTTGACAATAAAATTCAAAAAAAGGAAAAAGTAAAAAATGTTAAACGATCATTGGTGCAAATCGAGAAAGCAAGCAGGGAAGAACAAGACAAACGTGTATTATAACCAGTATGCTAGCTTGCCCTCAGTGAGCATATAGCAATATACATGATCAACCTTGAGTTGTAGAGGAGTTTATTCTTCCAGATTCTGTGAAGCTAATGTTGAAAAAAGGCTGTCTCTCAATTTTCTTTACTCTTACTGTGAGAGCGTTCACTCATCCTCTCGAGTGAGATGTTCATTTATTCTTAAGTGATCTGCATGGCACTTGTCCATTTCCTCACTGGGTTGTTAATCACACCCTGTTTCTATTCTAAAATAGAAAATGAACTATTTTTGCTTTCAAGTATTTTTTAAATTTAGATTCTTTTAAAAGAAATGAAGGAAAATAAATAAATGCTAAACATGTTATAAAAATCAGAAACCTGTAAAATATATACATTTGAAACAAAACATTAGTCTGAATACTACAATAGTTATCATAGAAAACATGACAGAATTAACTGCAAACTTACATAAAAAGGAAAATACATTGGAAAACTGCCAATTTTTAGTTATTTGTAATAAATACGTAGGTAAATATAAAATGGTTAGGTAAATATTGCCTGTATATATGTCCAGTAACAAAGCGGAAAGGAAGATCTCATTAATAATGGCAACAGAAAATATAAAATAAATTTAAAAACAAGAACTGTAAACAAGGTCTTTTGATGGTTTTTGTCCCTGCCTAGTAACCCCACAAAAGGCCGCCACAACCAGAGCTATGCCAATCCGAAGCCAGGAGCCAGGTGCTTCCTCCTGGTCTCCCATGTGGGTGCAGGGGCCCAAGCACTTGGGCCATCCTCCACTGCCTTCCTGGGCCACAGCAGAGAACTGGACTGGAAGAGGAGCAATTGGGACTAGAACTCGGTGCCCATATGGGATGTCGGTGTCACAGGTGGAGGATCAACCAAGTGAGCCACGGCGCTGGCCCCTCTAGTAATATTTAAAAAATTAACCCAAAATTAGCTAGAAGGAAGGTCAGTTGAATAACTAGCAATGAGCAGTCATGAAGAATTTGTAGCAGTGTTACCAGTACTATAAATCATAAAAGCTACTATGGTAAAAAAAATTAGTAGATTAAAAGATAAATATAAAGTAATTTCATAAGTAAGTTGGGATATTTGACTGTTCACTAAGGCTGGCAGGGTGTTTAAAATTACATACTAAAGCAAATTAAAATTCATATTTAAATGTTTACATTTTTACATTTAAGATATT
Organism: Oryctolagus cuniculus; assembly: GCF_964237555.1. Lineage (NCBI taxonomy): Eukaryota > Metazoa > Chordata > Mammalia > Lagomorpha > Leporidae > Oryctolagus > Oryctolagus cuniculus. The sequence continues at coordinate 54,791,068 of NC_091443.1, forward strand.
TTAAAGTGCAGGATCTCACTTAAAGTTCAGTTGAAGGGCCAGCGCCACGGCTCACTAGGTAATCCTGCATCTGTGGCGCCACACCCTGGGTTCTAGTCCCGGTCGGGGCGTCAGATTCTGTCCCAGTTGCTCCTCTTCCAGTCCAGCTCTCAGCTGTGGCCTGGGAAGGCAGTGGAGGATGGCCCAAGTGCTTGGGCCCTGTACCCTCATGGGAGACCAGGAGAAGCACCTGGCTCCTGGCTTCGGATCAGCGCAGCGCACTGGCCGTAGTGGCCATTTGGGGGGTGAGCCAATGGAAGGATGACCTTTCTGTCTGTCTCTCGCTCTTGCTGTCTAACTCTGCCTCTCAAAAAAAAAAAAAAAAAAAAAAAAAAAAAAAAAAAAAAAAAGTTCAGTTAAAGATGTGCTTTTGGTGATAATAGTATCAAAAGTACAATAAAGTAGGTACAAACTGAAATTTTACTAGAAATAATTAGAAATAGGGGATCAAATGACTCCACTAAGAGACTATTGGAACTCATAAAAGAGCTTGGTAAAGTGGAAGGATATAAAATCAACACAGAAAAATTGATAGCTTTTATTGAAATTTATTCTAATATACTTTATCCTTTTTATAGTCATTGCAATTGGAATTATATTCTTCATTTCTTTTTTATGCAATGTCTATTGGTGAATAATGATGTTGATTTTTTGTATTTGATTTTGTGTCTATTATCTTCAATGAATTTGGTCATTAGTTCTTTTTTGTTTTGTTTTGTTTTTAACTTTTATTTAATGAATATAAATTTCCGAAGTACAGCTTATGGATTACAATGACTCCCCTCCCCATAACTTCCCTCCAACCCGCAACCCTCCCCTCTCCTGCTCCCTCTCCCCTTCCATTCACATCAAGATTCATTTTCAATTCTCTTTATATATAGAATATCAGTTTAGTATATATTAAGTAAAGATTTCAACAGTTTGCACCCACATGGAAACACAAAGTGTAAAATACTGTTTGAGTACTAGCTATAGCATTAAATCACAATGTACAGCACATTAAGGACAGAGATCCTACATGAGGAGTAAGTGCACAGTGACTCCTGTTGTTGACTTAACAAATTGACACTCTTGTTTATGGCATCAGTAATCACCCTAGGTTTTTTTTTTTTTTTTGACAGGCTAGTGGATAGTGAGAGAGACATTTTGCCATTGGTTCACCCTCCAATGGCTGCTGTGGACAGTGCACAGTGCTGATCCGATGACAGGAGCCAGGTGCTTCTCCTGGTCTCTCATGGAGTGCAGGGCCCAAAGACATGGGCCATCCTCCCTGCACTCCCTGGCCACAACAGAGAGCTGGCCTGGAAGAGTGGTAACCAGGACAGAATCCGGCGCCCCGACCGGGACTAGAACCCGGTGTGCCGGCGCCGCAAGGAAGAGGATTAGCCTATTGAGCCGCTGCGCCGGCCACCCTAGGCTCTTGTCATGATTTGCCAAGGCTATGGAAGCCTTTTGAGTTCACCGACTCTGATCATATTTAGTCAAGGTCATAGTCAAAATAGAAGTTCTCTCCTCCCTTCAGAGAAAGGTACCTGCTTCTTTGATGACCTGTTCTTTCCACTGGGATCTCACTCGCAGAGATCTTTCATTTAGGTCTTTTTTTTTTTTTTTTTTTTTTTTTTTTTTTTGCCAGAGTGTCTTGGCTTTCCATGCCTGAAATACTCTCATGGGCTTTTCAGCCGGATCTGAATGCCTTAAGGGCTGATTCTGAGGCCAGAGTGCTGTTTAGGACATCTGCCATTCTATGAGTCTGCTGTGTATCCCCACCCATGTTGGATCGTCTCTCCCTTTTTTATCCTATCAATTAGTATTTACAGACACTAGTCTTGTTTATGTGATCCCTTTGACTCTTAGTCCTATCATTATGATCAATTGTGAACAGAAATCGATCACTTAGACTAGTGAGATGGCGCTGGTATATGCCACCTTGATGGGATTGAATTGGAATCCCCTGGTTTGTTTATAACTCTACCGTTTGGGGCAAATCAGAATGAGCATGTCCCAAATTGTACATCTCTTCTCTCTCTTATTCTCACTCTAATATTTAACAGTGATCACTTTTCAGTTAAGTTTCAAAATTTGAGAATAACTGTGTATTGATTACAGTATTAAACCAAAAGTATTAAGTAGAACAAACAAAAACAAATGCTAGGAGGGATAAAGTATTAAGCTGTTCATCAACAGTCAGGGCAAGGGCTGATCAAGTCGCCGTTTCTCATAGTGTCCATTTCACTTCAACAGGTTTCCTTTTTGGTGCACAGTTGTCACCGATTAGGGAGAACATGTGATATTTGTCCCTTTGGGACTGGCTTAATTCACTCAGCATGATGTTTTCCAGATTCCTCCATTTTGTTGCAAATGACTGGATTTCATTTTTTTTTTTTACTGCTATGTAGTATTCTGTAGAGTACATATCCCATAATTTCTTTATCCAGTCTACTGTTGTTGGGCATTTAGGTTGATTCTAGGTCTTAGCTATTGTGAATTGAGCTGCAATAAACATTAAGGTGCAGACCTCTTGTTTGTTTGCCAATTTCATTTCCTTTGGGTAAATTCCAAGGAGTGGGATGGCTGGGTTGAATGGTAGGGTTATATTCAGGTTTCTGAGGAATCTCCAGACTGACTTCCATAGTGGCTTTACCAGTTTACATTCCCACCAACAGTGGATTAGTGTCCCTTTTCCCCCACATCCTCACCAGCATCTGTTGTTGGTAGATTTCTGAATGTGAGCCATTCTAACTGGGGTGAGGTGAAACCTCATTGTGGTTTTGATTTGCATTTCCCTGATTGCTAGTGAACTTGAACATTTTTTCATGTGCCTGTTGGCCATTTGGATTTCCTCTTTTGAAAAATGTCTATTGAGGTCCTTGGCCCATCCTTGTGGAGTTTCTTGATCACTTTGTATATTCTGATTATTAATCCTTTATCTGTAGCATAATTTGCAAATATTTTTCTCATTCTGTCGGTTGCCTCTTCACTTTCCTGACTGTTTCTTTTGCAGTACAGAAACTTCTCAATTTGTTGCAATCCCAAATGTTAATTTTGGCTTTGATTGCCTGTGCCTCTGGGGTCTTTTCCAAGAAGTCTTTGCTGGTGCCAATATCTTGCAGGGTTTCTCCAATGTTCTCTAATAATTTGATGGTGTTGGGTCATAGATTTAGGTCTTCAATCCATGCTGAGTGAATTTTTGTGTAAGGTGTAAGGTAGGGGTCTTGCTTCATGCTTCTGCATGTGGAGATTCAGTTTTCTCAGCACCATGTATTGGATAGACTGTCATTGTTCCAGGGATTGGTTTTAGATCCTTGATCAAATATAAGTTGGCTGTAGATGTTTGGGTTGATTTCTGGTGTTTCTATTCTGTTCCATTGGTCTATCCATCTGTTTATGTACCAGTGCCATGCTGTTTTGATAACAACTGCCCTGTAGTATGTCCTGAAATCTGGTATTGTGATGCCTCCAGCTTTGTTTCTGTTGTACAAAATTGCTTTAGTTATTCGAGGTCTCCTGTGTTTCCAATGAATTTTAGCATCATTTTTTTCTAGATCTGAGAAGAATGTCTTTGGTATTTTGATTGGTATCACATTGAATGTATAAATTGCTTTTGGGAGAATGGACATTTTGATGATGTTGATTCTTCCAATCCATGAGCATGGAAGATTTTTCCATTTTTTGGCATCCTCTTCTATTTTTTCCTTTATGATTTTGTAATTCTCATCGTAGAGATCTTTAACGTCCTTGGTTAAGTTTATTCCAAGGTATTTGATTGTTTTTGTAGCTATTGTGAATGGGATTGATCTTAGAAGTTCTTCCTCAGCCATGGCATTGTCTGTGTATACAAAGGCTGTTGATTTTTGTGCATTGATTTTATACCCTGCTACTTTGCCAAACTCTTCTATGAGTTGTAATATTCTCTTAGTAGAGTTCTTTGGATCCCCTAAATAAAGAATCATATCATCTGCAAAGAGGGATAGTTTGACTTCTTCCTTCCCAATTTGTATCCCTTTAATTTCTGGAACTTGCCTGATGGCTCTGGATAAAACTTCCAAAACTATATTGAATAGCAGTAGTGAGAGTGCACTTCCCTGTCTGGAACCAGATCTCAGTGGAAATGCTTCCAACTTTTCCCCATTCAATAGGATGTTGGCTGTGGGTTTTTCATAAATTGGTTTGATTGTATTAAAGAATGTTCCTTCTATACCAATTTCCTTAGAGTTTTCATCATGAAAGGGTGTTGTATTTTATCAAATGCTTTCTCTGCATCTATTGAGATAATCATATATTTCTTCTTCTGCAGTCTGTTAAAGTGGTGTATCACATTGATTGTTTTGCGCACATTGATCCATCCCTGCATACCAGGGATAAATCCCACTCGATCTGGGTGGATGATCTTTCTAATGTGTTGCTGTATTCTATTGGCGAGAATTTTATTTTGGATTTTTGCATCTATGTTCATCAGCGATATTGGTCTGTAATTTTCTTTCAATGCTGCATCTTTTTCCAGCTTAGGAATTAAGGTGATGCTGGCTTCATAGAAAGAATTTGGGAGGATTCCCTCTTTTTCGATTGTTCTGAATAGTTTGAGAAGAATTTGAGTCAGTTCTTCTTTAAATATCTGGTAGAATTCAGCAGTGAATCCATCTGGTCCTGGGCTTTTCTTCATTGGGAGGTCCTTCATTACTGTTTCAATTTGTCTCAATTATGGGTCTATTTAGGTTTTCTATGTCTTCATGATTCAAATAAGGTAGATTATATGTGTCCAGGAATCTATCCATTTCTGATAGATTTCCCTGTTTGCTGGCATACAAGTTCTTGCAGTAATTTCTGATGATTCTTTTTATTTCTGTGGTGTCTGTTGTTACATTTCCTTTTTCATCTCTGAATTCATTGATTTGGGTCTTTTCTCTTCTTTTTTTTAGTTAGTTGAGCCAATGGGGTGTCGATTTTATTCATTTTTTCAAACAATCAGCTCTTCGCTTGGCTGATTTTTTGTAGTTTTTTTTTGATTCAATCCTGTTGATTTTTTCTCTGATTTTAATTATTTCTCTTCTACTAGATTTGGGTCTGGTTTGCTGCAGTTTTTCTGGATCCTTGAGATGTGTTGAAAGCTCATTTATTTGGTGTCTTTTCAATTTCTTGATGTAGGCACCTATTGCTATAAACTTTCCTCTCAACACTGCTTTTGCTGTATCCCATAAGTTTTGATACATTGTGTTGTTATCCTCATTTACTTCCAGAAAGTTTTTGCTTTCTCTTTTGATTTCTTCTTTGACCCAGTGTTCATTCAGGAGCATGTTGTTCAGTCTCCATGTGTTTGCATATGCTCTAGGGATTCTTGAGTTGCTAATTTCCAACTTCATTTCCCTCTGGTCTGAGAAGCTGAATGGTATGATGCTAATTCTTTTAAATTTGCTGAGACTTTCTTTTTGGCCCAGTATGTGGTAAATCCTAGGGAAAGTTCCATGTACTGCTGAGAAGAATATAAAATCTTTAAATGTAGGATTGAAAGTTCTATAGATATCTGTTGGATCCATTTGGGCTATATTGTCGATTAAATCTGCTGTTTCCTTGTTGATCTTCTGTCTGGTTTATCTGTCTATTTCTGAGAGTGGAGTAGTGAATCCCCCAATACTATTGTATTGGAATCTAAGTCTCCCTTTAAGTCCCTTAACATACATTTTAAATAAACCAGTGCCCTGTAATTAGGTGCATATACATTTATAATAGTTATATCTTCCTGTTGAATTGAACCCTTAATCATTATATGGTGTCCCTCTGTCTCTCTTAACAGTTTTTCTGTGAAGTTTATTTTGTCTGATATTAGTATGGCTACACCTGTTTTTTTTTTTTTTTTCCATTTCTGTTGGCATGGAATATCTTTTTCCAGCCGTTCACTTTCAGTCTGCATGCGTCTCTGTTGGAAAGATGTGTTTCTTGAGGCCGGCGCCGTGGCTCACTAGGCTAATCCTCCGCCTAGCAGCGCCGGCACACCGGGTTCTAGTCCCGGTCGGGGCGCCGGATTCTGTCCCGGTTGCCCCTCTTCCAGGCCAGCCCTCTGCTGTGGCCAGGGAGTGCAGTGGAGGATGGCCCAGGTGCTTGGGCCCTGCACCCCATGGGGAGACCAGGAAAAGCACCTGGCTCCTGGCTCCTGCCATCGGATCAGCGCGGTGCGCCGGCCGCAGCGCGCCGGCCGCGGCGGCCATTGGAGGGTGAACCAACGGCAAAAGGAAGACCTTTCTCTCTGTCTCTCTCTCTCTCTCACTATCCACTCTGCCTGTCAAAAAAAAAATATTAAAAAAAAAAAAAAAGGAAAGATGTGTTTCTTGTAAATAGCAAATAGATGGGTTTTGTTCCTTAATCCATTCAGCCAATCTGTGCATTTTAACTGGAGAATTGAGGCCATTACCATTAAATATGATTATTGATAAGTAGTAACTTTGCCCTGCCATTTCCCAAAGATATTTTCTAGTATATGCTTTAAGCTTCCTATGATCTTTTATTGGTAGGTTTTCTTCCTTTGCCTTCTTTCATATTGATGGCCGTGTTTCAGTGTTTCTGTGTGCAAGACATCTTTAAGCATTTTTTGCAGGGCTGGACGAGTGGCGACAAATTCTTTCAATTTCTGTTTGCTATGAAATGTCTTTATTTCACCTTCATTCACAAATGAGAGCTTTGCAGCATATAGTATTCTGGGCTGGCAGTTTTTCTCTCTTAGTACCTGGGCTATATCTTGCCATTCCTTCCTAGCCTGTAGGGTTTCTGATGAGAAGTCTGCTGTGAGTCTATTTGGAGATCCTCTGAGAATAATATGACATTTCTCTCTTGCACATTTTAGAATCTTTTCTTTCTATTTCACTGTGGTGAGTTTAATTACAACGTGTTGTGGTGAGGATCTCTTTTGGTCATGTTTATTAGGGGTTCTATGAGCTTCCTGTACTGGGATGTCTCTGTCCTTCTCCAAACCTGGGAAATATTCTGCTAGTATCTCACTACAAAAGCCTTCTAATCCTTTCTCCCTCTCCATGCCTTCAGGAACTCCTAGAACCCAAATGTTGTTGTGTTTTTTTTTTTTTTTTTTTTTTTTTTTTTTTTTTTTTTTTTTTGTTAATAGTATCCTGAAGATTCCCAACAATATTTTTCAGATTTCTAATTTCCTCTTCTTTTCTTTGGTTTGACTCTATACTTTCCTGTGCTCTGTCTTCTAAGTCTGATATTCTCTCTTCTGTTTCACTCACTCTGTTTTTAAGGCTCTCTAATGGGTTTGTCATTTGATCAATTGAATTCTTCATGTCATTATGATTTCTCTTCACTACCACAGTTTCATGTTCTACTAGTTGTTTCATTTCATTTTGATTCCTCCTTAATATTTCATTTTCAGGAGAGAGATTTTCTATCCTGTCCAGTAAGGATTTCTGTAGTTCAAGAATTTTTGAGAACTTCTAAATGTTCTTATCAATTTTTTGAGATCCGCTTCTTGCATTTCTTCTATCTCATCATCTTCATAATCTTGAATTGGGGTGTCTTTTTCATTTGGGGGTGTCATAGTGTCTTCCTTGTTCTTGTTACCTGGGTTTTTGCGTTTGTTGCTTGGTATTGTGGAGATATTCTTTAGATTCTTCTTCCCTCGCTGTGGTGTTTTTTTCTCATTATATTATGACTCTAGATTAAGTGGACCATCTGATTTTGATGGATCGTTAGTGGCTGTGATGGGTGTGGCCAGAGAGCTCTGTTTGGTTCTTCAGGGTTAAGGGTGTGCCAAAGGTGACTCACCCAGTTTGTTCTCTCTCTCGCTCTCTCTCTCTCTCTCTCTCTTTTTTTTTTTTGACTCAGAAGGGAAGTAATTCCACTCAGGTGAGTGGAATTGAGGGTAGTTGATGTATGAAATCTGGTGCCTGTGGGTATTAGTCTGCTCCACCCCAAGGACAACACATGGGTCTATGCAGACCTCAGTGTGGTCTCAAATTTCTCAGCAGTCTCTCACCCAGTGCCAAGGTTACCAAGTTTGTGTACTCGGTGAGTTCTCTCACCCACCCTTATATTTTCACAGTCTCAGTTCGTTAGCTCCACACTTTTACTAGGTTCTAACCTCCAGTTATTTCTCCCCACCAGAGTCAGGTTTTTCTGCTTGGCTGATGGCAGGTGCCACTTTATGTATGTCTAAAATGGCACCTGTTCTTTGTCTTGCTCAGCTTTGTAAGGTGAGTGGAGAGAGAGGCAAGTGTCCATGCCGGTTCCCTTATTTATTCGTGTTTTTTTTTTCCTCTCCTCCAGTCAGCCTGGTGAACTTTCCCCAGCGGGGCTTCAAGCCTCATTCACTCTAGGCTCTTTCTGCCTTTCCCCGCCAATGACTCGTGTTACCGAGGTTTTTGTTTCACTTCCCATTCCAGCGCTGGTGCGCAGACTCCGCCACTTGGCTTACGCAGCTTGGCTTCCGCGCTTTGGCTCCTGCACCTCGGCTTCTGTGCTGTAGGCATCCTTGCTCTCCCTGTAGGTCTTCTGTGTCACATCCACTAGATCTGGAAGAGTTTCCTCTGCAATTTTTTCCCGAGCCTTTTCCTGTGACTACAATAACTCCACTTTTATTAAACTATCTTTTCCCAGACTATCAGTGCACACCCTCACTATTCCACCATCTTGGCTCCTCTCCGGTTATTAGTGCTAACAGCTTTTTGGAATATCTTGGGATTTTCATATATACTATTATATTTTTTGCAAACAGTGACAATTTTACTTCCTCCATTCCCATATAGATGCCCATTATTTTTCTCCTGCTTAATTGTTCTGGCTAGGACTTCAAGTACTATGAAGAATAAAAAGGTGAAAGTGAGCATATTCACTGTATTCCAGATCTTAGAGAGGATACCTTCAACTTTTCTCATTCATATGATGTTAGCTGTTGGCTTATTATATATGGCCATTATTGAGTTAGGCTGCCTCCTTCTACTTTTTTCAGTTTTTTATTCTCTTTTAAAAACTATTAATGTAAAGAGAAGAGATTTCATGTATTTCATAGATACAATTCTAAGAGGATAATCATACTTCCATCCCTCCCTCCCTCACTAAATACCTTTATGTCTTTTCCTTTCTTTTTTTAATTTTTTCAATAACATACTTTCAATTTACCTTATAATCATAGGCTTAATACACCATTACCCATAATGTTCAACAAGTAAAAAGTACAAAGACCACTGCTCCACAGGAATATGGATAGGGCTATAAGCAATAAACAAATTATAAAATTTCAGCTTCTTTATTATACATTTTCTTGGTATCTGTATTAAGTACCACATATCAGAGAAATATATGACATTTGTCTTTTTGGGACTGGCTTATTTTACTAAGCATTAAGGGTCTCCATCTTCATTCATTTTGTTACGAAAAACAAGATTTCATCTTTATAGTTGAGTAGTATTACATCGTGAATCAGACTTTTAGTACTACTTTAGTGCCTCCATATTCTGGAAGAAGAACTTTAGTACTTCTAGATGACAAGGATTATTTTCTATTTAGAGATGGCAACATTCTTGGAAAATATATAGATTGAAATCTCTGTTGAAACAACATTACATGAAGCTTCCCATTCCACTGAAGTTCTGAAATCTTTCATCATGTAAATGGTTTGCATGTCTCTTTTATAATAAGCTATCTAAAATAATGACACCCATTGTCTCTAAACTTTAGTTTCTTTTTTTTATATAAAGATTTATTTATTTACTTGAAAGTCAGAGTTATACAGAGAAAGAGAGAGAGAGAGAGAGAGAGAGAGAGAGAGAGAGAGGTCTTCTTTCCACTGGTTCACTTCCCAGTGGGCCACAATGGCCAGAGATGTGACAATCTGAAGCCAGGAGCCAGGAGCCTCCTCTGGGTCTCCCACATGGGTGCAGGGGCCCAAAGACTTGGGCATCTTCCACTGCTTTCCCAGGCCATAGCAGAGAGCTGCATTGAAATTGGAGCAGCTGGAACATTTGGGATGACGCCACTGCAGGCAGTGACTTTACCTGCTATGCCACAGCACTGGCCCCTAAACTTTAATTTCACTTTTCTGGTGTCAATATTTACAAATAAAATCATAAATGAAAAAAAGGGGGAAGGGATTGGCACTGTGGCGCAGTAGGTTAATCTTCCACCTGAGGCAGCGGGCATCCCATATAGCACCTATTTTAGTCCTTGCTGCTCTTCTTCCAATTCAGGTCTCTGCTCTGGCCTGGGAAAGAGCAGAAGATGGTCTAATCCTGAAAGGAGGTTGAATTTTGTCAAATGTGTTTTTATTTATTTATTTATTTATTTATTTATTATTTTTAAAGGCATAATTTCTTTGGATTTTCATTTTACTTTTACTGGAAGATTTTCAGCCTTCACCTTCATTCACAGTCATGACCATGTTTCTGTGTTTCTGCTTGTAACACATCCTTAAGCATCTTTTGTAAAGCCGTACAAGTGGTGACAAATTCTTTCAATTTCTGTGGAGGGAGGGTAGGGTAGGAAGTATCACTGTGTTCCTAAATCTGTACATGAATTACATGAAATTCATTTACCTTAAATAAAAATAAAAAGTAAACAAAATAATAAAATAAAAAAATCCCAAGCCTTTTGACCTGCTTTATTATAGGCACATTTTTTGAGTTATTGTCTGCCACAAAAGGAGTCACAAAAAAGTAAAACAAATAAAAAATCCACTCCTGCAATTTTTTTATTGTTTTCTTTATTGTTTGTTCCTTTTTTTCTCTGTTGTTGTTCATCTTTGTGGCTTATGGTTTCCTTTATAGACCAAGTATGATTATTTTTCTTTTCATTTTTGGGTATAGTTGCTATCATTGAGTTTTATATGTTCATGTGTCTTTTTATTTATTTGACAGATAGAGTTAGACAGTGAGAGAGAGAGAGAGACAGAGAGAGAGAGGTCTTTCTTCCATTGGTTCACCTCCAAAATGGCTGCCACGGCTGGCGCTGCGTTGATCCGAAGCCAGGAGCCAGTTGCTTCCTCCTGGTCTCCTACGTGGGTGCAAGGGCCCAAGCACTCGGGCCATCCTCCACTTCCTTCCTGGGCCACAGCAGAGAGCTGGACTGGAAGAGGAGCAACTGGGACTAGAAGTGGCACCCATATGGGATGCCTGCGCCACGGGTGGAGGATTAACCAAGTGAGCCACGGCGCCGGTCCTCATGTGTCTTATGATGACTGATTTTCTTTTTGCTTCCAAATGTAGAACTCCCTTAATATTTGCTTTGAGACTGGTGTGGTAGGGATAAATTCATTCAGTTTTCGCTTGCCATGCAAAGACTTTTTTTTGTGTTATGAAAGGTGGCTTTGCTAGGTATCGGATCCCTGACTATAATTTTTTCCTTTGGGATTTGGTCATATAATGCCCTTATTTCCAGCGATTCTTTCCGCAGCAACCGTGGCGTGTGTAGCAAGTGCTGGGGGCCTTCTTACTGAACCCCACTGTGTGATGGGCCTTTGGGTCAGAGTTTATGTTGACTGCGGATATGGCATATAATGGCATCCTTGTTCTTCCAAACCACTAACCAGATATCTGGCTCCACCACATATAAATGGCATTGTTTCCTCAAAATATGCTTTTTCTTCTGCCAATCAAAATTATAGTTTTCAATCTAATTAAAGTTTATTTCCTGTCTCCTATAGGAATACATTCAAGATTGACTTATCACAGTGTTTTCGTTAGCTAAACTTCAGTTCACACAGGATCTCTGAGAATGACTGAGCACATGTTCTACTTCGTTGCATTCTTCACTGATTGTTCTAGTTATTAGTGCTCAATACCGCCCGAGAGCTCAGACTCACTTGAAGCAGGGCTGCATGTGTTTAAATTTCATTTTCAATTGCTTTTAGTACAGTGTTAGGTAACCAAGATTAGTTGTTAAAATTAGTTCACTTGTTATATGCTGCTGCCTTATGAAATGATGACTTTTTCAACTTTCATTCTCTAAATCTTTTAGTCCAGATGAAAACAATCATAAATTCCCATAAGATTCTTACAGTATCTCTTTTTGTGAACTCAATAATATCATCTTTGTTGTCTAATAAATCCCATTGCAAGATGATTTTTTGGTCAATTCCCTAGTCCATTAAATATTCATTTCATCTACAGCTGCTAAAAATGAATGGTTCAATTAGGTCATTTATTTATTTATTTAACATTTATTTATTTAACATTATCCTCACGTCCTTTGCCAGAAGTCTACTTAACTGAGTAATCTAAATCCATGGTTCTGCTGTAGCTCTAGTAAGTAGGTTGAATATTTTCCCTTCCTAATTCCATCAGCTAAGCTCTATCACATAGATCTGAGATCAATAAAATAATGAATATATATTGGCAGATCTGAGGGGAGAATTCGATTAGGGGTTCAATGGAAGAATTGATCTTCGGGCTATTTGCCATAAAAGTGATACAATATTTTCTTAAAGAGAAAAAAGGTAATGTTTTAATTTGAAGAATTATAAATGTTTATAAGAGAAATAAATACATATTTTAAATACATATTTTAAATGAAAGAAAATTGCTACCCAAAGAATCAAATACCTTTCATTAGTCTGGATTTCCATAATGTAGCAAACTTAATGTTCTTCCTCTGGATGAGTATCAGAAAAACTGTTTTTCTGGGTGTTTCTTCTGGATTTTAACTGGGAAATTTTAGTCTTTGAGTTTGCTAATAATTCTCTGGAAATTTAGAAGAGTTCTGCATTCATTCATTGAAGGTTCACTATAATGCTGCTTAAGAACCCCTCTATGTGATATAATTTTATGTGTTTCTTCAGCAAGTTTACCTTTATGCATAAATTCTAAAAGACTCAACAGGTATATATTTACACATAAATGTGTGTGTAACACATTGTAGACATAAAGCATTTACTAAATATTGGCTATTATTTATAGGACTATATAGATAATTGGATGGATAAATAGGTAGTTAAGTCTGTACAGAATATCTTGTTTTGATTTCCATTTACTGCCAAAAAAAGAAAATGTTATTTTCAATACCTCATTTAAATATTATTTTGCTATAATCACTATGACTCTATAATTTCCCTTCCAATTAATGTACTAAATGAGAAGAATAAAAATAATAGTTTGGAAAAATTCTCACAGAGTAAACAAAATCTACTAAAATAGATTCTTGGATTTGGAGATTTTGTTTCCTTTGAATAATGCTTTCATTTAACTTTTTTTCTTTTTCTTTTTAATACAGGCTTCTACCTGTGAATTAGACAATGGACCTTGCCAATCAGTCTATTGTTTCTGAATTTGTTTTGTTGGGACTCTCTAATTCCTGGGAACTGCAGATATTTTTCTTTACAGTGTTTTCATTGTTGTATGTGGCAACAATGGTGGGTAATAGCCTCATAGTCATCACAGTTATAGGTGACTCTCACCTACACACACCAATGTATTTCCTGCTTACAAACCTTTCCATAATTGATATGTCTCTTGCTTCATTTGCCATTCCCAAGATGATTATGGACTACTTAATCAGTAATAAAACCATCTCTTTTGATGGCTGCATCACTCAGATATTTTTCCTACATCTTTTCACTGGTACTGAGATTATTTTACTCATGGCTATGTCCTTTGATAGATACATTGCAATATGTAAGCCCCTGCACTATGCTTCAATTATCAGTACTCACGTATGTGTTGCATTTGTGGTAGCTTCCTGGATTGTAGGAATCATGCATTCAATGAGTCAGGTCATATTTGCCCTCACATTACCATTCTGTGGTCCCAATAAAGTAGATAGCTTTTTCTGTGACCTTCCTGTGGTGTTCCAGCTGGCTTGTGTGGATACTTATGTTTTGGGTCTCTTTATGATCTCAACAAGTGGCATAATTGCTCTGTCCTGCTTTATTCTTTTATTTAATTCTTATGTTATTGTCCTGGTTACTATAAAGCATCATTCTTCCCGAGGATCATCTAAGGCTCTTTCTACCTGTACCGCTCACTTCATTGTTGTCTTCATGTTCTTTGGGCCATGCATCTTCATCTACATGTGGCCACAAAGCAGCTTTCTGGTGGACAAGATCCTATCTGTGTTTTATACTATTTTTACTCCAATTCTGAACCCAGTGATCTATACCTTAAGGAATCAAGATGTACAGACAGCCATAAAGAAACTGAAAAATAGGTTTTTAAATTCCCACAAGACAATTCCTTCTCATTATTTCTTAGCTTTGATTTGCTAACTTCTAGTTTTAGCTTCTAAGGCATTATGTGTCATAGTTTGTGTGACACATAATGTTGATTACAACTCCATGCTAGGCTTCTATTTCTGTAGTAATTATCAAATTACAATTGCCATGAATTGGTGTGGGCACAAGGTCAAGTGCATTTTGAAGTTATTTTTATGTGTTTGTTCAAAAGTCATTTGAAATTTCAGAAAAATCATGTTAGCACAAATGAAGTCTTACAGAAACTAAAACCATAAAAGGTCAGAAGTGACTGTTCTGGTTAGGAATTCAATAATGGTAATTAATTCACTGAAAAAGGGAACAAAGAATGAGAAAAATAAATTAAAGAAGAACTAAGAGATAATTACATATAGTTAGTGATTGAATTATTTGGAGTTTTGGCTCTAAACTGTTATAATTAGCAATATTTCTATAATTCACACTTGTGTAGAAGCTCATCTTCAGACAGAAAAGTGATGGTTTCCTGATCACATCCTGTGCCATGCTTACTTAACATTTAAACACATTGTGATATCTCCTATTAAATGAAACTGTGAGTAGAATTTATTGCAAATGTTTATGGGGTGAAAAGCAAATGATGTAATATAGGAGGATGCATCAATCACATTTGGCTAATAAACAAAGCAGTCCTACTAAGATCCTTTTCTTTGATAACTCACAGTAAGTAGAAAGTTTGAAGAATTCTGAAAATTAGAAAATATGAAATGAGTTGCAAAGCAATGCATTTTTGTTTAACACAGATACTATGATTTCTTAATGCCTATAATGTTAAAACTAGAATTAAATCAAGATAGAGCTTATGATAGTTTATGGGGAACATATGCTTCCATTTTAAAGCATTATATTGCTTTACATTTTGGTTAAGTCATGTTTTCTGTTTATATTTGGATACAAATAAGTAATTTGAGCTTAATAATGTAATTTTATATACAAATAGGTATTATTTTTAAATTAAGAACTTTGGCTTTAATATTAACCAGCAGGTATGTAAACTGCCCCTATTCCCGTTTTTTAGTTACTGGAATTTCAGAGTTATGAGTCATGAGAAATACATAATTTTCTTGGGTACCTTGGTTTACAAGTCTTTTTTAAATAGTAGAAAACATTAAAAATCAAAAGTCATTTAGAATTGCTAATGGATATTTATGAAATGTAGGATCAGATTTATTATCCAACTTGTATCCACAAAAGAAAAGATACATTGGAATCATAGTATTTGACAAATATCAAGTTGTTATTTTTTTTCTGACATGATTAAGTAAACTGTTAAAGAATTATATGAATATGTTAATTACTGCCTCTGAGAGACAAATTAATAAGGGAAAATTCTTACTTTTAACTTTTAAGCCAAATAATGGGAATGTGATATTTCATCGTTGGTACATGTTTTTTCTTTATTAATGTATTAAGCAAATACACTTTGTTTACAAAAACAGGGAACAAATGTACAATTTAAGAGTGTGTGATATTGTGTTTAAAACCTATGCAGTTTTGAAATCATTGGATAAAAATGTCTACAGTATTAACACAGGCATACTAAAAATTTATGTCAATGAACTAATAGCACAATTTTATTTAAAAATAGGGATTCAAATGGATGAATTCAGGTTTTGTTTAACTTTCTCTTTTTTGCAGTGCCATGCTTACTTAACATATGTTCAGAATCAGGGACCTTATTTTTGTAGAATATTTTAGTTGATGTTTTATGAAAGATACAACGTGTCAGGAGAATATTTTAAGAAATGAGCTACTTACTTTTTGCAACATAAAATTGTAGAGTCTGTCGGAAATTATGCCATCAGTCATCAGTGCTTCTGTGGAAAACTCAAAGCTCAAGGCCATTTGCCAAAGCAGCTTCAAATGTAAATTATCAGCAGACAAGTCCATATGACAAGTCAGTAGTGAGCCTGGGTGGTGGAACTGAAAGTAGCTGAGAATGAAAGGGCTAGAGACTGCCTCTGGAGGACTTCCACATGTGAAGGGAACTGCTTTTTACCTGGCCTGGTGGCTAGACATGAGGAGTCAACATTCAAGGCATTTCTGCATTTAGAACCCTAATTAGGACTCATAGTGGATCATTGTATAACCAAAAATGCTCTGCAAGCTGCTGACACATTTTTTTAAACCCAGGGTAAGCTCAGCAGCATGGTCATCAACTCCTTAACTTGTTGGAAGGGTGGGTACATTAGCCACCAGCATAGCAAAAGGCAGAAAGTGAGCTTTGCATAGCATGTTAGACAATCAGAAAATGATCTGTTATTACATATACTTATATATAAAATATATGTAGTTTTAAATGGTCTGCACTATTTCCAGTAACACAATTGAGAAAATGTAGAAATACGAAGTATTTAAAAGAAAATTATATTCACAAACAACTTCAGCTCCTTATAGGTATTTGAAGAGCCATGAAGCTTGGTGATAAAAAGTCTATATGAGTTTTTAAAACTGTAAAAAATCAATTGTAATGAGTCTTGCAAAAGTAAGCAGAAAAGTTGAATGCAGTTGAAAAAATTCAAGTAAAATGAAAGATTAGTGATAAGTTGTAATAATTGAAAGAATTGCATATATAATAAAATGCCCATAAAATTATACATATTGCTTACTTTTAAAAATGGGGAGAATTTTCAGAATACCACACTCTGTACGGACCATGGACTTATCATGAAGCTAATGAAGCATAAGATGTAGACCCCTTCCTTTGCCTGTGTCTCCTCTGAGGCCCCGACTGAGCCCTAACAACTTTTTATTGATGACTTGATTTTTTTCTGAAACATGTGCCTTCAGATTGTGTTAGGCTTAGCCTCTGCAGAATCTAGATTCACCCTGAGTGCATGAGTAAGTTTTAGATCCTGGTATCTTTTTAACAGTGTTTAATGCCAGTTCCGCTGTTACTGCTATAAACTTGAGCAGCATATTTAATGTCTCTCAGCATTTCAACATCAATAAAAGGAAATAGTAGGGGCCCTTACTACAGAGTTGTCTGAGGAATAAAGGAAATAAATCATTTTTTTTTTTGACAGGCAGAGTGGACAGTGAGAGAGAGAGACAGAGAGAAAGGTCTTCCTTTGCCGTTGGTTCACCCTCCAATGGCTGCCACGGCTGGCGCGCTGCAGCTGGCGCACCGTGCTGATCCAAAGGCAGGAGCCAGGTGCTTCTCCTGGTCTCCCATGGGGTGCAGGGCCCAAGGACTTGGCCCATCCTCCACTGCACTCCCGGGCCACAGCAGAGAGCTGGCCTGGAAGAGGGGCAACAGGGACAGAATCCGGTGCCCCAACCGGGACTAGAACCCAGTGTGCCGGCGCCGCAAGGTGGAGGATTAGCCTAGTGAGCCGCGGCGCCGGCCAGTAAATCATTTAAAGCTCACAGTTGTTTTCAGTGTTAGTCATATTTTAGGTGATCAACTCGATGTCTTTTATTTATGGGACTTCATATTCTCTTGAATTTATAATTTTCATTTGTTTAATGAGTTTAAGTATTCATTCATATATATGTATGCATATATGTATATCATATACATTAAAAGTAATGTAAATCAAGTTTGATTTGGAGAAATAAAAATGATTTCGACTAAAAATCACATTGGTTCTTATGTTAATTCAAATTTCTGGAAATTTTTCTCTTGGCTCATAATTGTGTAAATCAAAGAACACATTTAATTGTTATCAATCATTATGCTATTGTCTATTTACAATGAGTAATTATTAAATTGATTTAATGATTTTTAGGATGAATTTTCGCTACACTTTTTTGTCAGAATAAGAATGATGATGCTTAATTGTTATATTATCAAGGTGAAGAGATGGGTGAATAGACTAGTAGACATAGAGGATAGAAAGGTGACAGACAGAGTTTTACACGACGCAAACTGTCTTCTATGAGTATGTTGTGTGACTATGGCTTAGGATAAACTGACCACTTTGACTCTGCCCAGTGAAAGAAATTTTCAATAAGATGTTATCTGAGCATATTCAGATTCTTTTAAGTATTTTCAAAGTTAATTTAGGATACCAGGGAAACCTTGCTTGTCAAATGAGCTTTTATAAAAAAAAAATTAAAGCAAAGTTGACAAGAAAGCTAGAATATCCCTTTCTCCTTGTTTTTTTCCTGACACTATTTTGCATGTTGATTTTTCAGTGTAGAGAGAACATAAAGAAGAGCTACGAGACCATGTGAATCTTTTTTTTTGAAGATTTATTTACTTATTTGAAAGGCAGAGTTACAGAGAGAGAAGGAGAGACAGAGAGAGATCGCTCATCCTCTGGTTTACTCCCCAAATAGCCACAACATCCAGAGCTGGCTAGTCCTAAACCTGGAGCCAGGAGCTTCTTCTGGACCCTCATGTGGGTACAGAGCCCAAGTGCTTGGGCCATCCCATACCGCCTTCCCAGGTGCATTAGCAGGGAGCTGGATTGGAAGTGGAGCACCCAGGACTCAAAATGGCTCTCATGTGGGAAGTCGGCACCGCAGGAGGTGACTTTACCAGCAGTTCCACAACACCAGCCCCAGGCCCTGGGAATCTAACATGTTTGTCTTCTCAGACTTCAACAAAATCCACTAAACAATTTGTTACTCTTTCAGTATATGTGAATCTGTTATGCTGATTAATTTTATGAATATCACAGTACTTTTCATTGCAAATTATTTTTAATGCTGTTGTTTATACCTGTGAAGTAACCACATACAAATTACACTGAAACAAACAAGACTGAAAATAGAACTTGGATCATGTGTTGGTGTATTCTATACATATCTGTATTGTTGCTGGCATAAACAATTGACGTTACATTTTTTTCTCTCTGATACTTTGTAAAACTAAACAAATCCCAATACTTGACATGTATTAAAATATTATGTGTACATTTAAAAATTATTTATTTATTTTAGATGCATTTATTAATTTAAAGTCAGCCATAGCAAAGGAGTGGCAGAGGCAAAGAGAGAGAGAGAGAATTTGCTGATTCACTCCCTAGATGGTCACAATGGCCAGGCCTGGGCCAGACCAAACCCAGGAGCCAGGAGTTTCAACTGGGTCTCCCACATGGATGTAGAGGCCCAGGTATTTGGGCCATTTTCTCATCTTCTGCCACTTTTCCCAGTACAATAGCAGGGAGCTGGATTGCAAGTGCAGCAGCTGGGACTTTAACCGGTGCCCAGATGGGATTCTGGATCAGCAGGTAGTGGCTTTACCTGCTTCACCACAGGGAGGACCCCCAGTTTTATTTTTCACTCTGGTAATTTAAACTACAAATATCAGAATCAACTATAAGTCTTTTGCATTTGTAATTATTTCTTTAAAATTCACTTTTTTATTAAAGATAATATTTTTGGCCTGGAGACCCCAGGATTTTTCCCTCATTAGTTTTGTATGACTATTAATAGAAAGCTTGTTGTCACTTTGTCTATCTGCATTCTCCTCTAAAAATTATTTACCGATATATGTATTTAGTTTTTGAAGGGAGGAGGAGAGCGAGAGCGAGAGCGAGAGAGAACAGGGAGATAGACACAGAGTTCCTGCAACAGTGCTGCAACACCAGGGCCGGGCCAGGTCAGAGTCAGGAGCCGAGAATTCAGTCTCTACATGACTGGCAAGGACTCAAGCATTTGAGCACCATCTGTTATTTCCCAGGGTGTGTGTTAACAAGATGTTGGGATGGGAAGCAGAGCTGGGATTTGAAGCAGGCGCTCAGATGTGGTACTTTGGTTCTCCTACAAACTCTGAACCACTGTGCCAAATGCTCCCCACCCCCCTTTCCTATTTGCATTCTTTATCATGGAACTCCAGTAAGACTCTGAAGCTATCAACAAAAGCTGGGGTTTCCCCCTTTTCCTTACCACAACCCAATGAATGAGAGAAAATACTTCTTTAGATTGAGACTAAAAGAAATCCTTTAATTATTAATTTATTTCTATGTAATTATGCATTCATCTAATTTTTCCCCTTGTCAGTGTAGAAAAGAAAAACCTTTAGGCATATTGAACAGATTTAACCATGCAGTAAATATTTATAAAATCTTTGTAAGATTTAGAGTGACAGGCACTGGGGTCACTACTGGAGCACTTGGGTTCCAAAGCTGATCTTAGTCATGGGATTTACAGGTCAAAAAGCCCATGTCCCTGCCCCTGCCTCACTGCCCTCAAAACTCCTGAAATCGTGAACAGTTGTAGAAACACAGTGCTCTCTCTATCTCTCTCTCTTTTTTTTTACAGGCAAAGTTAGACAGTGAGAGAGAGAGAGACAGAGAGAAAGGTCTTCCTTCCGTTGGTTCACCCCCCAGATGGCTGCTATGGCCGACATGCTGCGCTGATCCAAAGCCAGGAGCCAGGTGCTTCCTCCCGGTCTTCCATGTGGGTGCAGGGCCCAAGCACTTGGGCCATCCTCCACTGCCTTTCCGGGCCACAGCAGAGAGCTGGACTGGAAAAGGAATCCTTTGCCCCAACCCGGACTAGAACCCAAGGTGCCGGCGTTTCAGGTGGAGGATTAGCCTAGTGAGCCGCAGTGCAAACACAGGGCTCTCTTCACAGATGCTGTCCCTTGCATTGCATCTTCTTGCTCGCCAGCAGAGGGTCACATCAGTAGGCGTCCTCTGTCTCCTTTTTGCCTTCTAAGCTCTTGTTGGTGAAGCCAAGTGGTAGAATTTTCACAGAAAACCTTGGCTTAAAAAAACAGTTGATAGATTTAATTTTTTTTTTTTTGTTATCCAACAGAAAATATCTAAAAGATGTGGACCAGAGGCTGAATGAATCAGCCAATCAATATCACATTATTATGCATTTTTCATTATTATAATCTGATCCTTGTAGAGTAAAACCATGAAAAAGGAATGTTCAGCTTATTGAATTATTGTAAGGCAAACAAGATTAGAATCATTTTTCAGGACACAAAATAGAACTTTGGCAGCCACCCATAAATCCCATATTTGTCCACCACACTGACAAGTTTCTCTCCTTCTAAAACTATCCATTACCCTGATTTGGTATTAAATTCTTTGCATTTATCAGTTTTATGAATACATCTATATTCAAAGATACATTCTGAGACACTCAAAATTAGTCTCACCCACTTTGTTATCTTTTCATTACACTTATAACATCATCTCTTCTGGTTCTACCTAATTTATTTTTTAAAAACCTGAGCTTTCAACAATCTAGAACATGCTGATTGCATGCTCATAGTCCAGTTCAACACATCTCTGTCCTCTGCAATTTTCTTCAAATTGTAAATCCAGAGACTTGATCATATGCAGGTTGAAACTTCTGCAAGAAAGACTATACAGGGTGTTCTTTTCTCTCATCCAAATGACCTTAATATCTTGTTGTTCCCCCTTCCCCCCTAAATGATAGTAGCTATGTTGCTCAAGGCTACTGCCTGTAGCTGATGTCTCTGCTCAATTTTGGTGTTTGAAGCTTCTAATGTATTCTCTAAGAAAATGTCTTGAGAACCATATCTCTGATTTTGGCACACTGAGAACAATATCTTTGGTTCTTGAAACTTGACAAGTTTAAAATCAGTTTTGCTGTAAATTCCTTGGTCATCACTTTACACCCTCAAGTACCTTAAATTTAAATTATTACTCCATTTTTAAACAGTTTGGTACTCTAAGGTCTGTACTTTTTTTTTTTATTCACCTGACTACTTGGCAAAAATGAAGACTGGGATTGATTTATTAACTTTTTAAAAAATATTTATTTATTTATTTAGAAGAGCAGAGTTATGAGAAGAGAAGGAGAGTCAGAGAGGTCTCCCCTCTGATGGTTCATTCCCTAAATGGCCACAATGGCCAGGGCAGGATCAGGCTGAAGTCACATTCTCCCCTCCTTTCCCAGGTACATCAGCAGGAAGCTGAACTGGAAGCAGAGCAGCCAAGACTCAAACCAGACCCATATGGGTTGTCAGTATCTCAGGCGGCTTAACCCACTGAACCACAAGTTTGGCCCCTGTCTATTAACTTTTGCAGGGAAGTGTCAGTACCTCACTTTGGTATTTCTCTAAGCTGTCTCTCTAGGGTAATTACATAGAATCTCATTGCATCCAATAGTTCTTCAGACATTAAAATTTTGAAATTCCTTTACAAATATTAAATTTAACTAAAATTTTCTATCAAAAGCAACATAATTGGGTCATCATAAATTTGCCTATTTAATTTTTCTAATTATTTCAAGGAAGATACAGCTTTATCAGCCCTTTTGCTTCTTTTTCAAATAAATTAGAACCTCTATTTGCATCTTCAAGTGCTTGAGGCTGTGTCTCCCCATTTTACTTCACACATGCTACATTTCACTTTTCATCTCTAATTTTATTCACTTGGGTCTCCCCCCCCTTTTTTTTTGGTTAGTTGGGCCAATGGTGTGTCAATTTTGTTTATTTATTTCAAAAAGCCAGCTCTTTGTTTTTTGATCTTTTGTATTTTTGGGAGGGTTAATTTTGTTGGTTTCTTCTCTAATTTTAATTATTTGTCTTCCCCTACTAGTTTTGGGTTTGGTTTGCTGTTTTTTCTTTTAGATCCTTGAAATTCTTGATAGCTCATTTATTTGGTGCCTTTCCATTTCTTGATGAAGGCACCAATTGATATAAACTTTCCTCTTGCCAGCACCATGTCTCACTAGGCTAACCCTCCATCTGCAGCGCCAGCACTCTGTGTTCTAGTCCCAGTTGGGGCGCCAGTTCTGTCCCGGTTTCTCCTCTTCCAGGCCAGCTCTCTGCTGTGGCCCAGGAGAACAGTGGAGGATGGCCCAAGTGGAGGATGGTCTCCCACATGGGAGACCAGGAGAAGCATCTGGCTCCTGCCTTTGGATCAGCGTGGTGCACCAGCCATAGTGGCCATTTGGGGGTTGAACCAACAGAAGGACGACCTTTCTCTGTCTCTCTCTCACTGTCTAACTCTGCCTGTCAAAAAAATAAATAAATAAAATAAATAAATAAACATTCCTCTTAACATTGCTTTTGCTGTATACCATAAGCTTTGATATGTTGTATGGTCATCTTCATTTGTTTCCAGAAATTTTTATCAGAGGGGAGGTTTGTTCCTGTCTGTTGGTATAGACTCAGCTGAGCTCCTCTCCTTAGAGGAGACCGGTGCCTGGGCTCTAGCCCCAGTGGGTCCACTCTCCACAAGGACCACACAAAGGATCTGAGCAGTCATTAGTGTAAGTTCAGATTCCCCAGCAGTGTCCCTCACCAGACAACCAGGGAGCCTTGAGGGTGCAGAGCCTCCCACAGTGACTGTCCAAAGTCCCAGCCGCACCCTGAGTCCTCCCACACAGCCTCAGTGTTTTCACAGTCCCGGTACACAAGGCCTCTCACAGTCATGAGCACTCAGCCCCCTGCCTGGTCTCCCCCACAGACTCAGGAGTCTCTGCTCGGCTGGTTCCTTGGCGTGGACACTGGCTGGCTCAGCTGTTACATATGCCCAAAATGGCACTTGCTGTCTATCACCTTGTTACAAGACACCGTTGCAGGGTGATTGGGAGAGAAACGTAACCCCCTCTCTTTTCTCCTCTAGTTTGGCAGGTCCACTATCCCCCACAGGGTTCCAAGCTGGTTTCCCTCCCGGCTCTTTCTGTACCATTTTTGCCAGTGGCTTGGACAGCTGCAGTCTGGTGTCACCTCACTCTCCAAGGGTGGTGTGGAGGTTCTCGGCTGCTGGGTCCTGAGTTGTGTGCATCCACGCCCTCCGTGTTGGTCTACTGTGTCCCTCCAATTCTCATAGTCTCTCCACTGCTTTCTCCCTAACTCTTCCCTGAGACTGCACTCTCCACTTTTTAAAAACCACCTTCTCCTAGACTCGGATACCACTTCTGATTCAGATTCCACTTCCTGCTAATATGCCAGAGGCATGAGATGATGTACTTGGGTTCCTGTTACCCATGTGAGATACTCAGATAGAGTTCCCGAATCCTGGCTTTGGCCTAGTCCAGCCCAGTTTTTGCATGTATTTGTGGAGTTAATTAGTAGGAGGAAGAGCTATCTCTCTCTGTCTCTCCCCACTCTCTATGTCATTCTGCCTTTCAAATAAATAAATATTACAAAATAAAAACAAATAGTTTTGAGAAACCTAAATATCCACCTGCAGAAGACTAAGACTGAATTCTTAACTCACTTCATATTAAAAATATCAATACAAAATCATTAAATCCCTCTTGAATCTGTAAAACTAAGATGAAAATATAGGAGAAAATCTCCTAGACATTAATCTAGACAAATTGGGGGGTGGAGGGTTGTAACACCAAACCTAAGCAACTAAGCAGAACTAGATGAATAAGTTTACATCAAACTCAAAAGTTCTGCAAAACCGAAGAAATAATCAATTGGATGAAAAAAAAATCAATGTATGGAATGGGAGAAAATATTTGCAAATCATACTTCACAGTCATCATGCTGGTCGTCAGAGGATGGTGGATTTGGAGATCAGGAAGATGGTGAAAGGACAAGAGATTTCAGTTAGGAGAAATAAGTTCAAGAGATCTATTGTACATCATGGTGACTTCAGACTATAACAATACATTACATATTTGAAAATTTCTAGACAAATAGATTCTAAGTGTTCTCACAAACACACATGCAAATATTGGTAGGTATGTAAGGTAATTCATATGGTAAATAGATTGATTTAGTACTTCCCCAATGTGTACATGCTCAAAAGCTTTTGGGCAGGTATTTGGCACAGAGATTAAGACATGTCTTGGGCCACTGTTATCACATGTTGGATTGTTTGGGTTTGAGTCCCAGCATGCTTTTGATTCTATCTGCCTGTATTAACCACCCTGGGAAAAAGCAGATAACAGCTGAGTCATTGGCACTCCCATGAGAGATGCAGATTACCCGTGTTCTTGGCTTTAGCCTGCACCAATCTCAATTGGTGTAGGCATTTGGACAGTAAGCCAGCAGACAAAAGATCTCTGTCCTTTGTATCTTTCTCTCTCTCCCTTACAAATAAATGAAAATAAACTTAAAATTTTTAAAAATAAAGTAAAAACATGATGTTATGAATGATAAATGTATACAATTTTGTATCAATTAAAAATATCCTGCACTGTGCTCCTAGAAGGGTACAAGGATTACATTTTCATCAAAATAAAAAGATAAAAAAAACCAACCATGAGCTCTTGAATTGAAAAAAAGAAATAATCTGTACAGTTATAAGTGAAATTACAAGTATAATTCTTGGAGAAGCAAAAATGAAGATAGAAAGAAACAAAAAATCAGTATTGATTAAAGTTGACAGGAACTTCACAATCACTGGAGATTATAAAAATGGTCATAAATTACTATTTTGAGGTTAGATAATTAGAAAATGTCATGTAGAACAGAAGGTCACGGATTCACTCACACAAAATTTTCAATTTCATAGGAAAGCATACGCTAATGAATTTATGTAAGGAGAAGGGGAAAACTGAAGTTGCCAAAAACTATGCAATACTTTGAAAAAGTAGATAAAGATATATCCCTATAAAACTCACAAGACACATCTGCAACTTCTTCTAGACCATCAGAGAACAAATGGTGCAAAGATGTAGACATATTTTTCTGAGGGTTCCTACTAATTTTATGAGCAAGTGAGTCATTATCTTACCACCAAATTTGGAAGTGGAAAGATAGTTTAATAACTTAAAACTACCAAAGGGCAATTGCAGCTTGTAAACCTAAATGCAAGTATCCTAAGTATATATTTGCATATCAAAACCAAGTTGTGATATTAGCATATAATACACTAAAATTGAGTAATTTATGTTAAGAATGCAAAGATGTTTGCATTGGATGTATTGTCAATTATATTTAAGATTAAAAAATGAATTCATTGTACTTTCCCATTGCAATAGACCAGATTTCTTGACAAGAAAACACTGCTAAAGATAAAATTCAATTCAATTCTTCATGTAGTACTTCAGAAATCTCTACACATAAATCTCTGCCTAAAACTATTAGAAACATAGTGTATGTAACTGATTATTGCTAAGATCAGAGCTCTGGGAGTTGAGAGAAAGCTTCAAGTGGTTTGGGTTTCTGGACCTAAGCCATTTTCCCTATTTAACAAGCCAGCAAACATATAATACTAAGGAACTGACTTGGGACATCTTCCCATGGTCCCTGTACAACCTCAGTCCTAAATGAAATGGAGAAATGATAAAATGGGAGAATAGAGTGCCGAGAAGAAGAGGAAGTTTGCCTAAGTTAATACCTACTGCAGTTACGATAGCTCAACTCAAAATCACGGATGCAACTGATGCTCTCTCAGTTATAGGAGCATTTGAGCCGAGAGACGCTATTCTTGCTTCAGCTTCTCAAAAATTTGCAGAAATCTGAATAAGGTATGCTTTCATCATTTTATGTTAACTGCATGCTTTATCCATTTGCTTGAAATTTTCTCTTTGGACAAATGATAATAAGACCTTTAACTAGAGAAAGAAACTTGAAGCATCGCTTTTGGTGTTTGGACTAGAGTTTTATTCAATTTTCTTTGACTTAGTTGCAAAATATTTCAAATCTTAATCAAGCGTTTAAGACTTGACTTTGAATGTGACAGATTATAGTTTTAAGGATCAAGTTTCATAATATTTAAGCTGTGATTTTTTTGATTCTCAGGTTATTCTTAAGAAATAATGAATAGAGGAGACTCTTCAAAAACATATTAATATTTTACATTTATCTCAGTTAATTCCAGCCCAGTACAACATCTAGATGAAAATAGCTGTTGTCAAGTGATACTATGTCACTCATTATGATGATTTCTAGCACTTCTCCTCCTCTGTTCCTACAACATTAGTTTCTAACACCAAAACACAGTTTGTCATTTGATAAGTAACTGACCAAATTAATAGATATGGTCAGGAACAGTGTTATTCTATTTGGATAAAGATTTTCTTCCCAACAGACATAATGTCCCAGGATGAAATCTCTACTCAGCCAAGTTATAATTATTTATCTAAATATGCTTTATAATGGTTACATTTTAGTTATATTTTCACAGTATGCATTGCTCACTCACTTCATTATTTTGTATGCTTATGTTTATAGAAGAAACTTTGTAAGGGTAATAGAATAACAGTCCTTGTCACAATTATTATCAGGGGATAAAGTATTCCAGACTAATGAATTATAAAGTAAAATATATACCTTTAAGTAAAAATCATTAGTCATTTTGGAAATTAAAATATACATTACCTCTTGCTATTTTAACCAGAGAGGGCTACTGCTACAAAGTATATTCATGGATTTTTAACAAGGATTTACATCAACTCTCCTGACTAATCCTTTCATTTTCCATTTCCTACATACTCTTAAACCACATGTGTTTGATGCCCTTAGAGGCTCTATTATCAAGGATTTCAGAAACAGCTCTGAAAACCTGAGATGAATTTTTGGATTTGTTACTTGCTTGCTAAATAATATGGAGCATATCAGTTAACCTCTTGAGTTTTAATTTTCTTATATAAAAATGAAGACCATCTCTTCCTCACCAGATTGTTATAGAGTTCAATGCTCATATATTGCACATAACAACACTTTCAAGCTCAACCGTTTTGTAAACTGACACCATTTTTTCACCATCTTTTATGGAGATGGACACTATCACTTTCAATTATAGCACAGAATATGAGTTGTGAAGGTCTTCTATCTTAAAAAAAAAAAAAAAAGCAAATAAAACCCTTCTTGTAAACTAAGTTCCTTGCCCTTGTAAACACAGTTTTTTTTTTTCTCTTCATTCTATTTGTTGAACTCTTTACTTAGTGTAGGGTTAATCTTATGTGTATGAAGTTAACTGAAAATAGATCTTTGTTAAAATAAGAATGGGAATAGGAGAGGGAGGAGGAAGCAGTGGGGGGAGTGCAGGCAGGAGCAAGAGATGAGTGGGAAGAATAACTATGTTCCTAAATTTGTACATATGAAATGTATGAGGTTTGTGTACCTTAGATAAATGTTTCTAGGTAAAAAAATGAAGTATAGAGTTGTTATCTATCTCCTTGGGAGACTTTTCTGTGTTGTTCCAAAGAAGTTGCATGGCAAACACAAGTAGAATAGATTATCTTTGCACCAAAAGAAACTTATCTTGCAATTTCATTTCCCATGAGCTTTATAAAGTACCCCTAAACTTACAACTTTTTCTTATCTCAACTGTTAATTCCCATAATTGTTACTCTATTAATCTTAATTTTGCTAAGTGAGAAAGTACTATGTTGTTGGATATTTTTCAAAGAATGTATTTTATTTTATTAACTGACAGGTTTTAGTGAAAGCCTATAAATCATATATTCTAGTGAAAATTATTTCTTTTGGGATTCTTTGATCAGTGAAATGTCACAGTTGCCTTTTAAGTGATCTACTTTCCAACTCTAAACTCATTCTGATGTTGTATTTTGTGTTTATTGCTATTCTGTACTGACATATTGGCAATCTCAGTTTACTCATGTTTATATAGTGCAATGCTTGCTCAGGAGACTGTAACCAAAAGTGGTTATCATAACTTCAGAGACAATGTGTACTAAGCACTTTTAATAGTGTGATTGCTAAGCTTGTGTGATGGAGAAAAAGAGGCAAGAGGAGAGAGAATCAGAGTAAAAAAAATACAGGAAAAAAAGATAAGTATTTTTCTTTTAGATGTGACCTCTTACAAATTTTCTAAGAACTATAGCTGCTTGTTGTTAACTTTGACTGGAACAAGAAAAGCAACAGGGCAAAGAGGGTAGTACAAGAATTTGGAAACTTCACATCTCTTCTTAAATTAAGGCCTTTGTGATGTACATTCACTCTTTGCTTAGTACCAGGTTTAACCCACATATTTATTATAAAGATATTTGAAAGAATGTACATGTCAAAATTACTAATACATCATTTCTTAGGGCAGATGTTTGGCCTAGCAATTAAAATACCTGCATCTTCCACCAAAGTACCTGGGTTTGATACCATATTCCAACTCCCGACTCCAGCTTCCTATTAATTAGATCCTGGGAGGCAGCTTTGATGGCTCAAATGAATAGGTTCCTGTGACCTAGCTGGGAGACCTGAATTGCAGCCCTGGTTCCTGGCTCCTGTCCAGGTAAACCTCGGCCATTGTAAACATTTGGGGAGTGAGCCAGTTAATGGGAGCTCTCTGTCTCCCTCTGACTCTTTCTCTGCCAGTCAAATAAATAATAAATTAAAAATTAAAAGAAGAAATTATCTAATAGGATAATTCTGCAAAATTTCTATTTAATTTTCAGAACACTTTGGGATTTCAGTCTACTTTTCTGTTCTTGTTAATAATCCTTTAATGTTTATCTTTGTAGGCATTTCTCTTATACCCTGAGACTATGGACGAGAGAAACTATTCTAGGGTGGCTGAATTTGTGCTGCTGGGACTCTCCAGTTCTTGGGAGCTTCAATATTTCTTCTTCATTTTTTTTAACTTTCTGTACATCACCATTGTGCTGGGCAACTTCCTCATTGTCCTCACTGTGATTTCTGAACCTGCCTTGCATACTCCCATGTACATTATGCTCAGTAACCTTTCTGTTCTTGATGTTTTTCTGGCTACTTATGCCACTCCCAAGATGATCCATGATTTCCTTCACGAACCCAAGACAATCTCCTTTGAGGGCTGCATGGCCCAGATATTCTTACTCCATGTATTTGCTGGTGGTGAGATGGTGCTCCTTGTAGCTATGGCATATGACAGGTATGTAGCCATTTGCAAACCTCTCCATTATGCAACCATCATGAACTTAGGCAAGTGTACAGGCTTTGTGGTAGGCTCTTGGGTCATTGGGGTTATTCACTCCCTGAGCCAGTTAGCCTTCACTGTAAACTTGCCTTTCTGTGGCCCAAATATTGTGGATAGCTATTATTGTGACCTTACTTTGGTTATCAAACTTGCCTGTACAGATACTTACATCCCTGAAGTGCTCATGCTTTTGGACAGTGGCCTGATGGGGATGACTTCATTCCTGCTTTTGCTGATCTCCTACACATTCATCCTGGTCACCGTGCGCCGCCATTTCTCAGCAGGTGTGGCCAAGGCCCGCAGCACTCTGACTGCCCACATCACTGTGGTGACCCTCTTTTTTGGGCCTTGTATTTTCATTTATGTGTGGCCTTTCAGCAACTTTCCAGTGGATAAACTCTTTTCTGTGTTTTCTACTATTTTCACACCTATATTGAACCCCATTATCTACACATTGAGGAACAAAGAGATGCAATCAGCAATGCATAAATTGAAGACTCAGTACATAAGTCCCAGGCTGTCTCTCCCAGGACTAGACTTGTTGAACTGCGCAGACAGGAGGAAAATTGAGGTCACATAGATTTTACTTTTTCTTATGTCTAGCACTTTTCTTAACAACTACTGTCCTTAAACCAATAGATTCAATATATGTTTTTGTTGAATATTGGTAAACTTACACACAATTACATATTCTCTAATCATATTTGTAATAGTGTTATCATTTAGAGCTATTAGCTTCTATTTATCACCTAAAATCAGCGATACAATGTTTTACAAATTATTTTATAATTGAAGCTGCATGGCACTAATTTTAAAAAATTTAAGCTGCACATTTATATTGGATAAATTGTGAACACTGTTTCCTTTATATTCTAAAATACTCCAAGTAATACATATGATGTAGTCTCACATTAAAAACCAATTCCATGAATATTCTTATGTGTTTTTACATCAAAAAAGTTTGTGCTCTTGATTGAAAAGATCCATGAATTAATTCAACATGAAAATAATACTTTTAAAAATTTGAGGTAACACTTTTCATTGTTATGTACCACCATGGTTTCCTCTAAGGTTATCTCATTTTAGAATGTCAGGTCCATATGAAATAAAACAAAGACAGACACTTACTCTGTAGAAGTATTATATTCATGTATGCATTCACTGTGTTATTAAACACAATTCATCCTGTTAACTTATTGCCATCATCCTGTGTTTTAAGTTGGTTGTACTTTCTTGGTATCAGCATTATGGTCAAACATGATCTGTATAGCAATGACTACTATTGATATCCCATCTACAGTTTTTCCCATAGTGTAGCAAGTATTTTTAAAGTCCATGGTGAGAGTAATTAGAGTTGTCAGTGTTCTTCTTTAAACACATTATCCTTGGGTCTCAAGGACTTAATCAAATCATCCTGCTCATTTTCAAAATACAAGTATTTCCTTTGCAAACATCAAAATCAGGATCATTTGTGCTTCTGTGTGCTTCAGCAAGAAACTGACCTATATTATCAACTATACCTGTCTGTCAAAAAGTTTTGAGTCAAGACAGATTTGACTTTAAAAGATTTGACTTTAAAAAATTATGAAAAGCTGAAATGTAACCATTATAGAAATGTGAATCAAAAACATGGAATTCATACTTCATACATCAAGTATATCCTGATGTAGGAAGCTAATCATATTTTAGAACCTCAGTTTTCAATGTAAAGCAGAGCCCACATTGGTAATAAGAACAGTGAGTTAGAAATCCACAGAACCCTCGGATGAAAAGTGAATGGAAGCCTCTTTTCCTTCCTTCTACATGCAATCCTGGAAGTAATGTCTCTCACTACTGATATAGATCAGTATGCCTCCAGCGCTGCTGCCAACATAGCTCACACCACGACTACAGCGGGACAACTAAGATGGGGAGAAAAGTCTCGTCGACAAGCATTCGCTGAGGCATGGCGCAGAATAGAATTGGGTCATTCTGAAAAAAAAAAAAAAAGACACTTTGGGGTCCTACCCCCGCTCTTGTGATGTGCCCCAGATGTTTGGTGCTCAGTTTGTGGATAGAGAGCTCCCACAAGCCTGGTTCTAGTTCATGGATTTCTCATTTTACATTACAGTGAGTGTGCAGGCAGTGTGATGCCTGGAGGTAGCAATGGCTCACAGGTCATAGACAAGGAGATGGAGATTATAGGAAGCTCAGTGGCTACATCCCGGTTTAGGTGACACAGGCAGAGTCATCAGGTAAACAGATATTTATAAATGGTGCTGTCCCAGAGATGTGTCAGTTACTTAATAATATGGCCTTGTTTTTCACTTACAATTTTTGTCATGAATTCCATGTTGTATGATATTTATATATACATGTTTACAGATAATACTTATATCTGAAGCATTTATGGCAAAATTTCAAAAATTGTTAAAACTATGTATGCTCCTCTTTTTACTGTTCTGGTACCTGAAATAATTTAAAATAACAATAAAAAGGAAAGAATTTACATCAGTTGTTTTCAAACTCTTAAAAAGTGAAAAAAGAATACTTCCAAGTTCATTTTATGACTTCTCTGACAACCTCACTTGAAACTGCAACACTTTCAACAATCTATCTTATTTCTTGCTTTACATTTTGCCCCATAGCACTTATACTATGTAGCCTGATTGGTAATTTACTCACTTAAAGGTTATCTTCTCCCAACTACCCAATAAACCTTCCTGTGGGACAGGT
This sequence comes from Oryctolagus cuniculus, assembly GCF_964237555.1. Classification (NCBI taxonomy): domain Eukaryota; kingdom Metazoa; phylum Chordata; class Mammalia; order Lagomorpha; family Leporidae; genus Oryctolagus; species Oryctolagus cuniculus. The sequence goes on from NC_091443.1 coordinate 54,823,720, forward strand.
GGGTTGTTCACTTCATCTACTGCTGTACCTACTAAGTTTGGGAAATCCTTTGACATGCAGTAAATACAACTGAGTGAATAAGCTTCACTATTATTTTAGGGCAAAAATGCCATTTTCTGAATGCAGTTGAACTAAATACCACTACTCAGTTCACATCTACTTCTATTTAATCCATGTTTATCTTCTTCCTTGTCTTTGTATTGACAAACCACTTTTATAGAAGGACTATGTTTCACTATTTTTTAATTACTATTCTGTAGTAAGTATGAGATTATTACAAATTCCAGAATTAAACATTATTGAGAGATGCAAAAAAAGACATAGCCTCTTTTGCCTAAGTTATTCGTAGTTTTACAATATTAAAATAATTCTATCCCTACCATTAAAGTACTTAGATTATAGCTTCAATCAGTATGTATTTTACCAAGAATATGAATTAGAAGGATTGGGACTAAAATGAACTACATAGAGTGTAAAAGTACTTTATGATAATTCAGTTACAACTGTTGAAATCAAAGGACTGCCTTAGAATACGTTTTCCTAGGAAGTGAATGTTGTACTAGTTAGCAGAGGTCATTAAAACAGTTAACGTGTACACATACTTTGACCGAGTCTGAATCCCTAGACAGAAGTGATATTTCCTATTCTGTGATTTAAAAAAGGCCTTGTGACCAATGGCCCCACTGGGACAAAATTACTCAGCACTAAGAAATGCATTTTCATATTTATCTCTCCTTCATTGAAATGAATAAAATGGAGGGGGAAACATGCTACCACAATATGAGAAAATATTTCAGTTATCATCACAATACCTCAGGTTTTGCATGTGGGGCTTCTGAAATACAAGCGAAAAAAAACTTCCAACACTCTCTGCCTACCCAGCATTGACTCAGGTACGTTTTACTACTTCTACCACAGCTCGCTGTAGACTGTTTTAATATCATTTTCTATTATCTTTGGTTATGCAAATGAGACTGAATTTGTCTCTCCATGTTTGAATGCCTGTTAATGTCCTGAGATGAGCTCAGTTTTACCTTCACACCATGTTTTGTGGACTCAGCCACTGTTGCACCTGAGTTTATTTTTACAGTTTTATGGCACATAATTTGCTACAGTGGTAAATCACCAAGGCACTCAAATGTTCTAAACACAAACAGATCTTCTTTTGGCTTTTACACTCATCTCAATGATCATAATTATGTCACCTTGCTCTTTATCTAGTTTCCACGATGAAAAGTACAGCTTTGTCATGCATTTGCCCTATGTCTGAGCATTTATTGCTCTCTATCTATCTATAGCTATCTGTCCATCTATCATCTATCTGTCTGTATACTTGCCTAGGATTCTCTATGTGTGAATACGTATAATCTAATCATGCATAGAAAAATATGGGTTTGTGTATATTTATATGTCTGTATTTATAACTAAAGGCTTGTAGAATACTTAACACATAACTATTGCTCAAGAAATAGCAACTAAATATCTTATTTCAAAATTACAGGGATGCATCCAACAATCCAATTACATTCAGTATTTGTGCTTAATAACTTTTAGATTTTTTGCACACATTGCCTTTTTGACATGACAGAATCTACAATGTCATATATAAACATATACATTATATATATATCTATATAATCCCAATTCAAACACATAAACGCATAAAATTATTTCTGTGACTGATGAAACCAGAAAATATTTTAACAGTGGGAAAATTAGCAAATTAAAAAAAACTTTGTTCCTACTCAGACTCAGTTATTTCAGTACTTCAATGAAATTTCAGTTATTCTAATTAAAAATTATTGATGAATAACTTGAGGAACTCTGACTCACTGAGTTTAGAATGCATTACCAAGAATACTGCAGAATCTACGCATTCAGAAGTCTCCCATTATTTAATACAAGGTTAAGCTAATCATTGAGTGAAGTGTCCACAATTAATACTCAGAACTGGTCACATACATGAAAACCGAAGCGTGGGACCTTAATAAGGCAGCTTGAGCCCATCTTATCTTGTTCCTGTGGCTTCCGGCTTGCTTCTTAGGAAGCTGCCCACAACCAGGAATTTATGTTTATTCTTCCTTTTATCTTTGATTTGCCACATAGTGACTTAAGGACAGAAGAACACATACATAAATTTCCATAACATTTCTATTAAGTTTATAATGTGCAGAATTTCAGAAATTACCAAAAATTAAATAAAGTAAGAAATCTGGATAAAGATTTGGTTTCTGCCTCCCTTAAGAATTATAAATAACTGATTCATAATTTCTTTTTATTGAAATATTCTTATTCCTTATAATTAATGAAATTTTACCCAAATGAAGGTATCTAGTTGTTTTCATGGTATTCAAAGTTGTCCATTTAAGTGTATTTTTATAATAATAATTCTATGACTTCTAATTTTCTATATCTCTTTTTTTACATCTATATTTTACACTATTCATCATCATCCACAAGATAGGAATATACTTGTGTTTGCTAAGACAAAAAATGGAGAACTTAATCTTAGAAACGGGAGGACTTTACCAATGCTGAGTAAACTGACAACATTGAGGGAAAGAAATATAATCAACTGAAAATACTCTTCCTGCCTCCTTTGTCCTTCTTTTTCTTCCTCCCTCCCTTCCTTCCCTTTCCCTCTTCTCCTCCCCTCCTTTTCCCCTTTCCCTCTTTCTGCATCCTATCCCTTTCAGCAAAGTCATTCAAGGTGATGGAATGTGGGTTGGGTTCTTAATGCTGTTTTGTTTTCATGCTTAATTTCATATTTAATTATTTATAATTCAGTTACCTCTGGGTTTGATTTATTTGTCTACAAACAAGGAGAAAATGATAAAATAATATTTATATTTCATCTAAATTTCTACTAAAATTACACTGCACTGTCATTCATGTATATAATCATTCATATGATAATGCATTAATATGTCCATTAATTTGGCAACTTTTGTGCCACTTTTATAAAGAGTCCCTTTGTGAGACAAAGGCCTAGCTGAGGGTAATGAAAAAGATTTGACTCCTTCTCTCATGGAGTTTATTATCAAATTCAATGACATGAAAGATTATAATTCCAGGGACCTGGCTGTGGCATAGTAGGTTAAGCCTCCACCTGTGGCTCCAGCGTCCCATATGGGTGTTGGTTTCAGTCTTGGCTTCTCCACTTCTAATCCAGCTCCCTGCTAATGGCCTGGAAAAAACAGTGGAAGAGGGTCTAAGTGCTTGGGTCCCTGCACTCACATGGGTGACCTGGAAGAAGCTCCTAGCTTCGGGCTCCTGGCTTCAGATTGGCCCAGTTCTGACCATTGCAGCTATTTGGGGAGTGAATCGGCAGATGGAAGACCTCTCTCTTTGTCTTTCCCTCTCTCTGTCTGTAACTCTGCCTCCCAAATAATAAAATAAAATTTTAAAAAAGATTATAATTCCAGTTTCCTTATCTTAAAATGAACAGCATCTGAATGAGGAGTATAACGCATTTTTTAAAAGATATTTTATTTATTTATTTGACAGGAAGAGTTACAGATAGTGAGAGAGAGAGAGAGAAAGGTCTTCCTTTCCATTGGTTCACTCCCCAAATGGCCACCACGGCCGGAGCTACGCCGATCCAAGCCAGGAGCCAGAAGCTTCCTCCTGGTCTCCCACGCAGGTGCAGGGGCCCAAGCACTCGAGTCATCCTCTACTGCCTTCCCGGGCCACAGCAGAGAGCTGGAGTGGAAGAGGAGCAACCAGGACTAGAACCCAGAGCCCATATGGGATGCCGGAGCCACAGGCGGAGGATTAACCTAGTGTGCCACCGCGTCAGCCCCATAACACATTTTTATAATGTTCAGATGATGTTTGTCTCGAATGCGTTAATGTTTGGTCCTCTCTTGAGTAGCGAGGAAGAAGGTCTTGGACTGTCCTCTGGTCAATGAAACTCTGGAGTTTTCATCTTCTCTGGAAACTTCTTGTATACTCAATTACAAGTACACACACAAGAGATTGGCTCATTTATAAGCCTGCATAGCCTGGCATTAGAAAAAGAAGAATCAATTTTACGAAATAGAAATTTCAGAAGACTGATTTCAGGTACAAGCTAAAAAAACAAAAAACAAAAAACAAAAACAAACAAAAACCAAAAACCCTCATCTTCCTCAAATGTTAGGTGGGTGTTGTAATTTCTATGGGAGAGGCTCATTTTACTTACATAAGGCTTTGATTGCCACAGAAATGCTAACATTCACAGCCATCATTACTTAATTCTGACACCACTATTTTGTCCAAAAAAAATGTAGTTTGCAGCTGAGACCTTTTAAAACTTCCTTACTGGGGCTGGCACTGTTGCAGAGCAGGTTAAGTCACGGCTTGTGATGCTGGCATCCCATATGGGTGCTGTGCTGAGTTGTTGCTATTCCACTTCTGATCCAGCTTCCTGCTAGTGTGCCTGGGAAAGCCATCAATGATACCATATGTGCTTGGGCCCTTGCACCCATGTGGGAGACCTGGATGAAGCTTCTTGCTCTGGGTACAGCCTGATCCAGCCATTGTGGCCATTTGGGGAGTCAATCAGTGGATGGAACATCTCTCACTCTGTCTTTCTCTTTCTCTTCCTTTCAAATAAATAAATAAATTTTTAAACATTTCACTGCTGGAAACTTGATTAGTATACCTTTTATTAGCCTCTAATGTTTGGAAAGTTTTGTTTAAACACTGAATTTATTAATTAATAAATATTTAACTATGCTATTTGAAACAATGAATGCATCTCAGTGTACGAATATTTTTAGGTAAGACAACAGCAGGGAAAACATTTGGGAAAGATATAGGTCTTAATTTACTTAAATATTATAAAATTTTATTAAATATTCTAAAACAAAATTTAAATAAAAACAAACTAATATATTTTTGGAATATATCTAAAAAATAATACCTTAATGTGTAAGGTATTTTAGTTAGTACGTATTAAAAGATGAAGATCCCTATAGAAAAATGGGCAAAAGACATTGGGAAGACAAGGTATAAGAAGAGGAAAAAACAACCAATTCATATATGGAGACAAAGTTGTCTTTATTGTTTAAGTGCCTTAAGAAATCAATAAAATGTTTTTTATTGTAACAAGCAAATAAAAATAAAATGTATAGTATACATCTTGTTGTAAAAGGTGAAGGAGGAATATTCTCAGAGATCATTTTAGTGAGGCAAGTTTGGGAATAGTCAATCAAAGATTTCTGAAGAGCATAATTATAATTTTGTATACTAAGTATATAATAATATTGACTCATAAAATTTTAACTAAATAAAATGAGGTCATTACATGTTAATAATAAATAAATGAAACAGTTGTATAATAAATAAAAAAGAACAAAAGGATTGCATGAAAGTATTAAAGTGACATGGCAAATATTATTTCTAATATATTGTTGAGTAGTGGGTTATAAAATAATATTGTTGTTTATATAATATCACATATATTTATATTCATAGTTACCATACCTGTGTGTTCTCATTAAAGATAAGTTTTATTTCATCTTATTACTTATTTGATTTTCCTAAATTAAAAAATGGAAACTTATTAACTAAAAGGACTTTTACTAATGATTAAAAATGTACTACATTCTCATTTCAGAATAAAAAATTTTAGCAAATACAGAAATGTCAGAAGAATAAAATTACTGCACCATATCTTCCAAAATCAACTACTGACACTTTGCGGTAAGTTTTAAAAGCCTTTCCGTGGATGGTACAGCATTGCAATGGGAACAAGAGATCCCTCTGGTGATTTTAGCCCAATAGTGATTTTCCCTGATTCCAGGTAAAGAAACAAAGTTTAGACCAGCTGAAAATGATTACTCCATCTGGCCACAGGGTTCACCAGCAGTCTAGTGAAAGGGAACAGGATTATCTTGAATTTCTAAAATGCGGCAGCCTAAAGGGGGCAAAGCCACTGAACTGGTGAGCAAAGGAGCGTGGAGAGAGAGGTGCTACAGACTTTGCTACCCTGACAATTTGGTCCCTGATGGGAGAATGCCTTTCTGTTCTGCAAAGATTGCCTGATTTTTTTCCTCCAGAAACACAGCGCTACAAGCTGTGAGTTAGCGCTATCTATTGTCCCCAGGACAGACTCTTAGCAATTACATTCCAGAAAAAGAGTCACTATTTTTTTTTAATTCAAAGTAAGGTGCACACATCCAAAAATGGACGCTGCTTGTCTGTTGGAAAAAATATTGACTCTTCTTCACATGCATTAAAATTATCCTCAAATTGAAATTGTATTTTATAGCTTATGTATTTTGTTTATCTGTAAGTTATATACACATGTGTGTCTTACTGTACTAATAGATTACTATTAGAGAATTATAATGACAAATAGTTGGAGACCATCTTTCTAAAGGTAAATTTTTAATATTGGTGCACTTGGATGTTTTTCACTCTGCATTGTGTAAAATTTGTTTGGAATTAATATTAAAATTAATTTTCATACTTATTTCAAACACACTTAATAAAATATATTTTATTAAAATAGATTTTTTCTCACATAAAAGATTCACTGCCTCACAAGAACCATTTTTTTGTTTTCTTCAGATTACACGTGTATATTACTCTGTAAAATTAAAGCAGTTCCCTTTTAGCTGACATGAAAGTAAAAATACATTTCAGTAAACCATATATATACACACATATATATATATACTACCATCTATGAGTAAAATTCTGTGAAACAACTAAAAATACTTTATTTTTGATAAAGAAAGTAGATGGAAAATAGAAACTATGATATCTTATTTTGTTCTTCATATTGACTGAAGATCACATCTTAGATTTATACAAATTCGGTCACTGGGTGAGGAAGAACCATTATATATTTACAAAGAGCCTAATAGAAACTGTCTCACTGAAAATGTAATATTACCAAATCAAATGTTAATATTACCTGTCTTGATTGTAAATAAATGAATAAAGTGAACAAAATAACTCTTCTTTTTTTTTAATAGCTCTTCCCTTAAGAAGGCTGCAAACACACTATTTTATCTACGTGTGAACTTGAACATACAAATATTTTCATCATAGAAAGAAAAAAAATCATAGTAGCTAACATCTAGTGAACATCTACTATTAGCTGGGAAATGCTCTAAATATTTCAATGGAAAATTTAGACATAAGACCTGAAGCTGTGAAATCTCTATGGGAAAAAATAGGGGAACTATTCCATGATATTTGAATTGACACCAAATTCGTGGATCAGAGCCCAAGTCTCTGGAAAGCAAAACAAAAGTTGACAAATGGGATTTCATCAGACTTAAGATTGCTGCACAGCAAACAGTGAACAGAATAAAGAGACAACCTAAAGAATGGGAGAAAATATTTTCAAGTTCATATAATTATTTTAAATCTCACAAAAACCCTATGAGTAATTACCATTTTCCCCCAGTTTATACATGCAAAATCCAAAGCACAGATTCTGATTAACTCGAAAGGTCACATTCCTGGGAATTACAAGACAAAGAATTTGAATACTGTCAGTGTGACTTTAGAGATTAAGAGTGGTATTAATTAGGAATTTCTAAGTTGTGACAGCAAGATTGTAAATTTATTTTTTGCATGGAACCGTCATGCTGGGATACAGAGAAGAAAACCAATGCCACACAGCCACCACTACAGAACTGATTGCACACAACATTCATTTTATGTGCCTGAGAATATTTAAACTATGTATTGGCTGAGTGGAATTTCATGCCAGACCTGGCTTTCTTCATGTACTGTAACAATCCTATGCTATTATTTACTTTTCTATCTTGTTTTACAGGAACATTTTCTGTTCTCAGAAACTGGAAATCATGGACCAAGAAAATAAATCAAGAGTGACTGAATTTGTGTTACTCAGCCTTTCAGGTTCTAGGGAGCTGCAACTTTTCTATTTTGCATTTTTCACACTCTTCTATGTAGCCATTGTGCTGGGAAACATCCTCATTGTCTTTACAGTCATCTCTGACTCAGCACTTCACACGCCCATGTACTTCCTCCTCAGTAACCTCTCCTTCATTGATGTGTGTCTGTCCACATTTGCCACCCCCAAGATGATTGTCGACTTCCTTATGGAGCACAAGACCATCTCTTTTGAGGGTTGCATGGCCCAGATATTCTTTCTGCATGTCTTTGCTGGTGGAGAAATGATGCTCCTTGTGGCTATGGCGTACGATAGATATGCAGCCATATGTCGACCCCTACACTATGCAGCTATCATGAGTGTACAGAAGTGCACAGGACTTGTGGTGGGCTCCTGGCTCATTGGGGTTCTGCACTCACTAAGTCAACTGGCTTTCACAGTAAACCTTCCATTCTGTGGTCCCAATAAAGTGGACAGTTTTTTCTGTGACCTTCCCCTGGTAATCAAACTTGCCTGCACTGATACCTATATTCTCCAGGTACTGATGCTGTCAGACAGTGGTCTAATGGCTATGGTTTCTTTTCTGCTCTTGCTGATCTCATACACCATCATACTGGTCACTGTGAAACGGCATTCCTCCGCGGGCATGGCCAAGGCACGAGCCACCCTGACTGCCCACATCACTGTGGTGACCCTCTTCTTTGGTCCCTGCATCTTCATTTATGCTTGGCCCTTTAGCAACTTACCAGTGGATAAACTTCTCTCAATATTTTACACTGTTTTCACCCCTCTCTTAAACCCCTTGATATACACCTTAAGAAATAAGGAAGTGATATCAGCCATGCAAAAACTTGGCAGTAGACAAGTGAGCTCCTGACTGTCTTCCGGATCTCCCTTGTGGTAAATGTCAGCTCATGCTAAAAGCCAGGGTCATGTACTTTCCTCTGTGAATTACTGTTGTGTCTAAAATAGCATAAGACATATTTGCCTTTGAAAATAGCATTGGATTTCATAATAGTAAATAAATCATCTTGGATAATAGGCGAATGGGGTTGTCTTTGTCTAGCATAAGAAGTAATGTTTATTTGATTATTTGATTCATAATAAAATAATTTTAAATAAGTATTTTAATGTCTAATAACCTGTGTATATCAAATTCATGTTTTTCCAATTAACTTACTAAGCATAAAAACACAAACTACTAAATTAATATAAGATGTAAATTATATTTTTGGGTTTCAGAATAACAAATTTATAATTATTTTTAGTTATATATTATTTGATATCAGAAATGACAGGTAAGTATTATCATAAGCTGTACAGATGAGCAAAGTTTAGCAAAATTCTCATCATTTTTAGGTAACAGGATACATTTTCTTTTTTTCTGAAACTATTTTTTATGGGCTACAGCAGGAATAGTTCTTTTTTTTTTACCTAGAAACCTATTATTTCATGCATTTCATATATGCAAATTTAGGAACAAAGTGATTCTTTTCACCCCACCCTCTCTCCTGCCTGCACTCCCACCTCTCCTATTTTTTACAAAGAAACAGGATGCATTTTCTTACCAGGGATCCCATCCATCTCTATCTTGATGACTGTACCTCCTCTGCATGTTACACAAATGGACACACTTAAATCTCTTGTTACTCAAATTACTTTTGTCTGAACTGAGGCACTAGATAGATTGAAATAAACATTTTTACAAATAATAATGGTGTTTCTGGGGCTGGCACTGTGGTGTAGTGGGTAAACCATGGCCTGTGGTGCTCACATCCATATGGGCCCGGGGTCAGGTCCTGGCTGCTCTACTTCCAATCCAGTGTGGAAGGTGGCCTGAGTTCTTGGGCCCTCACACCCACATCAAAGACCCAGAAGAAGCTCCAGGCTCCTGGCTTCAGATTGGCCCAGCTCTAGCCACTGTGGGCAGTTGGGGAGTGAACCAGTGGATGGAAGACCTCTCTGTCTCTGCCTCTGTAACTCTGCCTTTCAAATAAACAAATAAATCTTAAAAAAAAAAGAGTGGCATTTCTGGAGAACCTCTAACACATGCTTATTCACCCATGGTCATTTAAGTGTTTTTATAATAGCAAGGACTGAAAGCATTTCAGATATCTATTTACCAAAAAAAAAGAAGACAAATAAACAATGTATTCATACATACAATGCAAAAATCCTACAGCATTAAAATGAATGAATTAAAAATATGTGTATGACTATTGATAACTATTTAAAGCATATGACTGTATGGAAAAACAGTGCCTTGTAAAAGACTGAATAAAGAATGATAAACACTGGCATTAAATTAAATAAAAATGTAAATATAGGTCTATCTATTTATAGATGCATTCTTGTGAGTACAATTTTTCTAAAAACAGGAAAACTCATTTCATGTTTAATTCTGGAAAATGGGCTTGAGATTTCATATAATATGTTTCCACTAATGGTTCTATTTGAAATAAAGGAAATATGACAAATTATTAAAAGATTGAAAAGGTGAATATTGTAAATTTAATAGTTTTTTATTTTAAGTGTCCTTGAATATTAAAAATAATTTTATAGAAGGGTAAACAGAGCCAGAGAATTAAAATGATTTGTTCAGTAGCTCGCTCTTAGATATTTGCAGAATTGAGAATAAGATCTCATGTTCTCTATGTTCTAATAAATTAGAACATCACCGCACACTCAATTCGCGAGGACATGGTGTGTTCCCCTACTCTCAAGTCAAAGCATTTTTTCATTCAGGCAAAAGAATGTAATTTTACACACATTCTCTATGGAGTTGCAGGTTCAGTTGTATTGAATTCACAGAAGATAAGTTATTCCACATGTTGTCCAAAGGCTGAATGACCCTCCCCTTTTCCCACATGGTGCTATTATAATTGCCAATAATATGATTTTTTTGCTCCAGTGGGAATATTTAGTGGTAAGTATTAATAATCCCCATTGAAAGATCTATTGCTAAATCTCAAATGTTTCAAGTGGTCATTTAGATAAATTCATGGTATTATTCCCATCTGACAAAGGAAAAGGACACTTATAAATATCACTGTGCAGGAGAGGTTAATTACACAATAGAAATACTGAAGAATTCAATATACATCTCTGGTATGCATTATAACAGGTAGGATATAACTGATAGATATATACAATAAACATAAAATATTCCCTGCTATGTACTCTAGTCAATTATTACCTTATACTTTAGAGAAGATGCACAAATGAGAGTAAAATGTATTGGAAATTTTAAAAAGTGAGTCCAGATGAGGATGCTCAAATGCCTGTATGTTAGCATGTTTTGGAGAGCTAAAAGGAATTATGGAAGTCAGCGAAGTATTCTTGGGGAGGTTATGAGAAACTCTGTACTTCAAAAACTCCACTGTGACACTTACTTTTTAACAAAAGAAAGTTAGTAAACATGCAATTCAAGTCTGCATATTTTTTGTAGAGTAAATCTATAAAATCATGGAAATGTTGAAAATCAAATTCAGGATATAAGTTGGAGCTGTAGCATAATAGCAATTTATTTTACTTTGCTCTTAGTGAACTACACATGACTTATTTAACTCCATTGAGTGTAAATTTCTTTTTTGAGTATCTCTTTTTTTGGGGGATTTTTGTGCATTCGTTTGTGTATTTTTTAAACTTTTATTTAATAAATATTAATTTCCAAAGTACAACTTTTGGATTACAGCAGTTTTTCGCCCCATTACCTCCCTCCCACCCACAACCATCCTTTCTCCTACTCACTCTCCCATCCCATTCTTCATTAAGATTCATTTTTAATTATTTTATATACAGAAGATCAACTTAGTATATACTAAGTAAAGATTTCAACACATTGCACCCACACAGACACACAAAGTATTAAGTACTGTTTGAATACTAGTTTTACCGTTAATTCGCATAGCACACACATTAAGGAAAGAGATCCTACATGGGAAGTAAGTGCACAGTGACTCCCGTTGTCTGCAGCCAGCGCACTGCGCTGATCCAAAGCCAGGAACCAGGTGCTTCTCCTGGTCTCCCATGGGATGCAGGGCCCAAGCATTTGGGCCATCCTCCACTGCACTCCCTGGCCACAGCAGAGAGCTGGCCTGGAAGAGGGGCAACCGGGACAGAATCCGGCGCCCCAACCAGGACTAGAACCCGGTGTGCCGGCACCGCAGGTGGATGATTAGCCTATTGAGCCGTGGCACCAGCCAAATATCTCTTTATTTCTATGACTTTTTTAAACTTGGTAACCTAAATATAGTTTACTTATAATACAACAAATAAACTATTTTCTCTATGCTGTAATTCAAACTGATTATTTTATTCTCTTTGTACTTCCTGGTTATTTGCACTAGTTTTAAAGACATATTATATTGCATTATCAACAAGATGAAATATTTTTGTTCTGTGTAAATGTTCAGTTTATGTAGGTTGTTTGGGGTTTGCAGAGTTCAAGGCCATTCACTGAGGAGGAGTCCATGAATAGGAAGACAAGAAGCTAGAAATATTGAGTGAATGACATATGAAGTGAAATGCATTTCAACTGATACTAAATTACACTCATGAATTTTTACTGCTTGCATAGCTTATACCAATCCTGATGTGATACATAAGAAGCACAAAAATTCAAGGAGCTCTCAGTGTGGTAGAGACAGGAGATGTATGGTGCGCAACATAGCACTTACCTTGGGGAAATGCATGTTACATATGAAAGGAAAATGTTAAGTCTGCATTAGGAAAAAAAGAAATGTTAACTGAAGCTGCTGAGATTGTTTTTGGAGGAGACAGCATCTGCATTGGCATAGATGATCTGTGAAAGACATGTGAAAGTGAATAGGTGTCAACCAGCTTGATAAATGTCAAGTAGTCTGTTTTGGTTGAAGAGTGAGGGTGTATGGCATAAATAAAACCAGATTATATATGTTTGACTGGCATGCTAAGGATTTCACATTTTAAAATTTTTTGAATTTAAGGAATAATGGGATGTTGTAAATGGGAGAGTGAGATATAGAAAGAGGAAGGCTTCTTTCTTCCAATTACATAAAGAAGGTAAGTTGAAACAAAAAAAAGAGCTGAACAAGGAAAACTTGATGGCACAGGATGAATGAATTGCCCAGGTAAGACAGCGAACAGGAGAAGAGGAAGACGATGGAATAAGGATATACAGTAAGAGATGAAAGTGATCCCTGGATGGCACAGGGACAATTTAGAAACCCAGAGGCTAGGTTCACAATGGAAATTTTCTTATAAGTAGTGTGAATGAAGGAAGGAAACCTAGAGTTCACTTGAGAGCACACCACAAATAGCTATTAACATTAGGTCATTGAGGATATCTGATAAAGTCATTTCCCTAACTTTGGCAGCAATAGGCATAGTTAAGTATATAAGGGTCTGAATAGTAGAAAAGAATTGGTGGGAAACACAGACATTTCAAGAAATTTCTTGCAAAAAAAGAGGAGACATTAAGGAAAAAATAACTAAAGATGATAAGAGTTAAAAAGCATTGCTTTTTGGAGTTTTGCTTTGTCTATTGCTGATGAGTCATTCCAAGTAGTCTGTCAGTAGATGAAAGAGTTAAAACCAAAAGGAGGGATTTAAAAGGTGAGCTAAAGATGTCTTCACCCTGAATTAACTGGAGAATCCATGCTTCATAACAAGTGGAAGATTAAAATCAAGATGTATACTGAGGTACTTCCCACATAGCCTGGATTTCATGGTACTCAGATGTAAAACAGTTTTATGCAGTATTGAAGAGAGCTGGCCCTGGAATCAAAGACACTTGTCCAAATTCTAGCCCAATGACTCTGCAGCCAAGTAACTTTAGTGAAGTTACTTATCGTCTCTGTGCCTCTGATTTATTCAAAATGGAACTAATAAATATGGAAAGATTGAATTATTATATTGTGAAGTGCTTAGAACAGTGCCAGGGCATTGTTGGCCTGTGTTAAATGTTAAATATTATGTTAATATCTGTTTTTAAATCTCCACTAGGATTTTTATATCCTTACTAGCTGTCTGTCTAATTATGATACAGTTATTTTGATAATAAATATCATGAATTATTATACTTGAAATTTAAACCTGTGAAGAATTCCTACTCCTCCTCTCTTAAGATGTAGAATTAAAACTTATAAAAATAATTAGCTTCAAAATTAACTGCAAGTGAAACTTTAATCACTCAATCAACACCAATCCATGAATAACTGTTGGAGAGAAAAAGAGAATGTTGCACTTAAAGAATAATTAAAATAATGACGGAAAATGACCACAAGACCAACAGATATAAATTGCTTTTCTCAATCTATGAAGCCTAATCTTGTTATCAGGAGTGAGTTCAAGATTGAGCTCCTTGACAGTGTAACAGATAAAGACCATCCAAAACTCAAGAGGCACCAAGGGCCTGATACATTATTAAGCATTTCTTAAAAATTCTTCCATGTTTCTTCCTACTACCAAGATATATCATCATAACCTCCTCAAAGGTTTTGTATTCAGCCAAGTACATGTTACATCTGAGATCCAAGAATCCTTCCCAGTTAGTGTTCTTAGTTCCTGACTCTTATGCCTACCTATTTATTTCCCCTTCTTTAGGGTTGTTTCCAGGCAAGTCTGCAGCCTGGATCCATGGATGATGGCAATACCTCAGTGGTGTCTGAGTTTGTACTGCTGGGACTTTCTAGGTCTCGGGAACTCCAGTTTTTCTTCTTTGTTTTCTTCTCTGTGTTATATGTGGTCACAGTGCTGGGAAACCTTCTCATCGTCATCGCGGTGACTTCCGACTCCAGTCTGCACTCCCCCATGTACTTCCTCCTGGGAAACCTTTCCTTTGTAGACATCTGTCAGGTTTCTTTTGCTACCCCCAAGATGATTGCAGATTTTCTGAGTGAACGCAAGACGATATCCTTCGGTAGCTGCATAGCCCAGATTTTCTTCATTCACCTTTTTACTGGGGGTGAGATGGTGCTGCTTGTCTCCATGGCCTATGACAGATATGTGGCAATATGCAAACCCTTACACTATGTGGTCATCATGAGCCAAAGGACATGCACTGTCCTGGTGTTGATTTCCTGGGCTGTAGGCTTAGTGCACACATTAAGCCAGCTGTCATTTACAGTAAACTTGCCCTTTTGTGGGCCCAATATAGTAGACAGCTTTTTTTGTGATCTTCCTCGAGTAACTAAACTTGCCTGCCTAGACTCTTACAACACTGAAATACTAATTGTGGTCAATAGTGGAATTCTCTCCCTAAGTACTTTCTCTCTCTTGGTCAGTTCTTACGTTGTTATTCTTGTTACAGTCTGGTTCAAGTCCTCAGCTGCGATGGCCAAAGCATTTTCTACATTGGCTGCTCACATCACAGTAGTGATATTATTCTTCGGACCTTGTATCTTCATCTATGTGTGGCCCTTTACCACCTATCCTGTGGATAAAGTTCTTGCTATATTTTACACTGTTTTCACCCCCATCCTCAATCCCATTATTTACACACTAAGGAATAGGGATATGAAGGTGGCCATGAGTAAAATTGTGACCCACTACCTGAGACCCAAGAAAATTTCTGAGATGCCACTAGTAGTGAGGAATTCTTTTTATTAAGTTGAAATTCCTTCAAACTCCTCAAATCAACAATGTATCTACAAACAATTTCAATGCATTCTTGTGGCATATATCAACTGTGGGAAAATATTTAAGATTTTTTAAAATTATTTCAATGGCTATTAACAAGGCTTTCCCCAGATATCACCTAAGTAAAAGTTAAGTCATTGGGTATGTGATTACTGGTTCTAGCAGTAAAATCTGATTATTACATGGGTAGAATATATGCATTCATTGTTTTGATTTAGGCAAATATGCATATCATGGGGGAAATGAATGAGAACCCCATTCTTTGGTGGGCATAAATTTAGATATTTTCATTGTCTTATGAGTTTTTTAATGACACACCTTGAAAAACTGTACAAATAATACTTAAGAAGCTGAAGTTGAATTTTTCCAGTGTTAGAGGATAGAAAATCTATTGATTTAAGATACATGCATGGGTCTAAGTATAGATTCTTAGGTTATTAAATCCTACCCTAACATAATTTATATCTATCTTGTATGATTTTCCAGTGTTCAACAATGATTTTAAACATGGAATGGTAAATAATCAGAAGCTTCCATTTCAAGAGTCTCATTTGATAGGATGTCTATGATCAGTTAGGATAATTCCTCTTTCCAGTGAAATTGTGAGTTATAGGAAAGAGAGGAGAATTTTCAAAGTCAAACCATTTCAACACCAGTTTTTTAGTCTGTGCTTTGAGTAGTATTGCAACACTATTTGTACTTGGACCAAATATGAGGTGTGTAGTATGAAAGAACCAGTGTTAAACATACATCCAGTTGGCAACCTGTATCTTACAGCTGCACCTCTACCTAGGACTCTACAGACCATTAGATTTACTCATGTTCATTATAATGTTTAACATTACTTTTCCAAATCCCTCAGTTCCTAAAAGAAAATGAAACATTATGTCAAGGATGAAGACATTAGTTTAGCACTTCATTGTTTCCCTTATATCCTCCAAGATACAGTTAATCTTTTCTGACTCCATCTCTAACAGAAACATCGTTAAATAAAATACTGAAGGAATCTTTCCACTATGTGCTCTCTCTATAGCATGTGAGCGCTTCTGTGACCCGAGATTGTTGCTGTTTTCTATTCTCAAATGTTCTTTATGAGTAAAGGTGGCAAAACGGTAGTTTACATCTTGGTATATATTTAAATTCCTCACCTCTTCCAGGAATCTTTACATGCTTATTTATTTCTAATTTTGGAATTTCCTGAGTAGCTAGGAGGAGAGTTGGTAGACTAGATCTAAAACAAGGTCAGTGAGATGAGATCTTACCAGTGTTCCTTGACTTTGGACCATTTCAACTGTCTCATAGTCAGTTCATGGAATGAGATTTATTAATATTTAATTCATTTAATTAGTTTTTCCAATGCTTGGTGATTCACTTGCTCTCATGAAATTAAGTTTTCTTTCTAGCTATCAAAAAGTTCCATTAGCTATATTAGGCTATGAGAATTAATGTGCTAAGAAATTCAAAAATATATTGACTAACTAATTTGTACTATTTATTAGCTACCCTTGCATTCATAAAAGTTTTGACTGAGTAAATTTTTTGAAAATGTGAATATCAAATTAGATGCAAATATCTTACCATATATAGAAATTTAAAAAGATGAATCAAAAACCTAAATTTAAGACCTGAGACTATGGAGCTGCTGGACTGTAGGGGAAAGACTTGTAGTCATGGGTGTAGGGGACAACTTTTTGGACAAGATCCCCGAAGCACAGGCAACAAAAGCAAACTTAAAAAATTCAACAACAGTGGAACAACCAATCAAGTTGAGAAATGGGCAAGGGATCTCAAAAGACAGTTCTCAAAAGGGGAAATACAAATGACCAACAAATTTATGTAAAGTGCTCAACATCACTAGCCATCAGGGAAACTCAAATCTAAACCATATTGAGACATCACCTCACTCCTGCCAGAATGCTAAAATATAAAACACAGAGAGTAACAAATACTTGCACTACCATGTTCATAGCAGCACTGTTCACAATAGTCAAAATGTAAAATCAACAAAGGTATCCATCATCAGATGAATGGATAAAGGAAATGTGGTAAACATACACAATGGATATTATTCAGCTATAAAAAGAATGAACTTCTACTATCTGCAGCTCAATGGATGCAACTGGAGGACATCATGTTGACTGACACAAATTGGACCAAAAAGACAAATATCATATGTTCTCCCATGTGATCTAAAATTTAACAAAACAAGCAAAAAAAGAAGAAAGAAAAAAGAAATGTCTGTGTGTATCAGTATTGCTGCAAATATAGTTTTGTAAAACTTTGTTTTATACTTTGAGAAACCAATAGTTAAGAATGTTATACTACTATATTTTGAATGATCTGTGATTACTTTCATATGTACTGTGTGTGGGTGGAATGGTCATTGTGCCATTAAATCATTGTTATAGTTGCTGTTTGTATTCACACTAATCTAGGGTCTTTTGGCTTTTTAGCTGTTAATGCTTATTCAGCAAAGTACCCTTCCAAATAAATAAACTAAATACTTACACATAAGATTGCATATACAGAATATTTATTATTTAAGACATTTGTTTCACTCAAATTAATCAAATTTAAACAAATTTAAATATTTTTGTATTTTTTGTTAAAAATTATTAAGATTTTAGTAAAAATAAAAATTGTTCAAGTGGTTTTAGCTTTGTTCAGTATACATTTTAATATGAAGACAGTTGTTTTTTAGTTTAAATAAGATGACTTTGGAGAGTGATCTATGCCTTGGAAAATATATGCTATTTTAAATTTATTAAAATTCTTGAGATAATGATAAGTATTAAGAACTGGAGTGAAAGCTCCCATGGCTAAGTTTTGCAAAGGAGGAGATGTTTGGGACCAGGAACTCCAAATTTTCCCTGATTCTTCTAATTGTTTTCATATAAGTTCACTGACTTTTTTTTTTTTTTTTGGTCAACAAATAAATTCAAATGGTCTGCTTCATGAAAAGACTAATAATAGTCTATATTTTAATTAGTTCTTTCAAAGAATGTTTGGAAAACCAGCAAGCTTTCATATAGTAGAGGAAAATACCTTTATTCCTAATCATTGATAGACTCTCTTGATAAGTAGACATTTAAGGCCTTACATTTAAATGTTGAAGTTGACTAATTTATTAGCAGGAAACACAGTTTGAGGACTGTTACAATAATTTCTAGCCAATCCATGCCAATAAAAAGAGCAGTGATCACGGTAGTAATGTTGAGAGTGTGATCAACAAAATAACCACAGTTGAAAACTGCAGAAAATTACAAGTACTCTATTTAAAAACAGTATAATTTTTTCCTTTGACTATTTCTTGACAAAGACGCCGCTATCAATAATCAATTCACAGCCTCTTGACACCAAATGTATCTTTCATGGCCAGCTTTGTGATACTGCAGCAGGGTTCTGTCAGTTGTCATGACGGGCTGGATGAGCACCACAGCAGGGAAGGACTCCTGGTCCAGAGTGCTTCCTCTCTTCCTGTCCCCACCATTCGGCCCATCCCACAGCGTTTTAATCTTAGGGCATTCTTTAGAGTTTTCTTTTATTCTCTCTTAGTAGCTAACCCATGTTAGTCATTCCCAATTCTTTATGTTAAATATTCATGTTCAAATTACTGATGTGTGTTCTGTTTCCTGAATGGACTCTGACTGATGCAGATAATTTTAAGAATTTTGAAGACACTGGAAAACCAGAAGCATCCAGAAGATGATGCACATAACGAGGAAAGTCAGGAGCAAGGAGAACCAAAAGATGTCTGCAGCATCATCTATTTAAAGGCTGAAATAAAATTTATTTATGGCATGCTTCAAAATACAAGCATTGGTAGCACTCACGAAATGGATGGCATCATTTGGGAAATTCATTGCTTACACTTCTTTACTGAGAATGGTTATTTCCATTATTAAGCAAAGCTTTGTTGTTGCTGCTGTTTATGTGTTTTTTTTAAATTCATTACTTGTTTCATCCAATTATTAATGGATTTTTCGGAAGTATGATTTAAAAAAAAACCTGCAGAGTACTCTGTAATGAGAGAAAATTCCAGTGTAAATAACATTTATCTTTTAAAGTCTGTATAAAAGTTTAATCCTTAAGAAAAGCTATATCTAGGCCGGCACAATGACTCAATAGGCTAATCCTCTGCCTGCGGCACCAGCACACCGGGTTCTAGTCCTGATCAGGGTGCCGGATTCTGTCCTGGTTGCCCCTCTTCCAGACCAGCTCACTGGTATGGCCCAGGAGTGCAGTGGAGGATGGCCCAAGACCTTGGGCCCTGCATCTGCATGGGAGACCAGGAGAAGCACCTGGCTCCTGGCTTCAGATCAGCGCAGTGCGCCATCCACAGCGTGCCAGCCGCAGCAGCCTTTCTCTCTGTCTCTCTCTCTCACTCTCCACTCTGCCTGTCAAAAAAAAAAAAAAAAAAGGCAATATCTCTAGGAATAATTTAACTAATGTTGTATAAGACAGGCAATTAAAACTATAAAACATTGCTGGAAGACATTGAAGAAGACCCAAAAGATGGACAAATATAAATGTTGGATTTAAAGGATTAATATTGTTAAAATGTCATTATTACCCAAAGCAATCTACAAACTGAATATAATTCCTATCAAAATGACCATGACATTTTAAACAACAGCAATAACATAAGCCAGAAAAAAGGATCTTAAAGTTTCCATGATCTCAAGTACCCAAAGAAATTTAGGACCCAAAGAACCAAAGCTGGATATGCCAGGCAGATAATCAGACATGATGACTGGGGAGGCACCAAAAAATTCTGCTCCAGGGGAGAAACCAAGGACCTTGCTCTCCACCAGGACCCACCCAAGGTTCCCCACTCTGTTGATTAAATTGTGGTTAAAGTGTTCTGATAAATGGGAACTCAGTCAAACTGGAAAAGTGTAGTTTATGGCACATGTGCAATGATACCCAATTGGACGCTGGAGTGATCCTACTTCATTATATGACGATTATCATATAATCAGCATTGCAATCCCCTCCCCGACGAGTGGTCATTCCAGATGCATACCGGGAAGTCACAGGCACAGAGAGCTCAAGGTATGTAACTACTAGATGTCAGTTAAACATGGTATCAGGAGCGTGAGAGCCACATCGCCAATCGACGTCCCTCACTTTTTAGATAAAGAATCAAACCAGGTGAAATGAGTGACATGTTTTCTCCTTTTTATGTTGTTAGCTTTTTATTTATATTTTAAACTTCTAATTTAAAAGTTATATAAGGTGAACAAATTTCATATATTTTAATATATACAGATTTAGGAGCATAGTGATACTTTCCACCTACCTTTCCTGTTGCTCATGCTCCCATTCTACCTCCTGCTGCCTTTCTTTTTTTCTTATAATTTTACAATGACATACTTTCAGATTACTTCATAATCATAAACTTAATCCTCCACTAAATATAGAATTCAACAAATACTAAGAAGAAAAAAACTGTTCCTCAACAGTAGAGACAAGGGCTGTAAAAATAATCAAATCTAAAAATGTCAATTTTGTTTACATATATTACATTTTTATGTATTTATTAGTTACCACAGATCAGGGAATATATGTGATATTATTCTTTCAGGGACTGGCTTATTTCCCTAAATATAATGGTTTCCAATTGCATACATTTTTTTGCAAAAGATAGAATTTCATTCACTTTTATGGCTGAGTAGTATTCCATAGTGTTTATATAGCACATTTTCTTTATCCAGTTGTTGACTGATGGGAAATGTGCATTGATTCCATATTTTGGTTAATGCGAGCTGAGGTACAATAAATGCAAATTACAGATAACTCTTTCAAATGCTGATTTCATTTCCTTTGGGTAAATTCCCAAGAGTGGGATGGCTAGGTCTTACGGTAGATCTCTTTTCAGATTTCTAAGGAATATCCATACTGTCTTCCACAATGGCTGTACTAGTCTGGATTCCCACCAGCAGTATATTAGGGTACCTTTTGCCCCACAACCTCACCAGCACTTATTGTTTATGATTTCTGTATGAGAACCATTCTTACTTGCTTCAGGTGAAAACTCATTGTGGTTTTAATTTACATTTCCCTGATGGCTAGTGATCCTGAGCATTTTTGTTTTCAAGTGTCTGTTGGCCATTTGAATGTCATCATTTGAAAAATGTTTATCAAATACTTTGCCCATTTCTTTTTTTTTTTTTTTTTTTTTGACAGGCAGAGTGGACAGTGAGAGAGAGAGAGACAGAGAGAAAGGTCTTCCTTTGCCGTTGGTTCACCCTCCAATGGCCGCTGCGGCTGGTGTGCTGCGGCCGGCGCACCACGCTGATCCGATGGCAGGAGCCAGGTGCTTCTCCTGGTCTCCTATGGGGTGCAGGGCCCAAGGACTTGGGTCATCCTCCACTGCACTCCCGGGCCACAGCAGAGAGCTGGCCTGGAAGAGGGGCAACCGGGACAGAATCTGGCGCCCCAACCGGGACTAGAACTCGGTGTGCCGGCGCCGCAGGGTGGAGGATTAGCCTAGTGAGCCGCGGCACCGGCCTTTGCCCATTTCTTAACTGGATTGTATGTTTCATTGTAGTGGAGTTTCTTGAGCTCTTTATAGATCCTGGATGTGAGTCCTTTATCAGCTGCATAGCTTGAAAAAAGTTACTCCCATTCTGTCAGTTGTCTCTTTACTTTGTCGAGTGCCTCCATTGCAGTGCAGAAGCTTCTTAGATTGATGTAATCCCATTTGTTTATTTTTGTCTTTATTGCTTGTGCTTCTGGAGTCTTTTCCAAGAAGTCTTTGCCTATTCCAATGTCTTACAGAGCTTTATTGATGTTTTTCCCTAGTAATTTGATGGTAATAAGTCATAACTTTAGATCCTTGATCCATTCTTTGTATAAAGTGTAAGGTAAGGTTTTGTGGTTTTTTTTTTTTTTTTTTTTTTTTTTTTATATTTTGGCACATGGAGATCTAATTTTCAAGCCCCATTTGTAGAAGAGACTGTCTTTTCTCCAGCAGTTGATTTTATCTCTTTTGTCAAGTATTAGTTGCTAGTAGATGCATGGATTGATTTCTGGGGTTTCTAGTCTATTCCATTGGTTACATATTTTTTTTGCCAATACCATGCTGTTTCGATTAAAACTGCCCTTTAATATGTCTCAAAATCTGGAATTATGATGCCTCATGCTTTGTTTTTGTTAAGATTGCTTTATATATTCAGAGTCTCTTGTGTTTCCATATGGATGTTAGCATCATTTCTTCTGAGAAGAATGTCATTGGGATATTGATTGGGATCACACTGAATCTGCAAATTGCTTTGCATAGAATAGACATTTTGATGGGATTAATCATTCCAATCCATAAAAACGGGAGATTCTTCTTTTTTTGTGTGTCTTATTTTCTTTCTTTTTAAAAAAATCTTTTGTAATTCTGTAATGTTCATTGTAAAGTTCTTTCATCTTCTTGGTCAAGTTTATTTTAAGGTATTTAAATTTTTTTAGGTGTTGTGAATGGTATTGATTTTATAAGTTCTATCTCAGCCATGGTCTTGTATGTATATACAAAAGTTATTGATTTTTGCATGTTGATATTATAGCCTGCAATTTTACCAAACTCTCTTGTGAGTTCTAATAGTCTGCTAGTGGAATATTTTGATTTCCCTATATATAGGATTATGTCATCTGCAAACAGGGATAATTTGATTTCCTACTTTCCGAATTGTATCCCTTTGGTTTATTTTTTCTTGCCTAATGGCTCTAACTAAAACTTAGAACTCTATTGAATAGGAATAGTGTAAGCAGACATCCTTGTTTGGTTCTGGATCTTAGTGGAAATGCTTTCAACTTTTCCCCTTTCTTTTTCTTTTAATGGCATAATTTTCTATTTTTTATAGAAAGCTTTTATTTAATACATGTAAGTTTCATAAGTCCAACTTTTGGATTATAACTTTTTCCCTTTCAACAGTTACTGGCTGTGGGTCTGTCATACATTGTCTTGATGGTGTTTAGGAATGTTCCTCCCATACGCAATTTTCTTAGGGCTTTTATCATGAAAGGATGTTGTATTTTATTAAATACTTTCCCTGCATTGATTGAGATAATCAATTATTCTTTAATTTGTTTTTTTTTTATTTGTTTTTTTATTTTTTTTAAACTTTTATTTAATGAATATAAATTTCCAAAGTACGACTTATGGATTACAATGGCTTCCCCCCCATACCGTCCTTCCCACCCACAACCCTCCCCTTTCCCACTCCCTCTCCCCTTCCATTCACATGAGGATTCATTTTCGATTCTCTTTATATACAGAAGATCAGTTTAGCATACATTAAGTAAAGATTTCAACAGTTTGCTCACACACAGAAACATAAAGTGAAAAATAATAGATGATTTTTTAAATGATGATGAAATCAGATCAGACCTATTGTCATGTTTAATCCCAGTGAGAGTCAAGTTGGGAATTGATAATTTTTTTTTTTAACAGAGGATCAGTTTAGTATGCATTAAGTAAGGATTTCAACAGTTTGCACCCCCATAGAAACACAAAGTGAAATATATTGTTTGAGTACTCGTTATAGCATTAAATCTCAATGTACAGCACATTAAGGATAGAGATCCTACATGAGGAGTAAGTGCACAGTGACTCCTGTTGTTGACTTTACCAATTGACACTCCTGTCTATGGCATCAGTAATCTCCCTATGCTCCAGTCATGAGTTTCCAAGGCTATGGAAGCCCTCTGAGTTCTCCGACTCTTATCTTGTTTAGACAAGGTCATAGTCAAAGTGGAGGTTCTCTCCTCCCTTCAGAGAAAGGTACCTCCTTCTTTGATGACCTGTTCTTTCCACTGGGATCTCACTCGCAGAGATCTTTTGCCAGAGTGTCTTGGCTTTCCATGCCTGAAATACTCTCATGGGCTTTTCAGCCAGATCCGAATGCCTTTAGGGCTGATTCTGAGGCCAGAGTGCTATTTAGGACATCTGCCATTCTATGAGTCTGCTGAGTATCTCACTTCCCATGTTGGATCACTCTCCCCTTTATTTACTCCATCGGTTAGCGTTAGCAGGTACTAGACTTGTCTATGTGCTCCCTTTGACTCCCAGTCCCTCTACCATGACCAACTGTGAACTGAAATTGATCACCTGGAACAGTGAGATGGCATTGGTACATGCCACCTCGATGGGATTGAATTGGAATCCCCTGGTATGCTTCCAACTCCACCACTTGGGGCAAGTCAGCCTGAGCATGTCCCAAGTTATACATCTCTTCCCTCTCCCATTCCCACTCCCATGTTCAACAGGGATCACATTTCAGTTAATTTTCAACACTTAAGAATAACTGTGCATCAATTACAGAACTAAACCAGTCATATTAAGTAGAACAGATAAAAAACTACTAAGAGGGATAATGTATTAAGTTGTTCATTAACAGTCAGGGCTATGCTGATCAAGCCACCGTTTCCCATAGTGTCCACCTCACTCCAACAGGTTTCCCTCTTGGTGTTCAGTCAGTCGTCACCGATCAGGGAGAACATATGGTATTTGTCCCTTTGGGACTGGCTTATTTCACTCAGCATGATGTGTTCCAGATTCCTCCATTTTGTTGCAAATGACTTTGTTAATGTTATGGTAGCTGAAACACTGGCAGGAAATAAGGAATGGAAGATTGGATATTCTTTCCATCACTCCCCTTGACCCAATTCTGTATTTTGTGTTTCCTGCCCCATAATTCTAGACTTTACTATGATCTTATTTTTATTCTGGTGTTTATTTATAGAAATTCTTGATTCTATTGTTATGTACTTTAATTTTACTGCCAGGACTTTTTCACTGTGGCTTTAGTTTTCCTTTATCTCTCTTCTGTGATCTTGAGTATATGTTTATTAATCTTTTCCATGGCATCTCATGTGTCTCTTACACATATATCTTGTTTGCCAATTTAACTGATGATGAGAACCTTAGTTTTCTAAATTTCTTATTAAAGAAATTTAGGAAAGAAATTTTCAGGAAAGAAAAAGAAAAGAAAAAAAATCAACCAATGATTCAATTAAGAATCAGCTAAATTAAATCATTGGTTGATTTTTTTTCTTTTCTTTTTCTTTCCTGAAAAAAAGTTGCTTTGTAAAACATAATTATTCCCACTGCAGGCTGACTCAGATCTCTAAAGGGTGATTTCTTACTTCCTCGGTGATATTGATTTCCTGGGAAAGGGTAAAAGGTTTTATATTGCACCACCCTACGATATTGTAACTGTATGACTGAGGGCCAGAGGAGTAGATCCCTCACTACGTCAGGGAGAGGCCAAGAGCTTACTTCTACAAAGTTTAGTTTAGGAAGTCATGATAAAATGCATCAGTTCAAGACTATATTACAAATAGTTTCAGTATGAAAATTCATAGCATAAATAGGTGTCTTAGAAACAAACTGTAAGACACAATGTTTGGAGAAAAAAAGGAATGAATGAAACACAGAAACTATGAAAGTGTAAGTATTACATAAATTGTGAATATAGTGAGGGTTGAAGAAAAAATGGGTAAATTCTAGATACAAACTCAGCAATAAGATAATTGGGGAAGTTATTGATGTCTTAGTCAAATTGAAAACTCCACCTGAAAAATGCCAATTTCTGTTCTCGATTTCTGTTTTTATAACTTCCTACCGCAATGGTTTGAGGCAACTGTGATAGGAATGCTATCCAAACTTAATAAACAATGAGAAGTATGTTACAATCATTACTGGTCCCTTCTCATCCTCTTTTATATTTTCAAGACAGAGAATATTTAGCTGTTAGCTAAAGTAGTATTTATGTATTTCAAAATTTGCCTTAAATAAAGAATTCTACAGAGTAGAATAATGGTCAATAAAGTGTCTTTTAATGCCTTTTTGTCTGGGATTATAGGAAGCCAAGTATTATACGTTAAAGTAAGGCTATTAAAATTACGCATACTTGTGTTTTGAATCCTATTGACATATTTTAGAAATGGATGTTAATTTAACATCATCTTCTATCTTATTATGTATTTTGGGATCTGAAAATACTTCTATCTCTAAGATATTGTGACAATGAAAAAGTAAATGATTCATTAACAGAGAAGTTTTGGGGTGTTATATAATTATGCAAGGAATTCTGAGTGACTTGTAAACTTCATGTGTTCAAATACATAACTACCTCTGCACTTAGAATTTTTGAGATGAAAGGAGCTTTCAAGATATCCAGCTCTTCCTTTTAAACTCAGCCCCAAGTAAGCAACAGAATGCTATTCATCTTTACTAGGGACCTGTCTTTAATAATAAGGAAGTGTGATACACCATGGAATTTGATCTGTTCTACTTGCATTAAGAAATCATAGTGTGTAACCATAGAGAAGATTTTCTAGTTATTTCCCTCATTTGAAAAATGAAGGCTGGCAAAATGATTTTCTGAAGACCTCCACATTTTCTCCTAATCCCATCTTTACAATATTGAAGACAGAATTCATAGAGATTTTGGATATTTTAAGAAAATCTTTGGCCAAATATAACGTGATTTTTGAATATGTATTAAACTGCAAACATTAGGCTTAGTGAAATAAGCCAGAACCAAAAGGATAACTATCATACGTTCTCCCTGATCTGTGGCAACTAATAGAGCACCTAAAAGGTAATCTATAGAAGTGAAGTTGTCAATTTGAGATAAACTGACTTTGAATATCCCTTGTCTCAACTGTAGAGGGACATTTTTTTTCTCATACTATTTGTTGAACTCTTTACTTAATATAGGGTTAATCTTATGTGTATAAATTTAATTTAAAATAGAGCTTAGTAAAAAATAAGAATGGGAGTAGGAGAGGGAGGAGGAAGAAGGGTGGGAATGCAAATATGGTACAAAGAATCACTATGTTCCTAAGTTTGTATTTAGGAAATGCATGAAGTTTGTATACCTTAAATAAAGGGTTTCTGGGGAAAAAAATGAACTAATAATCTTACGTAACAATCATGAACCATCTTTTCCTCCTCCACTTCTTCCTTCTTCATTTTCCTCTCTTACTTTCACTCTTGCTGTTTCTCATATAAATATCTGTAATATTCCACCCTGTAATCTAATAAGTGAGATTATCATTGTACACTAGAAATGTTAAGAACATTTCATTCATTACAAAGTCCAGGAAATGAGATTCAATACAAATCTCTTCCACTACATAGTAATAATGTACTATTCTGTTACTCTATCATGAGATTTATCTTTAGTTATATATTTAAAAACAGCACCAGTCTAATGAATACTATCATGATACAACTTACCAGGTGGGTAAACTCAGAGAATTTCTCTTCTATGTTTCTCTGTGCTTCAGTTCCCTCAACTGTACAACCTATGTAGAAATGGTGGCTTCCTTTCAGAGTTATTGTCCTCAACACAAAATAGTAAATACATATAATATGCTTAGGACAGTGGTCATAGAAATAGATAAAAATTATAATTATTAATATCAGTAGTTTATTGTTAATGAAGATGTAGTAATATCCTAGTAACTGTAGTATCAAAATATATGTGAATGTTCTGTATCAAGACTAATTCTTTGCTTACTAATATAGATGATTTTGCAATACCCAGTGAAACTGCAGTGCTTTCTTACCACGCTATAATAATATCTAACAAATTTACACAATTAACTGGATTTTATCAGTTCTCTTGTGGTGTCAAATTTTATCTCTCTAAATTCAAACTATAGCTCTTTAGGAATTTTTAATTTTTACAAAAAGGAATGTCTTTCTATTACAATGTCTATTTTCTTCTCTCTGTCTTTTCCTTGTAAACATGTGATCAGGTATGCCAGTATTGTCTCAAATCTTCATATCAAATGAGAGTCCCAGGATGTAAGTTTGTACCTAGGTGAGTTCATGTCTCATTGAAGTGTTTATATTCCTGAGTAACTTAATTTTCAGAATAGTTTTAAAAAACTTGATGTAATAACAAAATGCAAAAATGGAATCGCCTGAAGGGACACATTTTAGTGCTGAAACATCCAGATTAAAATTACATAAGGAAAGCTTTAAAGAGTTTAAACATATTTTAGTTTGTTAATTTATGGTTAACAATACATATTCTTTAAAAATATTAAAATACTTATTCTTATTTTGGAGATAGCTTAACAATTTAGTCCTAACTGAAGAATGTGGAGGACAGAGCTTCAATCAATGTATGGGCGAATTCATATGTGTTGTGTACACTTGGGTACACAAAGCTAAAGTTAAAATGTTTTCTGAACACGTCAGGAAAGTTGTGTCCATTATGTGGTCATTTGGTCCCAGCAGAAAAATGGACACAACTTTCCTTGCTAGGACCAAATGACCTCATGTTTGATAAACAAAATGTAAAAAAAAAAAAAAAAAAGAGAGAATTTACATACTACTTAACTTTTCTCAATAATCTATTAGTTGTTCAAATATAGCAGGTATAGTCACATATTTCTGAAATGATCATTCCTGAAAGATGTTACAAATTCTGGAAAATTCAAGTGTGTCACAAATAAACAACAAAACTAGAACCAGATGGAAAATACATTGGTTCTCATCAGTTATTCATAATTGGTAGGTATTTTTGTGACAAAAAGTGAATGTCAGCTAACTGTTAAAAAATATGAAGGTCTCTTGACTTTCAGAGAAACTTTTTGTGTCATTATTGCACTCTTTTTTATAACAAATTTCAAATTTCTTCTATTAAACTTCTTTAGAAGAGCCTGCCAATTCCAAGAACAATAAATCAGTCCATTTTGTCTTGCACTGAAGGCTAACAATGTCCTCTTCTGTTTCTCGTTCTCTTTTTTCAATGTATTAAAGCTCATTAACAAGCTCTGTTCTACAGCCAGACACTTAATTTGTATTATCCTGTTGTCTGAAACAGCCCTGTCATTCATATTTGGCTGGCAAATCTCAAGCTTTTAAAATTTCAAATAGATTTCATTTAAGCTAAAACTTATATGTTTGTACAGTCTCATTTATCTTATTTCTATTTGTGATACCAACGTATCACTGACGTATTTGCTTGTTTTGATTTTATTTTTAAAATATTTTTAACTATTCCCAATTACGACAGAATCCATACAGAATCCTCTTTTCCAACTTTTCCAAATTTTCATAGCACTCATTTGTGTTAAATAATAGTCAACTGATTATTTATTTATGTTTCCTAAATTAAATGGACTCAAAAGCATCATATTTCTTTTGTTTATCAACAATATATGTTATAATATTAATTATTATGATACGTCTTAATTTTTTTAGGTCACTGTAGATTGGATTCATGGGTCACACAAACGATTCAGTAGTGTCTGAGTTTGTACTTCTGGGGCTCTCTAATTCTTGGGAGCTTCAACTTTTCTTTTTCGCCATCTTCTCAAGCATCTACGTGGCCTCACTACTAGGCAACATCATGATTATCGTCATCATTTCCTGTGACTCCCAGCTGAGCTCTCCTATGTACTTCCTGCTCGGTCACCTTTCTTTCATTGATATCTGCCAGTCCAACTTTGCCACCCCCAAGATGCTTGTGGACTTTTTAGTTGAGCACAAAACTATCTCGTTTGAAGGCTGCATGGCACAGATATTTCTTCTTCATAGTTTTGTTGGAAGTGAGATGATGTTGCTTGTAGCCATGGCATATGACAGATTTATAGCCATCTGCAAGCCCTTACGCTATGGCACAATTATGAGCCGGAAGCTCTGTGTCATTTTTGTGTCTATTTCCTGGGCAGTGGGCATTCTTCATTCTGTGAGTCACTTGGCTTTTACAGTGGATCTTCCGTTCTGTGGTCCCAACGAGGTAGACAGCTTCTTCTGCGACCTTCCCCTAGTTATAGAGCTGGCTTGCATGGATACATATAAAATGGAAATTATGACCCTAACTAACAGTGGCCTGATCTCACTGAGCTGTTTTCTGGCCTTAATCATTTCTTACACCATCATTTTGGCCACTGTCTGGCGCCGGTCCTCCAGTGGATCATCCAAGGCACTCTCTACATTAACTGCCCACATCACAGTTGTAATTCTCTTCTTTGGGCCTTGTATTTATTTCTATATATGGCCATTTAGCAGGCTTTCAGTGGATAAATTCCTTTCTGTCTTCTATACTGTTTGTACACCCTTACTGAACCCCATCATCTACTCTCTGAGGAATGAAGATGTAAAAGCAGCAATGAGGAAGTTGAGAAACCGTCATGTTACATCCTGGAAAAACTAGGGATCACCATGTAGCAGCATAATCCTGAAACAGAATGAAACCTCCACTGGTTCATAGAATTGTGCCAAATATTTTTGCTAATGATATGGGTCATTGAGTCACTTGACTTGTTGTAATGGCAAGAATATTGCACAAAAGCACATCTTGGGTCAATTTCATTATAATTAAAAAATTTTTCATTGTTTTTAGAACATGGAATGAATCATCTTTATAATATTAAGTAGTATTAAATTATTTGATAATTTAATGTGCTTAAATGTTCATATTACTAAACTTGTGATTCGCTTCAACAGAACAAAGATATAACATACTTTTGAATCAATATAACAAAGAAATTGAATTTCTGATATCTTCATTCAATTTCTTTGTAACATTTTTCTATATATTGATGTAAAAACTGTTATGACTTTTGTTTCATTTCTTTGATATATTTTATGAGTTTATCTTTTCCTTGTGTATATTGAATATTTTGGATATAGATAATTCACTTGTACATATGGTTACATTAATATGGTTATATTAATTTTCACTAGGTAGTACTTTATTCTTATATTGCTAGAATATTTTTCTGTTTTTCAGGATTATTTCATACATATTTCTACTTATTACAAAACTTTCTATTTGGTGCCATCAGCAGCACATATAACTATTTTCCGAATCTACTTATTTTTGAGGTACGATAAATTGGTTATAGTTCACCCATATTATTAACATAAAAGTACAAATATCAATGAAATTTCTGAAACATAACAATACTTAAAGAAAAAATTAATTCCATATGTTTCTAAAACATAAGTATACAAAATGACAAATTATCTACAACTGAGGATAAAATCTGAAATCTATTCTGTCATATTTCTTTGAAAACAGAAGAGTAAAATAAAATTCCTTTACATATAATAATACAGATAAAATGCATCTATTAAATATTGTTTGTTTACTAACTATTTTCCTATGTATTTTCCCCTGGGATTTACACTAGGAAAACAGTCTTATAACAGGAAGAATAAATGTATTCTAACAATGAAAACAAAAACTACTTACAGAAAGCAGAAAGTCTTCAAGTTGTTATCACTCTGGATTCAGTATTTTAATTACTCTGCAAGACAGAAGTTATTGGATATATGCGTAGATATTAAGTCTGTATGCTAAGTCCTAGTGAAAGGAGCATTTTAGATATAGATACACAATCCTACTGAACCATAAGAATATTATCTTCTTGGCACTTTGGACTTTTGTTCAACTTCATTTGTACAATGTCAAACATGATATGATCTGTTAAACTTGATTAATTGTAATATATTTAAATACAGTGCTGAAAGCATTTTGGTTATACAATAAACCTCAAATAGGCATAATTTTGTTGGTTTGCTTTATCCTGTTGGGAATATTGGAGTGCTTTTTACTGTACACTTGAAAAATCAGGTCATCCCATGACTCTGTCCTCAGCATTCTCATATGTAAAATGAAGGTTTTTTTTTTTTGTAAGATTTGTTTATTTATTTGAAAGAGTTACAGAAAGAGATGGAGAGATAGAGAGTGTTATTTCATTTCATGTTTCACAATTCATATGCCCTCAATTGCCAGGGCTGGGCCAGGCAAAGCCAGGAGCCAATAACTTCATGCAGGTCTCCCATATGGGTGTCAGGGGCCCAAGCACCTGTGCCATCTTTCACTGCTTTCCCCAGGCCATTAACAAGGAGCTCAGTTGGAAGTGGGCTAACCAGAACACACACTGGCATTCAAATAGGTGCTGGCATCATTGGAAGTGGCTTTGCCCTTGATGCCCCAAAGCCAACAGCCTAAAATGAAGATTTTCATAGTAACTATTGCATAGGAACTACAAGAGATAAGAAGATATAAATAGTTTTACCGCTACTATTTTGAATAGGTAATTCAGTAGACAACTAGATCTTTATGGATTCCATGCACACAGGCTTTTGCTACCTCCAAGAAGTAAACTAAGTTGGTGATGCATTTGCATGCTTTCTCTGCCTTCTCTCTCCATCTTATTAAAATGCATACCTCTAAATTTTTAGACTTTTGTAATGATTACTTATTAGCTGCAACTTAGAGACCAGATCAAATGTGTTAAGTAAATATATAATGTGCACAATATGCTTGTCAGGATTAGACAAAGATGAATTGATGGAATAGTATGCATTATGCAATTTGAAAAATTTGCCATAAATATTTCTATGAAAAGTAGAAAGACAAGGAATAGGGCAAACATAAATTTTCCAATATTCAGAGAATCCCAACCAAATTTGTATCTTTTCCCTGACTTCCAATAGGCTGTGAGTGTGTGGGATAATGTTCACTGCCATGAAAAGTTTAGAGAAAGGAAATAAATGAATATGGAGGAAGTTATATCATTAAATGAGGACAAATGTTGCTGTTGCAAGCTTCTAGGTCACTGTCTTTTTCCCTTGTGCCAATGCCCTGACTTGTAATTATAGGTGATAATTTAAAAGTTCTCACCACATGGTTTTGGGAAAAGCCACCAAAATTTTGTTAATTACTCCCATAGCAGGATGAATTCACTCCACCAAGGAAAGTCTTTGATTGGTTGTTCCAATACATGGGATTGGTTATCTGACATTTTAGGTGTGTGGTGGTTTGGTATTTAAATATTTGTTTATGGACTCTTGTGATACATGCAAAAATGGATTTTGAAGTTGCTTTTCTTCAACCTGTTGTTGCTCCCTTGGGATTTCCTTCAAAATTGGTATGTGGAATTTAATCACTTTAAATTAAAAAGAATAGATATACCTCTCAGAGAGTTAAAGAGATTCTGGGCCAAAGTTATTAAATAGACTTAGAACGACCTAGATTCTTTAAAAGTTTCTGTGTAAGATTCTAAAATATGAAACAAAATATTAAAGTATGTATGATTATTGTCGTGATAACACAGGGGATGAGACAGCCAGACAATGGTAACACTATCAACATATAGTTCAAGAATAATACAGACAATGATAGAGACTAGAATAGGATATAATATTGTCATTTTAACGTCTAGGTAGTCTTCCTCCTATCAAATTTCTCAATGTTCAGGTCCTTAATTAAGAAATATATAGTGATTAAATACGTGTTCTTTAGGCATACAAAGCCCCTTGACTAGTAGTGTGCTCCATGACAATATTTTTACCATTAAGACTTTGCTTCTTCTACTTTAATGTTAGAATGATAGCATTATCGGGCCAGCACCATGACTCACTTGGTTAATCCTCAGACTGTGGCGCCGGGTTCTATTCCTGGCTGCTCCTCTTCCAGCCCAACTCTCTGCTGTGGCCCAGGAGGGCAGTGGAGGATGGCCCAAGTGCTTGGGCCCTGCACCCGCATGGGAGACCAGGAGGAAGCACCTGGCTCCTGGCTTTGGATCGGCACAGTGCCGGCCGTAGTGGCCATTTGGGGGGTGAACCAACAGAAGTAAGACCTTTCTCTCTGTCTCTCTCTCTCTCACTGTCTATAATTCTACCTGTCAAATAATAATAATAAAAAAGAGTGATAGCATTATCTCCTTTTTAGTGTCGTAAGGATTAATCATATAATGCATGCACAGTTTACTACCATTATTTGCATGAAGTTTTCCAATGAAATACTGTTACAGTGTTGACTAGAAAAATCCATTTCCTCCTAGCATTTTACAAATGCAGAGTGTCATAATTTGATTTTTTATCTCATTGAGGGCCTTTTCTAGCTTTTGCTCTTTTGTACCCTCTTGTATCAGAGATACAAATATCACTGCAAGGCAACTTAATCAAGTGCTCCATCCAATTTGGTCAATTTTCTATGCAATAAGAAGCCAATATTCTCCCACATATAGCTGACTTCATTGTCAAACTTTTTCCATTCTTTCATTTCTTCAACTGACAATTGTCATGTCTACCATTTCCACAACTATCACTAAGACCTTGAAATCATTGTATTAATCTGAACTGAAAAACCTAGCATTTGATCCAACGGAAAAGTTCTTACAGTGTGACTTCTTTACTTAGCAATGTCCCTTCTTTTTTCCCCCTTGATGGAAATGCTTTTAGTTGAACTTCCTGGCTCGACCAATGTAATTTCTGAATCCAGGCAGAATATATTAGAATTTTACATTTCTTAAATGGGAGATGTGCTTCATGTTGTGTTTATCTTTTGGTTAGCTAGATACCTGCACTTTCTTTCCAAAGTTAGTGACCAAGGTAAAATTATCCTAGGACATTGTGATGTCTCACACTTATGAATTTGAAATCTGAAGTAATTTTGTGATGAAATTCTTTTTAGTATCCCCATATATTTCAAAATGATTTGGTTTTTCCCACTTTCTTTTTTTTACAGGTTAGGGCTAAAAAACTCTAAAGACTGGAAAAAAGGTAAATATAAAGGAGGGTAAGAAAGCTTACCTGGCTTTTCTTCAGTGCCTACTTTCCATTTGTCATGTTCATATCCCATTGTTTCACTAAAATATTGGCTTATTATAGGAAAATTCCTTCATTACAATATTTTATATTGATCTTTCATTAACATATTAATGCATATTTAATTTTAATTTTATTTTTAGCTTCTAAGGTTTTGTAGATATTTAATCTTTTCAGAAGCAGATATTTTTCCATTTAAGTAGTCTTTGCACATCTGGAAATAAAACATTACATATATACAATTTTAATAATAATAGTATGTTAACTAGTGTTTGCCACTTTATAGTTTTTAATGTCTTTCAAATGTGTGCTATCACAAATAAGAAATCAAAAGATCAGAGAGTTGTGGTGAGTGGCACGATGACATGAATTCTGTTTTGGTAATCATCATGTCTGCAGGCCTACAGAATACCTGTATATAATCATGTAAGTGCTCTGTAACTTGGAAAAAATGAATGAACAAACACTAGCACAAAGAGTAAACAGTGAAGCTAGGAATTAAATTTGGATTTCTGACCTCGAATTGTATATATTATGATATCCTATGGAAACTTTCATTCTTTGCCTTTCTGTAAAGACTGGCTAATTACACACTGTGAATAGCATATGTCATTATCTCTTACTACAAAAAATATAGTTTCAAGGTAGATTTAGAAAAAAAATTCTGTGGGCTGGCAATGTGGTGCAGCGGGCTAAAGCCCTGGCCTAAAGCGCCGGCATCACATATGGGCTCAGGTTCTAGTCCCAGCTGCTCCACTTCCAGTCCAACTCTCTTGTGTGGCCCAGGAGAGCAGTGGAGGATGGCCCAAGTGCTTGGGCACCTGCACCCACATGGGAGACCAGGAGGAAGCACCTGGCTCCTGGCTTCGAATCAGCGAAGCTCTGGCCGTGGTGGCCATCTGGGGAGTGAACCAGCAGATGGAAGACCTCTCTCTCTGTCTCTACCTCTCTTTGTAACTCTGTCTTTCAAATAAATAAAATATATCTTTAAAAAAAAAAAGAAAA